>NC_083769.1:32403566-32733583 GCF_963514075.1 Conger conger
ACACATTTAGTATTTTTGTTGAATACGGTTATCAGTGTCCCAGTTAGGATTGCAAACTGGCATATTCCATGAAAATGCAGCTTGCGGGAAAATATCAAAAGCCGTAGTGTGGAGTGAATATATTATTCAGAGAAAACTGAACAACATGGAAAGCAGGAATGACAATAAAGTTGAAAAAGTTATTCATGCTTTGCTGGATAATAGAACAGACAAGAGACATAACCCAAATGCCGAGCTAGTATGAACAATTTCTAATATGTAAAAAAGGAAAGTAAATACCTACATTAAATGTGTATTGCACCACCATATTTTGTACTGTTATGCTGCTCCTAAACAGAATTGCTCATTGCTAAGTGATTGCTCACTGATAGAGTAATCACAGCATTGGTTAAGAGGAGTTAATTTTCTTGATAAAATGCGTGAGTAGAGATTGATGGCTAAATATTTGTATGAAGAGTGTAGTTTCTAAGGTAAAAATATATTGATTTATTTAAATGTGTGGATGAAATCTGCATCCATGACAAACCTGTCCTTACCTTAAGGACATGCTGCAAAGCCTTGCATTTACTTTATTTCATTGACCCTTTAATGTAAATACTTTGACCTGTTAATGTTGGTCAAATGTGTGTCATCTCTTAGCTACAGTACACCAAGAAAACTGCAATTAAGTGATTGCTTGAAGTCCTTGTTTTACATTTTCATTTGTTTATATTTGAAACACCACATTGTTTTTTAGCTAACAAAAACAGTTTGCAGCATAACCTACAGGATACTGAAGTTTTTTTTAAAATGACAAAATGGTTAAATCATTATTTAACAGTCAAAACCTGCAAACATTTATTGCTGTAAAAATTTCTTCAGGCCTGGTACCAAAATATTTTTTTAATGAACAATGCCTTGTTGAGCTTTGTTTACAATGTCAATGCATTTTCTTTGCGATTTTAGTGGAAGTGAATATCAAAGAAATGTTCAGTGATAAATGAACTGTAATATGTGACCCGTTCTATCATAATCATTTGTATGTTGCAAAGGCCAATTTCACATAAATCATGATAATTTTTGGCTGTTTTAGGCTTTCATTTTGTAAAAATATACTTTGGGCTCAATATGACTGATTTTTGTAGAGCAGGTAACATATACAGTTTAAATGTATCCAGCTGAGTTGATTGCACACTGAACATTTTGCTGCGAATAAGACAATATTATGAATCCCCAATCATCTAGTTTGTAACTTTTTGGAGTTGGTAACTCCTCCTCAGCCTGTAACCACTGTCTGTGTGTGTCCGTGCATTTGTGTGTAAAAACGTGTACATATTTGCAATCTGTTTATGGGAGGATTTGTAGGTGTGCTGGAAGACGGGGAGGCCGGGGGAGGGAGGTTGGCTGGCTGCCCGCTGGCAGGATGCCCATTGTGCTGGCTGCTGCAGAGCTCCGTCACACAGCCAGGACTCCCTGCCAGCAGGGCTTTCCCCGAACTCATCTTCCCATCCTATAGGGCAGGATAGCACACGCGCACGCATTTTACACACGACAGAACCGGAGAGATCCAGGGCACATATGCACTCATACAGGTACAATTCATATACTGACACACACACACACATGCACATGCACACTCACACACATACACACACTCAACACACACACACACGCACGCACACACGCGCACGCATTGTACACACGACAGAGCCGGAGAGGTCCAGGGCACATATGCACTCATGCAGGTACAATTCATATACTGAAACACACACACACACACACACAGTATTCTCTTACCGTTCACTCTTTAAGTTCACATAATAAGATGGCTTTGCCAAAGATTTCTTACACTTGTCTTCATTATTGGCAAGTCTAGGTTTTGAAAATAAAATGATTGGCTGCACAGATTTAAAATGAGCTCTGTTTTGAGCTCTGACAAGAAATCATGATATACAAAACATTCCTGTAATGGAGACATATCCACATATCCCCCCCCCCTCCCCACATCCACAAACACACACACACACACACCACCCACCCCTCTCTTCCCTGCACATTGTTCTCCCACAAATGAGTTCAGGGAGGAAACCCTCATTTAATTGCCTTTTGTTTGTTGAGCCTGTTAATTTTCTAATTAGTTCTTTTTCCTCCTACACCATTGAAGTCTGGGGTCGTGTGCCACCCAGATGTCGTTGCCGGGAAACATATTGAGAGTGGCGTTTATGCGTAAGAAAAAAAAGCAGTGGACATTTATAGTGCAATAATTAGAACAGATCTATAATGATTAAAGGCCTGTAAAACCTTACCCGTCACTGTTTGGGATGGCCAGGTCCATTTATTTGATTTAATTTACGTACGTAAATGAAAGTGGGGTAATTGCACATTGTTTCATGTGCAGGTAAGTTTGTGTAAATGTATATTGACTTATGTCAATGGCATATATGGCTAGTCTAAAGATATATTCATATTTTCAGTGTGAAGGAAAGAGCAATAATGAGGGCATAGTAGGTGTGTTCCCACTGCAGTGATTGGTGCTTAGGTGTGTCCCAAACTATGTGGCATGTGGTTGAGTTTGTGCTCCTTGAGCTGAGGAAATATAGCCTATACCACCATTCATTACATAGTCAGCAGTCTTTATACTTCTTTTTGGATGACATGTGTTGACAGCAGTTGTATTTTGATATTTACCCAGAATTTATATGGTAAACAGGAAGGAGGTAGCGCTGCAAAAGCAATAGTTAAAAGTTGCTCACAACAGGAAGCATTGTTTATTTATTGTTTATTCCCTTTTCTGGTGCAATACAAAATATGTAGAGGCCTTGTTCTCTCTCAGTTCATCACAACAACCTGTGCTGATAATGCTACATCCATCCATCCATCCATCCATTATCTTAATCCGCTTATCCTGAACAGGGTCGCAGGGGGGCTGGAGCCTATCCTAGCATACATTGAGCGAAAGGCAGGAATACACCCTGGACAGGTCACCAGTCCATCACAGGGCACACACACCATTCACTCACACACTCATACCTATGGGCAATTTAGACTCTCCAATCAGCCTAACCTGCATGTCTTTGGACTGTGGGAGGAAACCGGAGTACCCGGAGGAAATACCCGACCGGGTATTTGAACCCAGGACCTCCTTGCTGTGAGGTGGCAGTGCTACCCACTGCACCATCCGTGCCGCCAAATGCTAGTTAGAATACAAGAGAAAATGTGGCTATGACCTAATAAGTAGCTAGGAATGTACTCAGCTGTGTATGGAGGTACTTTATCACATCTAAAAAGTTACTTAATTAGTTAGTTATCCTCTTTGCCCCCTATGGGGCATAAGGCATCGATAATGTTCCTCCACCTATCACAGTCTTTAGCAGCCAGTTGTGCCTCGCCCCACGAGAGACCCGTCTCTGACAGCTCAGCCTCTACCGTTCTCCGCCAAGTATCTAAAAAGAGTGGAGAGTGTAATGAAGACGGTGATGAAGATGCAGAGACAGGTGATAATCCACAGTAAGAATGACAGAAGAAGATAGATGTATATGTTTTTGGGTATTTCATGAACATAGCGCAGGTAAGAGTAGAGTGGAAGTTCTGTTGTAGAACCTGGAGGATCCCACAGGGCTACATTTAATCTTGCATGCTCTTTTTGGTTGTGCTCCTAAACCAGGAGAGATCTTGTGTAGCACTGCTACAGCAACTACAGAAGCAGAACAAGCTCATTCTGAGTTCTGGGTGTTTGGGTTGGCAAGGACGAGAGCTAGGAGGGGCATGGGGTTGTGAGGGGGGAGGGCAGCATTTGATTATTCTTATTCTTGTTCTGTAATTGCAGCAACACATGCCATTCTGTTGCTCCAGTTGTTTGTGGGAATTGTTTCTATCTTTTGTCTTTGTCTTGCTTTTGGCTGAAGGTTAATTGAACAGGCCGTGTCTCTGTTGGTGCTCTGATAGATGGGGAAGGTGGGTGAGGGGGTGTATAGAGAAGCAGCACTGCCAGCTGCCAGCAGGGAGGTGGGAATTACACATGAGAATGGCACATGGGGTGTTGTGACAAATGTTTGCTTCTTTTACTTTCAGTCTATGTGGGTGATGTGATGCAGTGTATTAGAAAGGAGTCTTGAGATATGCTGTATGTATATACCTAAATCTATAAAATAATGTTGGAAGACATTGCTTATACATATTACTAGCAGTGTGGTGATCTTTAAACCAGTCCCCATACAGTTGACATTGCCAACTATAGTGAAGGGAGGGTGCACTTAAAATGGATGTTTTTCAGCTTTTAATGCTTTAACAGCATAGCATGGTGTTTTATTTTAACCACTGGTACCACCTCTGGCCTGGAGCCCAACCCCTCAGCCATGCTGCTGGGAAGCCAGAAGTGACTAAAGGGTCAGGTCTTACTCCGCAGGAAGAAAAGTTTTTCCTAACCAGTCATTAAAAAACAATGTGGGGTTCAATGAAAGTAAAATAAGAGCTTTACCAGACCCAGACCAGAACCAGCCATGCTAATGTAACACTGGTCTGACTCCCAGAATTTGGTGTACGCTATTTCTTATTTCTGTCAATCGTGTTTTTTTTTTGGGACACGATCAAATTTTATGACGAACACATAGTAAATGGAAGCAAAGAGTTTGTTGTGCGTCGCTCTGGATAAGAGTGTTTGCCGAATGCCATTAATGTAATGTAATGTAATGAGTCAGATTGACAGATCCCTAATATAATTTCTACTTTTAATAGATGGCACACATCACATACAACCCACTGTGCCTTCTCCCTTCAGACAAACTGACCTTACTGTTAGTAGGAGGAACACTCTGACCTTTTTTTATGTTATGAAAGATAAAAAAAAAAATACTTCACAAGCTCCTGTCAGATTAATGTGCATTTATTTAGCCAGTTAGAGATGGCAAAGTTCTGTGAGCAAAAAAGAGAAATGGTGGTATTAAATGAACAAAGCAATGAGTTCATCAATGCAAACAAAAAACCCCCCAAAAAACAATTCTCTTCCAACTGTCAGGAGAGTCCCTTAACCACAAGTGTTGTTAAAAATGGATAAAGATGCTGGTTGTTTAGCCACATCCCGAGTTGTTGCCCAGTCCTGCGTAACTGTCACTGAGGCTGAGGGCTGACGAGATGGTTTCTCGCTGTAGAAGGAGAGACTGTGTATTGGTTTCCTATTTCCAAATTCAGCTTTCGGCTCTGACCGTATGATTCATTAGCCCACAATGCAGGAAGTGAAACACATCCATTCCATTCTGTCAACAGGTGGACAGCACTCTCTTGCCAAAAAAACATTTTCAGGCATGGTGAAAAACACATTAGCTATGGAGGAAAAAACAGAATCCTTTTTCAAAAAGCTTTAAGTCAAGATTCATATTTGATTTGCAAGGCATGAACTACTGTGTAAATTAAGCATTCCCTTTTTTAATTCAGTGGTTATTGCTGACCTAGGATCAGTATATGGTGAAAGACTGCAGTGTGTTTCCGAACTGCCACACCGACACATAAGCTAAGAGGAGGTCCTCTTAGAACTTTTATTGATAGGTGACTTCCGTAGATATCCTATTTGTATTTTTGTGGATTCATATGCTTTTGACCCTTAGCTTTTCATTAACCCTCCTATTATGTTTAGATTTCATGACCGCTTTTATGTTTGGGGTCTAATTGAGCCAATTATTATAATATTAATATTTCGGTTGTCACCTTCTTATTGTTTCCAAAACAACTAGCCTTTTATCCATAAATATGAAAAATCTATGAGAAACATCTAATTTTAGAGCCTAAGGCACAGTAAGTGAAAAGTGGCAGCTGTATGGAAAAGTGCCACCAGAATCATCCGCCAAGAAATCTGAAATAAAAATCAAAAAGTATATTATGTATGTATATTTTCTTACATTTTATACAGTTACAGAACACATTTGTATGCAAAGTTGGTACAGGTATGTTTATTGCATGTTCACCATTTAATCCCACCAAATTGAAAAATTTGAAAAATCATACAGTATCAATATGAAACATGGTTAGCTGATTTTTACGAGATGTCAAACACTAAATGTGGTCAAATTGACCCCAAACATAATAGGACAGTTAAGAAATACACTCAGTGAGCACTTTATTAGGTAGACCTGTACACCAGCTTGTTAATGCAAATGTTATGCCAGACTTGATTTGCGTATCTCAGAAACTGATCTCCTGGGATTTCCATGCATACTAGTCACTGGAGTTTGCGGAAAATGGTGCCAAAAACAAAAAAACATTCAGTGAGCAGCAGTTCTGCGGGCAAAAAAGGCTTGTTAATGAGAGAGGACAGAGCATAAGGGCAAGGCAGGCAGGAAGGGGACAGTAATGCAAATAACCGCACATTACAACAGTGGTATGCAGAAGACCATCTCTGAACACACAACTCGTCTTAAGTGGATAGGCTACAGCAGCAGAAGATCAATAAGTCTAAAAATAAGTCTAATACATATTGAATAAAGTGTTCCCTGAGTGTATAATTCACAAGTATGAAAATACACCACCAGAACTCAACTTGTGTCAAGTAAACAATCTGCCCACAGTTCCAACAGATATTACATATCTGCTGCAATTTTCAGACTGCTTATGAGGCCAGATGTAAGTCTCTAAATGTAACTACTTCCAGAAACAGGACTATGTGTCACTAAGAACTATGTGTAATGATACCTTTAGAAACCTTATCTGTACTATTAGAATCATGGTGATCATTATGCCACATCACTTAACCTTAACTGCAGTTTCTTTCTCCAAGAAGACACAGTCAGTCTGGAGTCTGTGCACACAAGTAACTTACCTCTTCAGTTAGAGAAGACAAGATAATACAATACTCCTCCCGTCTGCGCACGCACACACACGCACACCCACGAGCGCACATACACACACACACACACACACACACAGCACCCCCTCCCCTACTCCAGTGTCAATGTTAACACTGCCTGTAACAGTGTCCTTCCCTTCCTCTCGTGTCACTCCTTGTCAGTGTGGTCAGTAAAGCATGACTTGCCATGCCTCCCTGTGGAGTCACTCAACTATTACTAAAGGCAAGCTTTGAACCCCCTCCCCCCATTGCTATCCTCCTTTCGGCTTCTGTTCTTCCTTCCTCTCTTTCTCTCTCTCTCTTACACTCCCTCTCTCTCTCTTACACTCTCTCTCTCTCTTACTCTCTCTCTCTTACACACACTCTCTCTCTCTCTCTCTCTCTCTCTCTCACAGGACTGTTGTCACCTAAGCCAAGTATGGAGAACACAATTTCTATTTAAAGGCCCTAGCAATCTTGCAGAAAGATTTGGCCCTCCAGTGTACTACACATACAAGCTGAAGCTAGTAGGCTTTCTCAATGCTCTTCCAAGGAGATCAGGCACACCTTATCTAGTATCGGGTAGGAGCTTTTGCCTCCAGAACAACCTGATTGGACAGCCGCATGGATTCAAAAAGGTGCTGGAAACATTCCTTAGCCATTTTGGCCCATGCTGACTCAATATTATCGACACACTGTTATTTCAGTGATTGGGTTTGGCTAGAGCTTGTTGGGCTGGTTTGAGTCGGCTAATCCTTTGTCCACTGTAGCCTCATCTTCCTGTTCTTAGCTGACAGGAATGGAATACGGTTTGCACTTGTGGTGCTGTAGCCCATGGGCTTGAAGGTGTTTCGCACCATTCACTGTTAAGTGTAGAGACTGTAGTGTGTGAACATCCCAAGCTGTTTCTGAGATACTGGAGCTACCATACCAGACACCGGCAATCCTATCACAGTCACTTAGGTCGAACGAAACCTCATTATTATGTCTTTATCCGTTATATACTGTTGCAGCCACACAACTTGATGTTTGGAGGAGATGACTAATTGCATTACCAGTGTACTTAATAAAATGACCACTGTCCATACATTGTACTTTTTGAGTGACCCGAAGAGAAGCCATATTCAGATGCTGTTCAGTCAGTTGCACAAAAATAATTAAACACCTACATGTCTGCAAGGTCAAAAGAGACATTCACAATGTACAGCCAGTGCTGTTAGTCACCTAAATAATGCTGTTTATTTACCCTGGATGGAAATATGTGGAACTGTCAGGTAAATCCCTCACGTGAGGGAACAGAGGCAGCACTGCTGCAGCATGTCTTTGTGAAGCAAACGCGCCGAATACCAAATCAGTCCAGGGTTTCATGCCCGGTTCACTCTTCTTTTGGATGTAGATTTCTGAATCGATTCTGACCCAGGAAATGAACTGATCTGCCTGGCCTGTGTCTGGGGATATCCTGTCCATGTACTTCACTGGATCTGCTGCAATGTATAGCTCTCTCACTCAATAATTCTGAGTGAACTTGTTTCGTTTTGAAGAATTATAGTCCTGATCCAAGTATAACTTAAGAATGATATAGACTAACTGCCCGTGTTATTTAATGTACATAACTGAAGAGATGTGTGCACTAGCATATTAAATAAATAGTTTATCCGTTTGGGAGGCTTTCTCCCAGCATCACAGTAAAAGACTAAGGGGAGTTTAAACAGCAGTTAAGCTGGAGACAGTGCTGTGGTGGAGGTTTACAGTAGTTCTGCTGGTGGGGGATTGGAGGGGTGCGTGTAGGAGATATGAGGAGGTTCAGTGGTGTGGAGGGGCGAGATAGGGATCTTGCCAAGGCGTGGAATGTGCATCGTGGTGGAGCTCAACAATGGAGCAGGGTTCCCTGACGCCACTCAAAGCGCAGAGTGTCACCCCCCTTCACCGGCCCTGCTGTGTGACGGCCCTGTCACCATGCAGCAGCTGTCAGCTCCTCTTAGCTCCACACACATGCCTGCCCAAGTGAATCTGTGCCCTCATTCATTCTCATACACACATTCATATTCACTGTTCGCTTCTGTTAGACACACACACACACACACACACAGTCCTGCACAGAGATTATACTCATGCACACATTCATATTCACTTGTTCGCTTCTGTTACACACACACACACACACACACAGTCCTGCACAGAGATTATACTCATGCACACATTCATATTCACTTGTTTCGCTTCTGTTACACACACACACACACACACACACAGTCCTGCACAGAGATTATACTCATACACACATTATATTCACTGTTCGCTTCTGTTACACACACACACACACACACACACACACACAGTCCTGCACAGAGATTATACTCATACACACATTCATATTCACTCTGTTCGCTTCTATGACACACACACAAACACACACACACACACAGTCCTGCACAGAGATTATACTGATATTCATTCTGCATTGCAGGCATGGGGTAGTAAAAAACAATTGGCAGTCAAATAAATGATCTAGCAACAGATAGTTATTAGGGAACTAACAGTTCAAATATGTATATTAGGTGCTTTTATGAATATGAAAACTGTCTGTGAGTGTGTCTGTGTGTCCTCTGCTGGAGACATTCGCCCAGATGTTTTTTGTGACAGTACCTCTCTTGTTTATGTATTTCCATGGATATGATCATGCATGGATATAGTCTGTTTCAGCCAATAAGTGCTGTATAGAATTATATACGTTACCTAATCAGAGGCACCATTTTGCACCCAAGCTTATAATGGTGAGACAAATGATGTTGAAGATAATAAGTGGCTATGCTAAAAGATTAAAAGATTAGGCCAAGACACTAGTGTAACTGCCTTACTCTTTGGCTTAAGTGCTATGGGATCCTAACTGCCCACAAGGCGTCTGGACTTAATATAGTGGTTTTATGTAGCCAGAAGCCAAGACTGCACTCTATATGGGCACATGCTCAGTTGTATTCTGGTCTATCACTGGGTACTGGGGTTAAAGGTGAAAGTAGAGCAACTATGTACAATGCCTAGCATGGAGTCTGATGTAGTGGTATATAAAATCTAGTGGCCCTTATGTCCTAAACTGCTGATTAATAGCCTTATGAAATCAGTACAACTATGATGGCACATTTCTAATGATACAAGATATTCTATACTATATATATTTCAAATGTTTTAGGGGAGTGCTGTTTTACATAATTAAACATTTGAGCATACAGTAAGCTCAAATATATGGAGTTTGTGAGACAGGAACAACAAGTTCTTCGATATGTACTCTTGTGTTTCAAACCATTTTCCCCAGGGACTGTTTGTGTTTCACTGCTTTCTTTAGGATTATGGGAGCCTGATCCTATTTCATAACATGTGCATACATGTACATACATGCACACAAAGCCCACTTTGTACTTTGTGAAATCTAAGGAAGCAAGGCTTGTCAGATCTGAATGCTGCACATTAAAAAGTAATTGAAAGACAGAACTAAATAAACTGGACATCACTTTAACGTAAAGGTACTATGTGAACATAAAGCTACTAGAAAGTGGTTTGGATTTGGATTGACCTAAGTGTTAAGCATACTGTTAAGTATGCAGTCTAATGAAAGAATTTAAAAGATTAAGATGACTTTTAAATATCATATCACCCAACAGTGCCCCCTTGTGAAAAAAAGGTTGCGAACAGACCAATGTTCTGTATGTACAGTGGTTTCATTTTTTGTGCTTATTTTGATTTTGTGCTTTGTTTGAAATCCACTTTCTCAAAATATCATTGACTCTAGGCAGAGCCTAATTTGTTCTAACAGCTACTCACTACTGTGTGGAATTATGGGCCTCCAAAAATCTCCAGCCTGTGCAACAGATTGTACATGGCCTGTTTTTTGCTTGAATAAAAGCAATTGGTGGAAATTTGCCAACCTTTTTCCAGGGAAATATGCACATGCAGAGGCTATAATTGAGCAGAAAACCTCAATAGAAAGGCAGTCAAGTGTACACGCTTTTGACTGTTGATAAAGGACCCGCCTACCTACCTACAGTTCCTGCCCACAGAACCCACAAAAAAACACGAGACTTTGAATAAACAGTTGATAGCACATGCCGTCCAGCCAGTATGTTTGTTCCTATTGCAATAAATATTAGTGGGACTTGCATCAAGCATTATTTAATCACAAAATATATAAAAGCATTATCTAATATTTGATTTAGTTCCTGATAAATTATATATTATTAATTATTTATTTAAATAACTGTAAATTGCTGTTGGGGATCAAAGGCCCTTCAGTAATGTCAGAGGAACTGATCTATACAGAGGGTTTTAAAATGTAAACAGTTCTGTGCTATATAGGGGAATGATGGACTGAAACGCTGATGTTTCTTTCCCTGCAGGACAGTGAAGATGCAAAGCGAAACCATTAAGTCACCCCCAACCACTGCTGTTGGAACTGGGTGAGAAAGGGGAATCCACACACCAATCGCCCCAAGAGATTTCAGACCTGCAGACACACAGAAGGTCATTTTTTAATGAGATGATTTGTGTTATTCCGTACAGCACATACAACTATTAACTCTTTTAAGACTTTGACACAGTTAACACTTTTAACTTTGAGCGTGTGTGTGTGTGTGTGTAGTAAAATTGAGAATGTAGAAGTATATTGAATCAGTAAACATTTACCTTTACATTTCTGTTTATGTGCAGCTACAGACAAGAGCCCTAGCTGAATCCTCTCCAGCTCCCAGCTCTGACCGATACCCCGCACTACACAGCCACCACCCAAGCAGAGCCTGGAAGGCAGGGGAGCCACCGCCATTTTCTCATGGCCCCGGCACCCTAGGGCTGCCATGGCAGCTGCTGCCACCGATGCCCCACGTCAGATTACCGCACTGAGCCCGCAGGACGAGGAACGACGAGCCACCGCCAAGCTGTTCGGAGGCACGCCGCGACTAGAGAGAGAGAGAGAGCAAGAGAGGGAGAGAGAGAGGGAGTGGGAGAGGGAGAGACGCAGAGAGAGGGAAAGGGAGAGTGCGGGAAGAACGAGCGGGATTGTGTGTCCAGCGTGCGGCGTTTTCTTTGGCTCGCAGGACAAGCTCCGCCTCCACGCCTACTGTCACACGGGAGAGAAGCCCTTCCGCTGTTCCCAGCCACACTGCATCAAGGCCTTTGTCTCAAAGTACAAGCTTTTCAGGTAAATATCATAGCAAGGGACAGGAGAGGAGACAGAATACAGTGGTCCACTTTGCACCATGACCTGTCTTACTGTTCACAGCACTTTGACAACTAACAAGATGACAAACCTGTATATGATTTCGATTATATGATAAAGACACTCAGTGATGCAGCATGCCTTTTTGGCACTGTTGTCAATAATGTTTTGCATTGCATTCTTATATGGCCCTGCTTTTGGCTTCTGCTTTAGTTCTAAAAGACTGGTTACTTGTCTTTGGTTACGTCCTTTTTCATCTCCTGAACCAAAAAGGGAACAGGAATTCTTGTAAAATTTAAGATCACTAGAAAGGCAGTGAGCACATTGCTCTAAGCTGCTGTACACTTTCATTGTGCATGTATCAAATTTCTTTAAGATTCTTAGCAGCCGCGTGAAAAAACAGCTCAAGCTAGGTTTTGAAACAGCTGGTAGCTGGTTGACTGGTTTTACACCAGGGCATCAACAAAATCAAAATGAGTAGACTTGGCGTAAGTGTTTGATGTTTTGTATTACTTCCCAGCTAGCAAGTCATTGTGCTCTTGGTAGTCAATATTGCTCAACGTGTGAGCTTTCACACAGACAATGCTGACCATAGATCCCTGTCTCCACAGGCATATGGCCACACACTCTCCACAGAAAACCCACCAGTGCTCATTCTGTGAGAAGATGTTCCACCGCAAGGATCACCTGAAAAACCACCTGCAGACCCACGACCCCAACAAAGAGGCCTTCAAGTGCGAGGAGTGCGGCAAGAACTACAACACCAAGCTGGGCTACAAGCGGCACATGGCCATGCACGCGGCCACCAGCGGCGACCTCACCTGCAAGGTGTGCCTGCAGAGCTATGAGAGCACGCCCGTGCTGCTGGAGCACCTGAAGAGCCACTCGGGGAAGTCCTCCGGCGGGGCCAAGGAGAAGAAGCACCCCTGTGACCACTGCGACCGCCGCTTCTACACACGCAAGGATGTACGGCGTCACATGGTGGTGCACACCGGCCGCAAGGACTTCCTGTGCCAGTACTGCGCCCAGCGCTTCGGCCGCAAGGACCACCTGACCCGGCACGTGAAGAAGAGCCACTCGCAGGAGCTGCTGAAGATCAAGACCGAGCCGCCGGACATGCTGGGTCTGCTGGGGTCCGGCTCCCCGCCCTGCCCCATAAAGGAAGAGCTCAGCCCCATGATGTGTATGGGCCCCTCCAAGGACTCCCTGATGGGCAAGCCCTTCCCCGGTGCCTTCCCCATGGGCATGTACAACCCTCACCTGCAGGCTATGTCCAACTCAGGGGTGTCCCATCACTCCCTGGTGTCCGGGTCGCTGTCTGCAGCCATGGGAATGGGCTGCCACATGGAGTCCCCCTCCCCCCTCCACCATCCCCACCCCCACCATCACCACCACCACTCTCCCCCATCCCTCCAGCAGCCTCCACAGCAGCAGCAGCACCCCCCGCCACCGCCCAAGTACCAGCTCGGATCTACCTCATACCTGCTGGAGAAGCCCCTGAAGGTGGAGATGGAGAGCTTCCTGATGGATCTGCAGAGTGGCCTGCCGGTGCCGCCCCCGGTGGAGCCCCACGGCACCTCCTCGCCTAAGGAGGGGCTGGAGCACACTCAGGCCCTGCAGGATGACCTTTGTGGGGAGCACCTCCTGTCCAAGAGCCCAGCCGTCATTGCTGAGTCTCTGTGTGCTGCTAACATGGACTTCTCCCACCTGCTGGGTTTCCTGCCTCTCAACCTGCCCCCGTACAACCCCCCCATGAGCGCCAGTGGCCTGGTGATGGGGTACTCCTCCTCCTCATCCTCCTCATCCTCCCACACAGCCGAGCCCCACGCAGCGCCTCTTACCTCTTTGCAACCGCAACCTCAGGAGCTCCCGGGCTCCAGCGGGGGCCTCAGCCTGGGGCCCCTGCACTCGCTCCCTCCAGTGTTCAGCACCAGCCTCAGCACGACCACCCTGCCTCGCTTCCACCAGGCCTTCCAGTGAGGGCCGCCCCCCACTCTGCCCTGCCGCCCAGGGTCCAGGGTTCAAGGGTCAGGGGTCAAAACACTTGAACACTTAGAAGCCTTAATTAAAGCGCACAAAAGCTTTTGATTGAGCCCGGAGGAAGCTAAAACCCTTTATTATAAAAAAAAAAGACTAAGAAGCTTTTATTTAGGCTTGCGTTCAATACTTTAGCTATTGTTTTTTTGTTAACCCCCCTTTCTCCAACCCTTCCCGTTTCTGTAGTTAGAGGCAGCATCAATGAGCCAGAAGGCATGGTACTGCAGTCTTTATAAAGTAATAATATTGATAAAAAAATTACAAAGATTAATTTAGAGAAGATAATCTGTGTTATTATTCAGAAAGACTAGCTTGAAGTGGATTACGATACTTTTGCTTTTCCAAATGTGAGATGTAACCAGCTACATTGTCTCTCCTTTCTCTCTTACCAGTAAGATCTTGAAGTAATTATTCTTGAACACAAACTCACAGAAAAGAGTGAAAAATGAGTGTAGGAGTGAAGTAATCACATCGAGCCCAAAGGTCACACTTGAAAGGGAAGAGTCACGTTAGAGTATCTCACAGACAGACAAGACTCAACCATGCATAAAAAGAGCAGTGCTTCTCTTTATCATTAGAACCTAACAATGTTTTTGTTTAAACCAAATTATAGAAAGTATAAGAAACAAAAAGCAAACGTGTCTGTTCTTGTAAGACACATTTGAGGATTGTTCATATGGTAACAGGTATTACTCTATTGAGATCTGAAAGATACACGAAGGAGCAAAAGAGTCCTTTAAAATCTGACATGCACGCAAAGATGCCACAGTAATAGTGTGAAGTGTCCAAGTCTCTGTTTTCTATTCTGCTGTTTGGCTGACACAGAGAGAACATTTTGCCATTTTTCTGAAGCTATATCATTGCAAAACATTGCAACACTGAATACAGTTTAGTCAATGAAGTGACATTAATGAACATGTTTGCAGAAGTGCATGTTACAGAGAGCGAACGAGAGAGGATAAATTATTTTAATAGAAAAAAAACTATATTAATGTCAGTTTCTCTGCTGTCATCCAGTGTGATATGG
The DNA here is from genome assembly GCF_963514075.1 of Conger conger. Classification (NCBI taxonomy): domain Eukaryota; kingdom Metazoa; phylum Chordata; class Actinopteri; order Anguilliformes; family Congridae; genus Conger; species Conger conger. The sequence goes on from NC_083769.1 coordinate 32,418,627, forward strand.
CAGTCCTGGGAAAATGAGACAGAATGTGGCTTTGTTAAGTAAAGCACTTTTTTCAGCAGATGGCACTTCACCTGTTGGAGTTGGATGAGCAACTCCAAAAACTTGTGTGGCAAGCCCTTCCCCTGTGATTCCCCAGCCAAACCAATTAACAACAAACATGACCAAACCAAATAAACAAGACTAGCAACTTTTTAACATGGAAGGGAAACCGAAAGAGGCCTATAGCCCTAATGCTCCCATAAAGTGATTTGGTTTTTATCCTTTACGCCATCTTCCTTCTGGCACTCATTTTGATGGGTCGTCTTGAGGCAGTGAGAGAGCTTCTGCTCCAACCCGCTTTGTGTTAAAAATCTTGAGAAGAATCATATATATCTTAGGCAGTTTATTTTTTCTAGAAATTCATGGTAATAATAACCCTGACATATGTGAATAGTAAACAAAAATAACAATGACAATTAAAACTTGTATAAGAATATTTTTGCAGTGTACAAAATACATCAAAAATATATATTATAATTGCTTTTATTTCAGTAAAGTGTATGGTAGATAGATAGATTATTAAAAAAACAAATTGCTGATGGTTTTCTTATTGTCTGGCAGGTTTACATGTGTGTGTATCTTGCATTTTATTGATCAAAACATGGATGAAGTATTAGCTTTCTCTATTAGAATTATTTTATGTTATTTTCCCCTTTCATGTATGTGAGAAAGAAAAACCAAGAACCTCAACTGTAGACAGACAGAAGTAAAATATGGCAACATACCAAATTAGAAAGGGCTTAGTGTTTTACATTATACTCTGCCTCTATTAAAGGACATAAGACATCCATACATGCAAAAAACAGATAAAGAATTCGCAACTTTCTCACAACATGAAAACCTCAGCAGTATCAGAATATATTTTTTGCCCTATGTTAGCCTTGGACATAATTTCACCTTGAAGTTCTCATGTGAAACAAATTCAAAGTAATTATACCTCTATTTTAACAGAAAACAATTATACTCTGGAGATGATTATTTTTACAAAGGTCAGTTGAACCTTGTTAATATCCTCCACAACTTTGCTGTCAGAACTAGAGCACCACAATAAGTTCGTTTTTGATATCAACAGGGTTAATTAAAAAAGAAAGAAAAATACTATGGCAAGTCATTGCTGACTTATGTTGTGGGAAGAAAATGTAAGTTTTTGATTTGAGTTCTAAATTGTAGTGCATGGTGTCATATCAAACCAAACAAAGCCCTTGCTAAGAGAATGTGGACAGCTGTGTATCCCTAGCTCGGTTCAGTACTTGTGTACAGACATCAAATTCACCACAAACAGAGTGTGTTCAGTTATCCAGAACCACAAAATGGCAGCCACCATTGGCAGTTCCACACTTCTCCTCAGGCCGCTAACTCACATAAGACACTACACTAAAAACCTTTACTTCACCATCTAAAGCCTTTTCCTGGTTGACAGTTTGGATTGTCAATGATGGTTTATTGCTTTTAAAGTACTTTTTAAAAAAGAGAAAGGGAAAGTCCAAAAAGCTATTTCCACAACTATTCCCACAACATGAGTCGGTTTGACTACATTATGTGTGCACAACACATCGATTCACCTTCAAAATGCTAAAACTAAAAGAGTAGACCATTTGCTGAACCACTTCCCTCTTTGTTTGTGTTGTGAAACTGCATGTAGTCTATGAAAGATGAGAAATATTTCACAGTACATTTCAGCTGCTGCTTCAAGCTATGGTTCTCAGTAACTGTAGACCACTATAAACTATTTCAAACTGCTAGGTCAAAGCAATTGTGCCCAGCAATACTCATTTATACATTCTTTTCCTGTTTTCTATAATGTGTATGGCTGCTTCTTAGATTAAACATAGAATAAAGGTTATAGGCATTGCAAATTATTACAATATCCAGGACAAAATGCCATCAGTGTGGTCTTTGACATTCAAAGTATGGGACACCCAGTAGGGATATTGCTTATTATTTTTGTTGTCATATGAAATATTTTTCTGTTATTGAAACAGGACCTCGAAACAACACAACACATCACCTCATTTTATTTTTCTTACCAAAAACCTGGGGAGAAGGAACTACAATTTGCACAATTGCTTATTCAAATATTATGACAAACATTTGATATTGATACTGTACATGTGAAATTTTAGGTCACCAACGGTATTTACCAATGGATACAAATAATTGTCTTCCCTGTTCTCTTTGTAGTATGTTACAGTTTGAGCTTGAATCAGTCAGTTTTAAATAATCATAAATGGTCTATTTGTAACTGAAAACCTGGGAAATTATTTTGACAGATGGTTACATTTATAAAACTTCTCTCATCTGTTGTTTAAGGTCATTTTTTCTGGTCCAGGATCATCTGACCCCAACCTTCACTGCCAATGACTATTGTGAGGGGGAAAACTAAAAATCTGATCCATGGTTACAGTTTTATGTCAGAAAAAAATGCATGTATTTTGGATAAGAGTATCTGTTAAATGTTGCAATGCAATGTAATGCAATGATGCTCACTGCATTGCAAATCTGACAAAACACATTTCCCTTAATTTAATTTTCAAATTATTCCCAAAACCATATTATATTAAACCAGAAATTTTGTCTTTCCCTTTGGAGACAAGGAAGGCAGTGGGTGACCAGATGCATTTTAAAAATTAGTCATGTAAAAGTCAAACCATTTCAATTTAAATTATCACATTGATTTTAACTGATACATTTAGTGTGAATTTTCTGAGCAGATTCATTTTAAGAAAGAAAAAAAAAGGCTCTTGTCATCTCTTCAGTTTTTTCTCTCCGGGTTTCTGTGAGCTTATCTGAATTCTAGCACTTTCAAACCTTTAAAAAGAGTATTTTTTTCCTTTTAATTCAGCCTTGTTTGTTTGTATGTTTTTAATTTTGTACTTGATCATGTACATGTAAGTGCCATTAGTTGGATGTGTAGATTTTATTAATCTTTGTGTATGTTTTTCTTTTTTTAAGAATAACAGTATTTTTGATAGACTGACTAATATCGTACATGCCCCCTTCCTGGAGAAGAAGGCTGCTTTTCTCAATTTTCCATTTTGTGAATTTAAGAAAAGCAGAAAAAAGAACTACAGCAGCATTGTTACAGCTCTTCAAACTCTAGGGTGTGTTGCCAAAATGTGCCCATCTCCGATCAGATATAACTCATGCCTTTAGAACTCCTGCAGTCTAAAGCATTAGAAACTGGAAGCAAAAATTCCAGAACCATTTTCTGTAAAAACAGAACAAACTATATTATTGGATTCAAATCCAATTTGATTCGATTTTTTTTTCTCGTTAAAAACAATAGTTTTTGGTTACAGGTTGAGCTGAAATATAACACTGCATATATATAGTTTTTATTTTGAAAGCACTTTTAGGTTGTCTTGATGTGTCAGGCAAGGGCTGTGTGGCAAGTAATGCTAACTGAATGCAGGTCAGGTAGCCTTTGCTGAGCTAACTTTGCACACTGAGATATGCTTTGTCCAGTCAATGGTACAAAAGCACCAAGGATCTCTCCTGGTTGTCTCCAGTGCTGATGAAGTTAAGTGAAACTTAAAAGTGTACTGTTATTTAAGTGGAATAACTACTTAAATAGCACCTGTGACATCCTCCAGCTTCAGTCAAGTGGAGATGCCCTTCAGAATAAGACCAGAGCGGGCCATAGCTTGACACTGTGAGACAGTTTGGGTCGTAACAGATGGGCACCAGTGTGATTTGGCGTGGGATGCCATTGAATCTCACATGCGGCTCTCCTTCATGGGGATGGGAAAAGCGTGTGTAGCTCTCGGGGACAGGGCATTTTAACAGGCAGAGCATCTCATTTTTCATTGGTCTGATCGGAAATGAAGTCCTGACATGGTTTAAATACACAGACCTGGGGACGTAACCTTCCAGCAGCACTGTAGTGAAATCGTCAATCATGTTTATTGAGCCCGTTCCTGCTCTTGGCCATCTGTGGTTTGACTGAGCTGTAACTAACTGTAGCTACACCTTGTCATGGTTCTGTCTGATTTTACCTCCTTTGTACCTACTAGTGCTGCACTTATCCTCAAATGTACTATACTAGTACATGTTTCTGTGCTAGTAGGTACAAGACACAAAGTTAAGGGAATAAATACATCCAGGAAGATATAAATCTGATGAAATACATTTTTGTTGCTTTATGATGAGAAACTGGGTACTGTCTAGTAAAGACAAAATCCACATGTAGTTTCATATATTTTAGCTAAATGTAAGTCCTGCATTCCAAGCTCTTTATGTATCTTGTTTAGTCATAGACATTTTATTTTTAGTATTCTCTTATTACCGGCACCTGCAAAGAAGGTGAAATAAACATAAAAGGAATATTTGAATTCATCCTACACTATTTTATATAGCATGGAGTTTGACTACAGGGAGAATTGTACAAAAATGCTTCAGTTACAAATTGTCTGCCTTTCTTGTGACACATTTCACATGCAATCAGTTGCTGCAATGTAAAATGACAGATGTGTATATTGGTTGATCCAAAGAAAAGACATTACAACAAACCTATTTACTTATTGTACAGTACAATGTACTTTTTGACTTGTAATGTGTCATGTTAAATGATTAAAAGACAAACCCACGGTTTCATACTTCTTCATCGTTTAAATGTCACACCCAAAGCTGAAATAAATGTCCAGCCCCAATCAGATTGAAAATAGTAGTCTACATTCCTAAAGGCAGGAAAAACAACAGCCTGCAAATGAAAAGAAATTGCTGTGGGCTAGATATGCTCTAAAGTGATAAAAAGCACAGACAGCTGGGTTTGCAAATGCCTCCAATTACACTACAACATTGCCAACCTATACTTAGTGACACGTACTATGGCCCTATTCCATCCCATTCCACTCACAGCTACATTTACATTATGAATAGTTGCATTATGATGTAGTTTAAAAATAAAGCGATTATTTTTAGGGAGGAGAAGGAGGAGGCAATGACGAACATGCCAGGTTGCTTCCATTTTGTTCCAAATTTGTCCAAACTGGTGGGGGGAATTTTAACTGGACATAAGCCAGTCACTCACACTACTGCATGCTTACATCAAAGTACCACTGACCCTCAACCCTGTATACACACGACTGGTCCACCATTAACTAGCGTTTTTACCCCTGAAGTCTGCTCAGTGACAAGCATACTAAATACTGTGATTGGAAACCAAGGTGATAGCATTTCAAAATTGAATTTATGGGCACTTTTATTGTTTCATACATCATATAACTGGACATTCTTTGAATTAAGAACAAAAAAAAAAAAAAGATTAAAAACATGCGGTCTGCCATAAAGGACGACATGATTGTGAACATACAGAGCCTAGGAAGAGTTTAAATGCAACAACACAAAGCATTATATACAGAAATGCACACATACAGTACACACGCACACCCATACACACAAACATACATACAGGGCAGGAAAAGTACATCTGTAGAAATTATGTTTGTCGTCGTATTATTTGGCCCAGATGCTGTTGCTTGATCAAAGTTCTACAAACATGTTTGGAGGCTAGAACAAGGGCTTCTGAAGCAGCGTGTTCTGAAATCTCTGCTACCGATTTGCCCTGCCTTTCGCCAACCCCAACCTAGGCACCCCAGTAGTGGTTTTCAACTTTCACCAAAATAGGCCATGCCCAAAAATGTAACCACAAAAGGCTGCCGTTTCAGGTTGTCTTGAAAGTCCCTCTTTGCCTCCTGCCAACTGTCAGATGGCCTTTTTGCATTTCAAAGGACGCACACCTAGATTTAACCTGATTGACAGGTTAAAAAGTCTCTGCCTGGCCATACCTCAGAAACCATGCAGAAAGAATTCCACAATGAGCACCTGGAAGACAGGCTCATCAGGAGCACAACCCACTCTGATAAAAGGCTACGCCACCTGCAGATGGACCCAGCATTCCTAGCAGTGTGGAAAAGCCTGCTGAGGCTGTTACAGGCTGACAACTAATGATCTTCTAAAAAGGGGAATTGCTCTGAAAAGGCCTAACTTTTCAGATGCACAAAGAAGGGACTGCTTCGGGGCTACAATGGGCTAGAATGACACTTGTGCCAAGACATATTTTTATTGATTTCTTTTTTCCCCCAGAGGATATTTTTTGGGGGGTTGGACAGACCCATCTAGAGCTGGGTCACCATGGGCACACCTTTCCACACAATGCCCACATCCATTCTCAATTCCTACAGTTAATGCAGCAGGTGTGCATCTGATAAGACATTTACTGAAGGTGTTACCACATCACAGATGGAAGATGCACTGACTAGCTCTGAGCTTCCCCTCTCAATTACACTTACTCAACTTATTTTGAGTACAAGATTGAAAGAACATGGAGGTTTAAACATTGGAGAAGGATTAGAAAACAAATGGCAAACAAATAATGTAAAGATGTAAAGAAACAAAGTCGGCCAACCGAGTAATGTAGTCATGTACAAAAAGTAAGCAACAAGCCCCATATTTAGAATGGGCTCAACCCAGAATAGCTGCAGGGATAATTGACAGGAATTACAGTATACTTTTGCCTGCTTCTGCATGGAAAAAATCCAGATGGTTCTTCACACCAACAATCATTCAGAAATTACTTCAGAAAAGTAGAAGGAAGAAATGACATTTCGGTCCAGGATAAGCTCTCCTGAAAAATCTGAGCATAAACTATTCACATTTTATCTTACAATGTACTGTTGAACTATGCAACGCCATCCTTAAAAAAGGCAACACAAATATGTTTAACAGTAATGATAATGTAAATTAATCAAATGTTTGATTGTGCACTGTGCAGAACAGGTTGATGCAAACAAAACTGGCATATTGGTTCTATCAAGGTTCTGAGTCATTATGCCTATGAAACCAATTCTGGCATATCAGGTACATAGATTCGTGCCCAACTGATTACCAACTTGCCTTGATGTTGCACCTGCTAAGACTAAAAAAAAGAAAAAAATAAGTTATATCAAAAACTTTAAAAAGTACACCTCATAATACTACAATACTCTTGGTTCTACAAATAATGCTGTGCTACTTGATGTTAGCCTTTACCATGAGCTCTGAATAACAGCATACAAAGCTGAAAACAACATGCATGTCTGCACCAGAATATTAGAGCAGCCAGTCCATTCATTTTTTGGCATTAGTTGTTGATCTAACAATCAGTATCCATGTCACTATTTATAATACCAGCAAGAGTGAGTGATAGCTATGAATAGTATACTTCTCTGTATTACATCCCAGCTTGTACTAATGGTACTGATAAAAATCACAATGTCGACCACCTGATGTACCCAGAGCATCATTTTACATGTTTACCGGAAACATGTGTATGCTGGTTTATCTTAAAGACAGTCCAAAGGGCCATCCTTCATCCACCCACAGAATGAAGTATGTTTATCAATAATTACATATCAATGTTCTGTATGCAACAATTAACAAAAGTACAAAATGAGAGAAAGCCGCCAGGCTTGTTAAAAATAAAATAAAAACATTATCAGCATCTAAATTCAGCATTGCATCAATTTTTTTTTTTTAAAGCAAATTGTGAGGATTCATACAGCCACTTGAGTGAAGATTCTTTATGAAATAGCACTGCCCAGTAGAACATGTTCAGCTGGTATAGCATGGCCTTGGGGCCTCTTTCAGTAAATTTGTTCAGAAAAGGAGCAGAAAGTAAACGGACAAATAGACAAAAGGATATCAACAGGTTCTTTTCCCCACCCAATGAAATGACAGAGCCCTATTTAGTCTTGACAGGTGAAAGCTCACTGACACAGAGGCCTGATGCTGGGGCAGATCTTCAGAGGGTTGGGCTTAAATACAGTATTATTCATCATTTACTGCTCCTCGGACAAATACTAGCTCTTCATCATTTTCATGTACATTATCATACTATCGTGTCCATAGATACAGTGCCTAGTGCCCCTCACTCCAAAGTCTTTACATACATATTCCCTGTAACAAAAAAGAAAAATATCAACAGGTACAACAGATGTGAAACTGCATGGATGTCAAATGTTACGGCTCCAAAAACCTGCCCCGCCAAATTCCAAAATCATCATTAAAAATAGGGAAAAAGGAAAATCTCATCGCACAAGCTTTGGCCCTTGGTTTGCTGAACACTGTGAACTAGTCTAGGAGGAGCTTGTTTCTTGTTATTTCCCGACTGAAGATAATTTGGAGCCGTGTAGTGTTCATGTCCATCTTCTCCCGCCAGGGGTCCTCCTTAACGCCTATCCCCCACGCTCCTCCCACACAAAAATCAGTGCTTGCAAAAAACAAAACAAAAAAAAACAAACAAAAAAAAACAAAACATAAAAAGATATTTTTTAAAAAGGGAAAAAAGACAACCCCTCGTCGCCTTCCAGCATCTCAGTCGATTTTGACGGCAGCATAGATCTTCCGTATGAACATGTACGCAGCATAAAACCCGATCGTCCCAGTCAGGAGCCAGAATGACAGGACCATGAGGGCTGTGTATCCAAAATACAGCAGCGATGGGATGAACTCTACAATGTCCAACTGAGTGAGAGAGAGAGAGAGAGAGAGAGAGAGAGAGAGAGAGAGAGAGAGAGAGAGAGAGAGAGAGAGAGAGAGAGAGAGAGAGAGAGAGAGAGAGAGAGAGAGAGAGAGAGAGAGAGAGAGAGAGAGAGAGAGAGAGAGAGAGAGAGAGAGAGAGAGAGAGAGAGAGAGAGAGAGAGGTGAAGCCATTGTTGACAGTTGTTAACATTAGCTCTTTAACCACATGTGAATTGACTGCAAATCTACTGTAAAATTGTGGAGCACATGGCAAAATCGAATATATATGTCCCAAGACTTACCCAAATCTAGCCCAATTAATCTACTTCAATATTAGTTTCTGAATCATAGTTCATTGTCACACCTAGGCCAGGAAGCCTATTCTGCAATTCTGACAGCCTTAATGTTTATTCTGTTTGTGCATTTTTCATGCTTTGGCAATATGTATGTACATGTATGAGACTCCGTACGTGGACAACTTGACAGGGACGAGCCTGAAATAAGAGACAGTGGAGCACATAGAGCTCAGAGCAATGCACACTGTTTAATGGACAGGGGAGACACCCTAGTCCCTAATAGCGCAAGAGAGAGAACCCGGCAACCACTTGGGATGGGACTGCAGTTCTCATGTGGACTAGATAGGGTTTCAAATTACCGACTGATCCTTTAAGGTATTGCCATTTCCAAGAGATGCATCACATACTGAAATTCCTAGATGCAAACACTGACCAACAATAGCAAAGGCTCATTAAAGTAAGGTCACCGCTGCTGAGATAGCATCTCGTCTTTGTTTTGCATAACAACCGTCTGCTTACTAGAAATTCACAGTCATCACCTCTGCTCGAGGGATGTGTTGCTTTTTCAAATCCCTCTACTGAATTTGGAAAGGTGGGTGTCAATTATTCTGCACCTTATCATTGGCAATAGTGTTCAAAAATATTAAAACTAGACAAATTCATTTAAATTGCTGATTTAACAATGTAGTGCATGACTCAGTGACTGAGTATGCTGAGTCTTTTAACCTTTGCGCTAGTCTTTATTTTTTGTTTTAATATGGACCCACTCCCTATTTCATGCTTGCTTGGCAACCATCTTGTTGATGGGGTAAAAGATATTTCTATCACAATGAGGTATTCCTGGTTTAATTAAGGCGACATAAAAATAAAATAAAAATGTTGTACCACTGGATGCGCATACAACAGCATATTTTGGTAGAATGTCATGTCAATGTTCTGGATAGTTTGGAGCTCAAAACTCAATTAGAATGAGTTAGGATTCAGCCAAAAATATATGTTTGCATGTACAAATTAGTGCAGATATATTTGAAATTCATGGGCACATGAGATGTTACCTTGTTGACAAAGTAGAATATGGCATATACGAGTACATAGAAGGCAGAACCGCCTGAGACAAGGAAGGTTCGCCACCACCATCGGTAATCCTATTAGAGAGAGAGACAGAGAAAGACATTCACTTTATTCATAGCTACATAGCTGAATAGCTACTCTACTTACTAATTGACTAAATATAGGCCCTATTAAACAATAAGACTAAAGTTATCTGTGTTTTATTCATTTATTTTTTTAACAAACGTTTTACCTCCCCTGGATGCATATCAAGTTGCTTGCAGAACACAAAGTCAGTATTACCGGATGTGTTTAGTGTTTCAGTCAGCACATAATTTACAATTTCCAAAATGGCAAATGCCATATCAAAATGACTGTATATCACATTGTCTCTAATACAATGTTAGTATGAATGTAATTGTGTTCTACAGTTCCACTCACCTCTGCACACAGCTGGAAGTAGACCATGACGATGCTGATCTGGGAACAGGACACCACGAGGATGATGAAGACCAGGAACAAGAAGCCAAACAGGTAGTAGAACTGATTTTCCCATATGGCCTGGAAGGAAAATTCATAACATTAATTCACACAACATTCATACCGTACCACCGTACCACTTCAGACTAAGCATCAAAACTGCCAAGAAAAAGCATATTAACTTCATTAGTCCTGATAAACTAATTGTTTGAGTTCTTCAAAATTACTCATTCAAAGGCAGATATGTAGCACCTAATTTATCTAGGAAACAAACTTGTGTCCACAATATTTAAATAGTAAAACAAAGGGTATAACTAGCCTTCAATCACTAGCTAGTGTGAACCAATCAAAATACTTTGCTCACTATGTCAAGTCTCTGAGCTCAAAAAAAGCCAGTCACTGCTGATAACACACCATTGATTTAATAATTTTGATTGCTAGAGCCTTACTTGCTATAATAATTTTGAACCTGATACACAACACCAGGAGATATAGACAAATAACAGACTTAAATACACCAAGCAACAGAAGCTGTCCTTGTGACTGCAGCCATTCCTGATTTAAAAGCTGGACTGGCGGGAGCCATGACCTTTCAGGATCTCCGTCACCAAGGACGGCGTGGACACTCACACTGAAGATAAAGAAGAGCTCGATGAACATGGCGCCAAATGGGAGGATCCCCGCCATCAGGATTCTGCTCAAAAACAACAACAAAAGAAGTTAAGAAAAGAACACTTTGTAACCTTTGCTGGAAAAGGACAATATTTCATGTTATAAAGCCCTAAAATATTTCTTGTCCATAATTAAATAATATCACTTATTTTTCAAAGCTTCACTTGGAAATTAATAACCTTGTAAAAGAACTCTGTGAAAGGTTGAGATGTTTATGTTTTATAAACTACTGCCCTCAATCTGTGACAGCATAGATTGTGCGCTTTGATAGCAAATCAGTGATGTCAGTGAATTCACAACACTGTTCATTGTACTAAACAATTTTGGTTATTATTTTAATTTATTTTACAAATAATATCCCCAATAGAACCTATTACATGTGAACACGCATTGTGATTGACACAAACAGTTGAAAGGTCGCTTTCAGAACAGAAATCCGAACATATTGAGCGGTGAATATTCGGGAGGGGGTGATTCACAAGGGAGCACAGCCACTCACCCAACAAACTTGTTCATATACCAGCGCTGTTCTGGGACCTGCCGAGGGATCTGGTTGGTACGGACAGGGTTGTCATAGGGCTGCTTGCGGAATCCAAAATAGTAGCCAAGGTAGACCAGGGGCATGGAGATGCCGAACCACATGCAGAGCAGTGCCACCATGGTTGCAAACGGCACCTAGAGGACACCAGTCACACACCGCAACATCAAACAGGAGCACAGAACTAGACCTACCAACACCCAGAGGTGAATGTTTTTCATCATGACATTATAAGCACTGTATAAATTTTGTTCATCTGCCATGGAACTACAGGAGTGAATAAGCTGTTTAGCTAACCCTGGCACCCCATCGATGTAACTGCTGACATGCTGACTGTTGTGCACCGACCATTTGAACTCAAAGAACTGGACAAATGAAAACAGCCAGAATAATACGGCAATAGCTTTATGCTTTTATGTTAAAATTATAGCTTGTCAGTATCGCCTATTAATGACCACTGTTGTTTCTGAATGGAGGGAAAATGCTACTGATTTCTAGAATGCGTCACTCACCCTTCCATGAGGTGCCTAACAAAGCTCACAATTCTAATTACGTACCGTGTCAGGTTTACCGCAGTAGTGACACACCCCACTGGTCTCAGTCAAGCGTTCTAACAGCAACGCCACTACTCCCACACACTAGCTATTGAGGTTACTGTAAATACCAGCAGCACCACTGAAGATGCGAGCCAAGACTACAGTCATTAATGGCGCTGTGCTTACCGCGCCAGAGGAATGCTCTCCCCAGATGAAGCAGTTTAGAATGAAGCAGATTTTAAAGACCACAGCGGGGTAGAGGGTGGCCGTCTGCAGGAAAACACATACACCAGCACACAAAACAAAGAGTCAAAATGGAGTCCTAAATTACTGTACAGCCTGGGAGAACAGAATAAAATGCACTCAAGCGTAAAAACAGAGTCAAAGTCAAATGCTACAACAGTCACATTGTAACCTATTCCAACAGTTTTCCCCATTGGAATAGGACACAATGCACATGCACACAAATACAACAATTCAATAAATATAGTTTGTTTAGGATATCAGGAGAACTTCAAATGTGAAGACATAAAACTTACCCAAAGCCAAACCTCATTCTAGGATTAGAATGACATAATAGACATGCTGCTGCCATTTTGTTGCCATAGAAGCAACAATCTATCATTGTATAGGCTTGATAACAATCAGCCAACAGGAGCATTCAGGGGGTATTTTGCAAAGCGGGATTAGGGGGATAGCTAGATAACTGCACTGAACAAAACCCTGAACTCTCCCAAATCAGGAGCATGGAAGTAAAAAGCTGTTACAGATTTATTCAGTGCAGCAAACCAACTTTGTGAAATACCACCAGTTCAGATAGTTCGCTACAGCTGTAGTCTAGAGCTAGCTAAAATGGTATGCTGTGCTATCCACTGTGTTAGATTAAATAACAGTAAGGTTCAGAAACAGAGGCATTGAGTAATGTTAGTTAAATGTAGGCGAAGAATGGCGGGCCAGAATTAAACAAGGATTTTCGGCTGTCCTTGGACATTAGCGTTCAGACCACTTCAGATCACATGTAATCTAACTAGAGAAACCAGTAGGACCGAACTAGCAAGCTCACTAAGCAAGCCAGATTGAGCTACATTTACATTAAGCACAAGCAACTTCACTGTAAACAACTTCACAAACTAATCAAGCAGATGGCTATGCCCAAACCTGTTACAGCAATGCTTAGCACAATCAGTAACTAGCTAGCTCGCTAGTAAACTAATTTAAAGTATTTCAACTACTTTTCACTATACTTTCCTCTAGGGTCCTCAATGCACTTGACCCTGGGTTCAATTTGCACCAAATTGTTCCTCGCTCTGGATAAGAGCGTCTGCTAAATGACTGTAATGTAATATAAAATAATATAAAGGTGAATAACTACATACCCAGAATAACTAATAGTGGCTAATACTGGATCATTTATGTGTAATGTTAGCTCTGTACCTTTACTTGTTTGAAGCATATAGCTGCGTGTTAACAACATATATATATATATAACTGCAGTGTTTGATCTACCTTTGCTAAATATTGATTTAACCACGCCATCAAAAGTGTACTCACTGTAGCGCCTCAGCCGGGATGTGCTGATGGACAGTGTGAAAAGAAAGCAAGCTGAGGTGACCCAACTTTGACCCAACTTTGAGTGACTCCGGCTCACCTTAGCCTGGCATGGACAATGTGAAAAATGTATAACCTGACCCACCCCCCAGCTCTTTGGAGAAAACCCTCTGCCACACTCACACAAAATGCTCCCTTCTTCCACCGGTGGCCTTTCAGAGTGCGGTACAGCCTGCCAGCGAAGTAACCCCCAAACACACTGCAGGGAGAAAAGAGCATGCACAGACATGCTTTATCAGCCACTCTACAGCGCAATGAACTACCAAGGAATACCAGGCTTATCACCTACCATTACATCTGTGGGTTTAACACTTCTGGTAAACTGAGCCTGAGACACTCTCAAATAACTCCACTAAAAGAGAGATATGCTCTAGAACAGGTTTTTAAAAAATCCACATTTACAGCACAGGGCTGAGAGAAAAGAACTAGTCCGAACAGAAGACTAGTTTGGGTTATTGCTGTCCAAAACAAAGATCCAGAATTAGGCTACTTTATCCAACTAAATTGTAATTCCAGCTACTATAAACACACTAGAACAGACCAAGGGTCAGTGCTTGGGAAGGTTGATATTTGCATTGTTCCTGGATCTAACAAGTGGAATGAAACAGTCTGGAGCAGAATACTGCTCATGCCGCAATGTGGCAGTGAGACTTACCCCATGAACATGAACAGGAAGCAGGCTGTGGTCATCAGAGCACCACGGCTTGAAGGAGACAGCATTCCCAGCATGGCCACAACTGTCAGAAAGAGGTACACAGAAACTCAGTCATAAGATAAGTCAAACATTCAATTTCATACAAAATGGCTTCCAAAACAGGCATGCACAGCTCAGGGGATGGCCATGGCCACCTGGGTGTAGTTCTGAGAATTTATGGCAACAAATCTCCACTATATTACTTAGCGTGACTGTGAAGATAAATCCTCGTAGAGAATGAGTGGAAAAAATCCTTCTTGCAAGACAACAGTGCTAATCACTACACCAGTGTGCCACACAAACTACTACCAATTTGATGTTTTCATCACACTCCAATAAGTATGCAGTCAGAAAACTCACAGATGACAATGAGGATCATGCAGAAGAGCTGTATGCCAGAGCCAAGCAGGGAGCTGAGGATCATGGGATACTGAGGGGGGCGGAACACATCTCCATGGACGTTCTTCCATCCGGACTCCTCCATGGTGTCCTCCTGCCAGGGACAAGCACAGACACAGACAGACATGAGGATGCCTTCCTCTTTCTAGATGTCACATACTTCAGTTTTCAGCTTTGGTGCATATTTCTTTAAAAACCTCCATTATAGAGCTAATAAAAAAAATAAAAAAAGGTTTGCTTAACATCGTGAAACGGATGACCCCCGTCGTCAATAAAGGTTTCCTGCTCATACTTTCTGTAGAGTTAAAGCGAGCCACTTACGATGTCGTCCTCTCTATTGTAGTTAGCAATGTCCTTTCTCAGGGTCCTGATGATGATCATACTCAGAATGCCTACAGATTCAGGAACACAGAAAAGAAAATGCAGAATGGACGGTAAAAAACAGCACTTTTTACATTCTCCACAAACAGGAATCAAAATGGCTGGGGGGTGGGTAGTTTTTTTCAAATATTTTACCAATCCACCTTTACGCTTCATTTCACCTGCCTACGTGTGTAGAGTAGCTCTGGTAGTGATGCATTGCCTGGGGGATTGACATAAGGAAGCTGGGGAATTACCTGACAGGAAGAAGACCACAACCACAGAGTTGACAATGGAGAACCAGTGGATCTGCACGTCGCTCATGGTGAGGTAGGTGTCCCAGCGTGATGCCCACTTCACTTCGCTCTCCTACAGCATTTGAGGAGGCATCATTAAATATCACACAATGTTGAATACCAAGCAATGACCACTTAACTTTGGCCCTTCCTTATTGGCACTGCTTTGCAAAGTGGATATATTTCCCAATGTAATACTTTAAACTCCTACAGGTGCATTCATTCATTATTTGTTAGAGCATACCAATTAAAAACCTGTGACTATTTAATATTTATACATTCAGAGGAGTAGGGCCGTTATTTCATCATTTAATTACTGTAAACCACCTGTCTGGAGTTGGTAGACTGACCTGTAGAAGCCTTTATTTGTCATGTAAATGAATGCATTCATAACATACAAATTTATCCATGCTTATATCACAAACCAGTGCAGGCCTGGGTCGGACTGAGGAAAGCAGTACTGGTGTGGGTAGGAATGGGAGAAACGGTGACACCAGGCAGGCAGGGGTGGAAAGGTCACAGAGCAGGGGTAAATGTGGTTAAACCCAGGCCAAATAAACCTGTCCTGTGCAGGACTGTACTCCACCACGCTCTCATCTCACCTTCCAATGGACGGAGTAGGTGAAGAGCACATCGTTCTCTTTGCTGGGGTCGATCTCCTGGGGTGCAGAGGCGCTGGCGTCTGGCAGGTCACACAGACCCTTCTCATTCGCCTTCAGGTCTGTGAGAGACAGGGGCTCATCTTCATCTCAGCACCACTACAGAAGCGCCAAAGACTGGGGCCCACGTGTGCTGTAGTGTAGCATAATGGCTAGAGAATCAATCAGGCTATGGGTGAGGCACTGCAGCAGTACCACTAAGCCAGGTACTTAACCTGGTACTTCAGAAAGTCGATCTGGATAAGTGCATCTGCTAAATCCCTAAAATGTTAAAAGGCCTTTCTGTTAGAGCACATACATGTGCCATCTGTCAGTGCAACCGCACTAAGATTGTACTGTGACACAAGTATGTGCACATTTTCAGGGACAATAAACTCTGGAACAGGTTTGTGAGGACACACATAAAAATGTGTACACACCACATTTAGCCTTACTGCACACTGAGCTATGATCTCATCACCCCAGTGATTTGTTATAGGAGGCACAGAGTATCTGATGGGATAAGCGTGGAATGTTAGGAGTCATTCTCCAACAGTACACAGATCAGGAAATGAGTATGCCACTACAAGTAAACTACAACCCCTTTAACTTAAGGAGACCATTATAGCAAGAGACACATCTATAGAAGAGGTCTTAACTCACCCTCGACCTTCACACTCTGGGGAACCACTTCAAACCGCACCACTCTGAAGGTGTGCTCCTCGCCCTGCTCCACTATCTCCTTGTGGTAGTACAGGATGAAGGTGAGGTGGTTGTGGAGGTAGAACTGAGGGATGAAGAGAGTCAAACACCATCAGGCAGTGCATAGCCTGGGCTGTTGTGTATACCCAGAGCTACGGAACCATGACTAAACCACCTTTTTTTTTTTTTTTTTCAAAGAGCTTTCATACCAAAGAAACATTTACACCCCCCCCCCACCCCCCCCCATCTATAATTCACCAGCTGGCCATATAACTACCCTGGGGCCCATTACTGCACAGAAGAACCTGAGGTACTTGTGTAAAGCAATGTTCAGTTTTGTGGAGTGAGTGAGTACGATGGGAGCTGGTACCTTGTTGTTGTCAGTGAAGCCAAGCCTGTAGCCGTGCTCAAACTGCACATCGGGCGGCGTGTCTTTCTTCTGCTCCTCATCACCCCCCGCCTGGTTTGGGGAGAATACCAGTCGTGTGGCCACCGGGAGGTTGTCGGCAATCCTGTGGCAAAGTTTGCAGTTCGGCGAGTTATGCATTATCACTATCATTTTGATTCAGTCTGTCGATCCCATAACAGTCTACAGCCAATGTAAAAACTTTCCCCAAATGATTTTCTGCAATCTTTCACTATTCCTGGCCATTTAATTGAATGATTGACTGGTTAAGTAGATGACTAACTGTTTGATTAGTTGATTGAATGCAGGCTCAGATCCAGAAGCAAACTCACAGATGCACATAGTACTCCTCCTGGATTCGCTCGGCCATCAGCTTGCTCTTCTCCACGCTGAGCCGGAGGGGCTTGTTGGGCTTCTCACAGACCACCTCACACGCTCGCTTCTGGTTCATCAGGACCGAGTACGGAGTGTTCACAATGCGGTCACCCCGGAGTACCTCTCCTACACATTGTACACACAAACGCACAAAGAGAAAATTCATGAAAAGGATACCAAGGCGGATGTATTAGAGTAAATGTGGCCGTACTCTTAATCTTGTTTTTTCGGGCTAGCCCCTGTAAAGTTGCCCAGGTATGGAGACTCTTGTTCTCCCATCAGACAAATACAGGTTTCACTGCTCAATGAATGTTTTTATTGCAGTTATCAGGATTTATTGTCAAATTTGTGCTCCTAAAATATGTTTGCGAGGGCAGGAATACTCACCCAAGTTCTCACCCTTGTAGACCACCTTATCGGGCTGACAGAACGGCAAGGAGTAATACTCATAGGGCAGCTGGGTCCGTGAGCTGGTCAGCTTCACTGCCTATTCATAGTCAACGAAGGTTAAAGATCACTCACGAGCAATGTCAGAAATATAACTACTTTAGAAAAATGTGAGGCTCTACAATGCACAAGATAACTGACATTCTTGTCATTTTTCTAACTGTACATGCCCTCTTTCAGTAAACATGGGCAAAACAATGTTAACTTAGTTAAAATGCCAAAGGGCATTATTTCAATTCAACATCTGAGTGAAGAAACAGGCTTGGTGACACTAGAGTGAGGGAGTAGACAAGCTGGCTTCCTTAACCACACCCTGCCAACAGAAGAATGGTCAGAGAGTGACTTGTATATCCAGGCAGTCCTTGCTTTGCTATGTAATGGAACTGTGATAAGAATTACAAAGCAACAAGCCTATGGTCACCTCTGGTCACGTCACCTATCCCTTACCTTGATCTCCACCAGGTCATTCTCGTGAAAATTGATGGGAGCAACTCCAGGCACATAAAAAGGCTGGGCCACATGCAGCACGGACAGCAGCAAGAGGCCCCACGTCTCCTGAAATGCATAAACGTGCACACAATCTCAGTCTACTTGCAGTGTGTCCATGGACATGGATGTAATCAACACCAAAAAGGTCGCATCTAGTCAGTTGTAATTTCTGCACAAAGAAATAAAATAGCCTACTGGTAAAATAGATTTGCTTTAGTGATGACTAAATGTACAGTCAGACATATTATTAGACTGTCATATCAGAGAAAATGCAAATTTCATAAGCAATTAATGTAAATACGGTTTATTAGTGTCCACAAGGTTAATAATCAAGCAAGTGCCCGAACAATGCATATTACCAGCAATGCATCAATCCTTGGGCAAACAATGTCGGCTTTATCTTTTCATACAGCTCCCCATTTCACTTTTACACATCATAATCAGGTTAGGTGACATTTTTCAAAGCTGCATTAACACATTTCCCAAGCCATCACAGTTGACAGAATACTGGTCAGACAAGTTGGGTCTACAGTGGCTTCAGACTTTATTGTGTTGTAGATTTCATTTTAAATGGATAACATTGCCATTTTGCCCATCAATCTACACTCAATACCCCATAATGACAAACGAAAACACGTTTTTTGGCCTTTTTTCCAAATCTAAAATTTAAATCTTGCATTTATATATTTTTTCAGACCCTCGCAAGCTCCATCAGATGGGATTTGCCATCTCCAGAGAATCTTTTTCATCATGCTCTGAGTCCTTTAAATGCCATTTAGCAAACTCCAAGTAGGCTGTCATATGCCTTTTACTCAGGCTTCTGTCTAGCATAAAGGCCTGATTGATGGAGAGCTGTGGAGAAAGTCATCCTTCAGGCAGGTTCTCCCATGGACTTCCAAAGCTCTATTAGAGTGACTGTTTGGTTCCTGGTCAGCTCCCTCACCAATGCCCTTCTTGCCTGGCTACTCAGTTTGGCCAGAAGCCAACTCTAGTCTTGATGGTTCCAATCTTCTTCCATTTGGTTCCAAACTTTTTCCACAGTTATTGTGGCCACTGAGTTCCTGGGAACACTCAACTCTTTAGAAATGGTTTTATACCCCTGCACTGATCTATACCTCACCCTCAATTTTATTGCGGAGGTCTTCAGAAAGTTACTTGAACTTCATGGCTTTGTTTTGGTTCTGACATGCAGTGTGAATTGCGGGACCTTATATACACAGATGTGTGCCTTTGTAAACCATGTCGAATCAATTCAGTTTGCCACAGGTGGACTCCAATCTATTTCTGGACACATCAAGGATAATTAAAGCAAACAGGATGTACCTGACCACAATTTGGAGTGCCGCAGAAAAGGGGCTGAATACTTTTGTAAATTAAATTTTTCAGTTTTTGATTTGTAATACATTTGAAAAGATTTCTAAAGACATGTTTTCACTGTCATTATGAGTTACTGAGTGTAGATTGATGGGCAAAAATGGCAATTTTATCCTTTTAAACACAATAAAGTCTGCAAAAGTGATGGGGTCTGAATACTGAAGACTAAATCCACTGTAATTCTAACAATTATTGTGAAGCAGAGTATCCACATTTCAACTTTAGACCCAAATTAAAATCTGACCATACAAATTCTCCATGAGCTATTTTATGCAAGCCATTTTCCTCAGAACAAAACAGGCCAAGGGAACAAGCTCAAAATACCAGAAAAGAAAGGGGGCAAATGAGAAACAGGCATTCACTCCTTGATTAAAAATTTAAATATTGAATTATGAGTTACCTTGCTCACAGTGCATGAAAACATAAGAAAAAAGTCAAAGCACTGTATTTATTAGCCATGTTTGCAATGTCTAGAGCACAAGTGTTTATAAACTAGTCTATAAATACAAACTGCAATTATTTATCTTTTTAGAAAGAAGCCATAAACCAACATTTTCTAAACTTATACCTTTAAAATATTCTTATACCTTTTTTTTTTTCCTAGCAGGTCAGACTGAGGTCTGAATAAATAGCATTTATGTATGTTTACCCATTTGTAGAGTCATGAATATTCCACAACCAGTTATTTATCTCCTGCATTTTAGTCATGCAGGTTTTCAATGTAAACAAAATTATAATTGTGCATCATTTTCTTAATTGCCAACAATCTAGATTTGTTGCTTAATTGTTGCATTCTGGCCTCTTTCTGTAAATTGAAGAAAATGCCTTATCCCTGAGTGAATGTGTACTCTGGCTTGAACATTGTGTAGAGTAAGGCAGAAATCAGTGTACTGTGGGTGGACTATAAGCACCACTTAAAGCCATGCAAGTACAATGGTCTACAGTTAGCCCTCGAGTAAAAAGACAAATAGCTAGGTATTATCTAGTTCATGAAGATGAGTGGTCAAAGAAATGCAGTGTTTCTAATGCCATTTCGGTCTAGATACCCTATTGTGGCACTTGGACCTTGTGGTTCCATTGCCTGATCCATTCAGCACTGCAATGTAGAGTGTGACTTTGTGTCACATATGACAATCACACATTACTAGCTTGACAACACCAGCACAAGAGGATTCAGTTTTCCATTCAGCATTCCCATTCCTAAAACATTATTTGTCACGCTGATACAACCTAGTCATCAGTAGAGTGGGATGGGATGAGTGCGTGCCCTGTTATTCGAGGGAATGCAACCTTAGTCCTTAACATTTCCGTTTACATCTGCTGTAGACATTAAGATGCGACTCAGGTAAATAAGTACATGGACTTGCTAGCTTGCTTGGAAGCTATTATAGAACACACTCACCAGCTAACCTGCTCGCTAGTCACTAGTATTAGTCGGAAATTAGCTTGCTTGCTGGCTGCCTTTAATGGGATTGCAGTAAATCAGTTTAATATATATATATATTTTTTTTTAAACACGAATATTAATATTGAACCATGACATCTGGACGCACAAATACATCATGTGCGGTTCACACTGGGCTCTACAGTGTTCCAATTTGAGGAACATTTGCTCCTGAAAATGGATCCGTACTAACTGGAAACACTATTTAGGACAACTACTAATTGAGAAGTATTTGATTGCTCCTTAATTTGTCACTCTCGGAGAACGTGTGCTCGTTTCCAGACACCTAACCTGGCAGATGACCTGGCAGTGTCACAATTTGAGCAAGCTTGCAACTTTCAAACAAAACGTAACGTCTAGGAAGAAAGGGAGTAGCTAAGGTTAGCTTCCTATCTGCACCGTAACTCATCAAACTTAGCCAACAGCTAGCTAGTTAGCCATCAGCTGGAAATAAAGATTTAGATAGCTCACTACCTTAAAACAATTATAATGGATAATCGGACAGATAAACAGCCATCCACGGCATACTGTTACCTAAACTAAACACTGCAGCATTTGACGACCACAGTAGCAGACACTGCACAACTGGCCATCTTAAGGTTTAGCTAGCAAGCTAGCCAACGTCTGCTAGCATAAAATGAGCTGCAATTAAGTCGGCAGTAGTACAAACATATATACACAAGTTCAACCAAATATCATATAGCTGCTAATCTACAAATCATTGTGAATTGACAAACTTGTGATCTAGCTGCATAGAATACGAACTAACCCGGAATTATTGAAGAGGTACAATTAGCTAGCAATATATTATTAGCTGACGTTAAAGCTCCGTCGCAAAAAATGACTCCCCAAGTCGTCAAAGGACAACATAAAAATAGCATCTGAGCACCTTCAATTAACTTGATTTTGACCTAGAGGTAAATTACTTAATAAGTAATATATAACACAATACAAACAAATTATTAGCGAAAGAGGACAAATAAAAGGAGCTTTTTTCGTTTACACTTACCATCGCGGCCACCATCTTGAATACACGTGTCATTCGTGACGTTCCAGGAAATAGTGACTAGCGAACGAGGAACTGATGGGGGGAAATCGCACAAGTTACTGTGCACTCAACAGGGGTCGCTCTTTTTTCCTAATGCCAAAGGGAGTTGTTCGCAACTACAGATAGTGTTGATAACCGCTGAATATTTAAACCTCTTAGATCATGAAGCTAATTCACCACAGAAGCAATACTCTTGGTTCAAACCTGATCCCTCTGTCAAATCCAGGATAGATTATTGGTTAATCATCGATGCTTTAAGACATAAAGTCTCAAAGTCCAATATTTCTGCTGCCCATCTCACAGACATTGTATCTTTGGATCATATCTGAAACATCAAAATGTTGTAATAGAGATCAGGCTACTGGAAATTCAATGCCTGTCTCCTAAACAACAAGGTTTATTGTGAGAGAATAAAGCCTATTATTTCACAGGAGATGCCAATATCATATCCCATTTTAGCAAAACAAAAATATAGATATTAAGTTAAAAAAAAAGAAGAAAAAAAACATTAGTAAAAACATTAGGAACATTAGTAAACATTAATAAAAAAAATATTGAAATGTATTCCACCTACTTTTCATTTGATTATCTAATCAGCCAATTGTGTGGCAGCAGTGCAGTACATGCAATCATGTAGACACGGGTCAGAAGCTTCAGTTAATGTTCACAACAACCATCAGAATGGGGAAAAAATGGGATCTTAGTGGCTTTGACCATGGAATGATTGTTGGTGGCAGACAGGGTGCTTTGAGTATCTCAAAAACTGCTGATCTCTTTTAGGCTCTTTTAGATTTTCGCACACACTAATCTCTAGAGTTTGCAAAGAATGGTGCAAAAAACAAACAAAAAAATCCAGTGAGCAGCAGTCCTGCAGACAGAAACACCTTGTTAAAGAGGGACATCAGAGGAGAATGGCCAGACTGGTCAAAGATGACAGGAAGGTGACAGTAACGCAAATGACCATATATTACGACAGTGGTATGCAGAAGAGCATCTTTCAACGCACAATGCATCATAACTAAGTGGATTCTACAGCAGCAGAAGTTTTTTGTTTTTGGTTTTTTTTACTAAAAATTTGCAAGAAATGTATAGTATGAGTGAAAATAATGTTATATTTCCCTGGGCTTTCAGCAGGAGAACAGACTTTCTAAAATGTACTGTTACTTTAGAAATTCTTAATTCACAAGAAGTGTTAATCCACTTTCTCAGTATTTCAGCAGGATGTAACAATTTCAGTTATTTGAAATGCATGTTATCTAATAATGTTAATGATCTAGGATCTGTCAAGTATATCATGCTCATTTAGCAGGACTGGATACTGCCCACTAGAGGAATGTGAGCTTGTGGATTATCCCCCTGGGAATTGGACAAATGGATTATCCCCCTGGGAATAGCCCTGATCTTGTAATTGATTATAGGTAGGGCAACCGGTTGATCTCCCCTTGTTTTCTTGCATTGTACTTCAGTCCTCCAGCAGCTAGAGGTTGCTAAAGTCTCTCTGCCGTGCCTCTCAAACAATTATCCCATTTGCACCACTTCAATAATCCAAGTTGATGAATTGCATTAATTAAGCACAGACGATGATTGACAGTGGTGATTGACAGTGATGTTTTCAAGCAACACTCACCATGGACATGATGCTGCAGTATTTTTAAATGTTGTACAGGGGCATGATAGGATTTGTCAGAAGCAGTAGGAAATGCATTGAAAATGAGAGCAGCTATATAACATTTAACTCGCATAAAGAAGTTTTTATTTTTAAAATCATTATTCAACTAATTAACTAATCATGGAATGGAGTGTCTTTGTGCTGAACCGGAGGATAACATATGCTTAAATCCATACAGGTCACATGGTGGAGAGCATATTAATTTATAATAATATTATTATTATAATCATCATCATCATCATCATCATTATAAAATAAAAAGTGCCATGGACAGATTCTACAAAGTTATGTAAGATAGTTTTTTAAACAGATGGTAAACTTGACCCAACTGCATTTTGCCAAGGCATGTCAGCACACTGACCACCAATAGGCTACAATAGATAAATGTATCAATAAATTACACAGACAACAAATCATTATAGTGAACTAAATCAAATAACCTCAGTCACTGAATGGAACATGCCCACTGCATATCCTATGATTTTATTACAAAAGTTAAAACAAGTGTATTCCCTTTAACCCTTTCAGACACAAGCCCAATATGAAGTGGCTCCACACAAATCCCAAGGTGGTTTTCTTTGGTTGAGTTTAGTAGGGTTTTAATAGGGGCTCAAAACAGTAGTATAGCACTAATTTTGATTGGTTGAAAAGCCATATGGCATGGGATTTTACGGTAGGCATGCTTGGGTGTCATATGACACTCTTGGGACTGAAAGGGTTTATGGTATAACTCAAATGAAATAGATATTGATTTCACAACCAAAGTAACCTATAATATGTAATAAGTATTGGTATTGGTAGGATGTTTTCTACCTGTACAAGTTGTTCCAAGGGGTGCAATTTGAGAATGCATTGTTGACTGTTGGCTAACCTTAGTGGTGCTCTAAATAATTCCTTGAAGAACTGAGACAATGCTTTATAAGTCAAAGAAGACTGTGTGTGTGTGTGTGTGTGTGTGTGTGTGTGTGAGAGAGAGAGAGATCAGAAATACTCTAGAAATCCAAATATGTTTCAACCTGCAGTTTCTCCAGGCACACAGGGAACTCTGTTATGAAACTTACAAGCAGGGAAAAGTGAGTAATATATTTCTTCAAAGGGTTCACTCATTTAATCTAAGTGTTCAACCATGATATAAAAACATAATTAGAATACAAATATCCTGTTGGTTGGCCATTAGGTTACCTAAAAATGTAAAAGATATAAGATTGACAATAAATAAAAGCTACATTTTCAAGTTACACCGTATTAAAAAAGACACACAGATTTCACACAGACATACTGCATTAAGTGACAGTAATTCAACCCACATACACACAAGCACACACATCTACACATGAACTCACGCAAAATTGTATGTAATAAAGAGGAAGAAGATATACAACAAGCTGCAGAAATATATTATTACACCATAAGTTTAATTTAATTTTAAACATTTAAAATGTGTGTAAAATGTATATCATGTATGAAAATAAAGACAATATTTTTAATGAGAAAAGGTAAGGATTGCGTTTATTATTAAGTGGTGATTATTAATTCCTTAATAATTCATATGAACTTCAGAACACCATGGCTCAACTAATTATTGTAATGCGTTCATTTACCATATATGGATAGATAATAAAACAATAATAACGATCGGAAACTGTAAGAGATGTTTTTTTTTTATTATCGAAAACTTGAATTAAAGAGGCAGGTATATTTTCTCCCCTTGTAGACCTTACCAAAGAAGCTCTGAACTGTAATATCAATAATCAAGAGCATATGCTTGGCTGTTCCTGCAACTACCATCTTAGAATGATCCTCATCTAACCTCAGTAAGCTAATACACAGGAGGCCAGTGTCCTCAGACTCACGCCAGGCCACTTTTCTCTTCACGTCATTGACTTAAACCTGGATGGGCACCTTCATGGTGAAATCAGAATTAAGGAGCCTAATGTAGGCTGCGTATATTTAGGTCTGATGTAGCAAAGATAGAAAATTGTCTGAGGTATGAAAAGGAGAAGATTTAAAGAGAAAATTATGATTTTCAAATACAGGGCGTATCTAAAAATATTCATATTAATATGGAATTCCAAAAGATAAATGACCAAAACCAGCATTTACAGTGTGTGGTTTGTGTGTGTCTGTACCTGTGTCTGATGTTTCATTATAAGTATAAGCTCACCTGTATGTGTATTCCCCTCCCTACATATTACCATGTTCATTTCAATACAAATAAAAAGATATGTGGTAACAACCAGGGACTAAAGTGTTACTAGTCCTGTGCCTGTACAATACGTCTTCATCTGTTGTGAAATCGACTGTGTGTGTGTGTATGCACGTGTGTGTGTTTGTCTGAAAGAGAGAGAGAGAGAGAGAGAGAGAGAGAGAGAGAGAGAGAGAGACAGAGACAGACAGAGACAGTGTATATCACAATGTCATTGTTGTTGTTGGTAAGGGGCCTCTGTGGCTGTATAGAAGTCTTCCAGCACACTTTGCAGGTATTCAAAAGTGGGCCGGTCCTCGGGCTTGTTCTTCCAGCACATCAGCATAATATCATAAAGCGGCAGGGGACAGCTGTCCAGGCGCTGCATGCGATAGCCTCTCTCCAGGGATCGAATCAGCTCTGTGTTTGACATTCCTGGGCCAACACACAGACAGTAATTAGAGATTTAATAACATAAAAATATTATTGAGTATATTGTAACATCTCAATACAACCTTACTCCTTTGAGTTACAGAATAGAATAACTTTATTTTTCTTCAGGAATTCCACAAACATCTGGTATAACTGTCCCCACAGTGTCTTTTTGGTTGCTCAGTACAAAGTAATCCTTTCTGGCTCATTTTAGGGGGAAATGTTCTTGCAGTTGCCAGAATTTGTGTTCTGCTTGCTCTATGTGGTATCTTGCAGTCTTCTTCTGGTGTTAAGAAATAATTGTGGCATTGATGCGTAAATCTGTTTTACACTGATTTAATCTTGGTTCATGGAATCTAAACTCAAATTAGGTCTTGTCACAGACAAGCTCTCAACAAGAATAGCTGGGTGCCAAACAGCATAATAGATTTGTTTGGCAGCATCTTTAAACACAAAGAAGCTGTAACACTATCAAAACAGTGTTTGAGTCGTAGAGCTGGTTTATGGTCTCCATGGTCACAGTGAGCTGTTTACTGTAGCAACTCATATACTTGCCTGGATATGGGGTCCGTCCATAGCTGATGATCTCTGTAAGCAGGATGCCAAAGGACCACACGTCAGACTTGATGGTGAAGCAGCCGTAATGGAGGGCCTCTGGTGCAGTCCATTTGATGGGGAATTTTGCTCCTGTGACAGTAGGGACAGTAGGGCTGTTGAATGCTGGTGTCCCATCATGATAGAAATGATATAGTATTGGGACGGGTCCACACAATGTAAAAGGTTGGGAAGTGAGCTCAGAAAACAAGAGAAAAGTAGTATCATGAGTCAAAGGCTAGGAAACAAAATTGCAGGATCATGCAATTCGCAGCAGCTCTGCAGGGCTCCAGAAGGGGGCGGTGTTGGTCACAGTATGCAGTACTTTTGAATGCTTCCATCTCTCATGCAGATTGGCTGAATTGCAAGGACCATTATTCTGTAGATTTGCAGTTTTGCTAAGTTTCTTTCCTTTAAATGTTGCTTCAAGATTAAATTAGTGTTTGTTTAGACTGTCTGATAACCACGTGAAAATGTTAACCTAGCAACCTGAGAGACACATAAGCCTCGAGTATAATTTTGTAGGTTTTAGGAATACTTACTCCAGTTTAAAGGTCCAATAGGTAAGAATTTTGTGTTAAAACATTGTTACAAGACCATTGTAAATCCCTTCCTATCATTGAAAAAGGGCCACTGACATGTTGACTCACCTTCTGCCTGTGTTTATAGTCCTTAAATTTGGGTTTCAAAATATGCAGTTGACAGGCACTCTGTACAAAACATCGTATAGCCTTTTTTTTTTTAACAGCGTTTCTGAGAGAAAGAGCCTTCTGCATTTTTATAAAACAGTAATAATAGCACTTCTCCACAGACGAGGCCCTCGGCTCACCTTCCCGAGCAGTGTACTCATCGTCCTCGATGATGCGGGCCAGGCCGAAGTCAGCGATCTTACACGCCAAGTTCTCGTTGACGAGAATGTTAGCAGCCCGTAGGTCTCTGTGGATATAATTCCTTTGCTCAATGTATGCCATTCCCTCAGCAATCTGGAAGCACAGTGCCACAGGGATCAGAAGGAGTCAGTCTCAGGAGTTAGATCAGTCGGTACTGTATACTTCATACCTTCAAAAGGGGCTCAAGAGTACAACATTCCTCCGGATGCTGAGAAAATCATCAGATCACTTTACTCAGAAGATACAGCCACTCAAGTAATTGTAACATTATGCAGTACATAAACATTTACAATAATTATTTACAATAGCATATCTCTGCAATATGTGTAATGTAAAATAAGTACAATAAGGTTTTGGGCGGAATATCTGGTCTTTCTTAGTGCAAAGTTTTCAGACCAAAACGCAAATACAGCCGAACAAAATGTCAAAATGTAAAGTTATAGCCATGTCATTGAGGTCTTGCAAAGACCTTGTACGACATTAATATGCGTTGATGCATTTAACTACCATGTGTTTGTTAACTATCATGGGAATGTCATTTGCAAAGCATGCAGTTAACATGAAGCATTAACACAAATGGCCAAGCAATACTAATGTGGTACAGCAGTGATTGTTCAGTGTTAAGACCAAAACTATAAAATCTATAGCATTCTCAATGCTACAGGATATGTAGCCTACACTGTGAACACAGTCATTTGGGGAATGGGTGCATAAACAAAGTATCACAGCCATCTTATTGCCATCTAATAATGTGAACCTGACTCTTTCTTCTTCATCCTGTGTGGAGCTTTTGTGTCACACAAATATTTATACATCTCTCTCTTTCTCTCTATCACTCTGTAAAGTTAGTAAAAGTTCTGCTTTTTAAACTTCTCCTGCACTTTCTTAAAAAAATAGTGTCAACACTATGAACAGAGACACTTGACAAGTGTATGATTATACTTGCACAGTATACCATACTTTGCCAGAAGTAGATAAATAATAAGTATATGCTTAGCCACCTGCATGGAAGCATGCGACACAAATACGTACTCTTGGACACATGCATACTTGCATGCTTGTGCTCACACTCCCTGACACAGGCAGTTATTACAAAAAGTGCTCATTTGAATATTGAAATTGCTTCACAGGGGAAAGTCCTGTTTTACTGTTTAAAAAGAAGACAACATGGGTTCCATGGGTTTTATTCTCATAGTGAACAAAGAGCTTGTGTTTGCCCATTATTTCCTGGAAACCTTAAATAAGATAAGGGCCAGTGTGGGTGTTTGTTTGTGTGTTTGTCCATGTTTGTCTTTGTTCCGTGCATAATTTGTTTGACACCACGCTGTCATTTGTCTGTGTGTCTGTTTGTCGGTCTCTCTGTGTCTGTGTGTCTGCCTGTGTTGTGTCTGCTCCATTGACCACACATTTGTCAGTGTGTCAGATCACTCTTACGCGTGCATGATCTGTACGCCCGGTTTTATTCTCAACCACAGCCTTGTGTGTTTAGTTCCTGTGTCAGACTGCATCTGGCACTTCCACTTTCTGCCCTCTCTGTAGTAAGAGCGGAGGGCGTGCCCCTGCCAGCGAGCGGGTGCCAAGGCCCGAGAACAAATGAAGTACAAATGTGGCCATGTCCCTGCAGCCATGTCCCTGAATATGCTTATTTCTTTTTGCAAGTCATGAACAATGCCATTACAAAGCCATACAGTATGTGCTCTGCATATAAATGTTTTATTGTGTTTTTTGGTGGAAAGCATGTAAAGGGCCTGTGTGGTTTGTGTGCGTGTACACGTGTGTTCATGCGTGTGTGTGTCCATCCATGTGTGCTTGCTTGTCTTCAGCAAGACTAACCTGCGCAGAGAAGTCTATGAGCTTTGGTAACTGGATACGGGTTCCCTCGTCACTCTTCAGGAAGTCCAGTAAACTGCCTATTGATACAAAAGCCCAAGAGCTGTTTGATTCTTTTCAATGCATTTTCATCTAGCAGAAGCAAATGTGCATATTACGATGGAACACGGCTCAAGAAGAAAGCATTTTCTCTCGTCACTGTTCCCATGGTAATTTACAGTAGTTGGGATCCAATGACTGATAGATATATCATTACAGTCAAGGTGTACATGCTATCAGAATATCAGGTGACACAGAGGAGGAGCATAAACACTTCATAATCCTTACCCTCTCTCTTCACAAGCTCAGTGAAAGAGCATAAAGAAGGCAGACAAGGTGAAAGAAAGGGAGACATTTACTCAATCCCCTCGATGTTTGTAATCTGATTACATCAGCAAGAGTTACTTTTAGAGCTTTTCTTACCTTTCCCAACACAGGTGTAGGCCAATAGAATAAGAAAATGTGGAGAGATAAAGACGAGGAGAGAGAGTGAGGAAGAAGTCGGCAATAAATAGAAAGAGGTTACCGCTCACCATTCTGCATGAATTCTGTGATGATGTAGATGGGCTCCTCCTTGGTTACCACGGCATTCAGCCGCACCAGCTTGTCGTGCTGTAACATCTTCATCAGGTTGGCCTCATCTAAGAAAGCTTCCACGGACATACTGCCTGGCTTCATCGTCTTCACCGCCACCTTTGTGTGGCGGTTATATGTGGCTGAGGGGGAGGAAAGGGGTGAAAGATCATTATTGCCCTACGTCTTATCCAGGGAAGCCAAAGCCTAGCTTTATGCTGATGAGACAAGAACATTGCACTTATTTGAAACGCAATCCAATTTAAAGTTGAAAATTGCCTGAATGTCTAAATATCCTTTTTTGATATATTTAAATTAAAATACAAATGATGGAAGGCCTCACTTAACATACAGTACGCCAATTAATTTGCTTGCATTATGCAAACATGCAGCCAGGACAAAAATTTTACATAAAGGCAGAAGACTGAAAAAAACCCATTATGTTTCCGGTTCCGTTGTTTACATGCTGTAATTTTGGCTTACCCATCCAGACCTCCCCAAACTGCCCTGCTCCCAGACGTCTTTCCAACATCAGAGATTCCCGAGGAATCTCCCACGCATCCTTCTCCCAGGGCTTCTGCGGTTTGGAGCTAAGGCAAGGGACTGTCAGGACCTGGCACAGCCCATCGCCTTGTTCTGTACAGATACAGCAACAGCAACAGTTATACACACACACGCACACATACACACACACACATAAACACACACACACACACGCACACATACATACACACACACACGCACACATACACACACACACACATAAACACACACACACACATGCACACATACATACACACACACATGCACACATAGATACACACACACACACACATAAACACACACACACACGCACACATACATACACACGCACACATACATACACACACACACACACACATGCACATATACATACACACACACACACGCACACATACATACACACACACATGAACACACACACATGCACATATACACACACTCACACATGCACACACACACACACACACAATCACACACACACACACACAAGTTGTGCAAGCATTATTAGTGTTTTCTATAGGATATTAAATACTACTAAAAATAATCATTACACAGAACCTCTCTAGGCTTGTGGGGCAAGCAGGGGGCACTCACTCTGGTAGTGGCTGACCAGGTCCTGCAGGGTGCTGAAGGTGATCCTGGGAGAAAAGTAGAATCCTCCATCGTCCAGGGTGCGGATCTTGTAATGCTTGACCCTGTCACCAGCCTGAGGATCTCTGTCTCTCACCGACAATGAGTAACTGCCTGTGAGAATGAACACAGTCTGGTCAATGTATAAGTTCTTATCAAAAATTGAT
Organism: Conger conger; assembly: GCF_963514075.1. Taxonomy (NCBI): domain Eukaryota; kingdom Metazoa; phylum Chordata; class Actinopteri; order Anguilliformes; family Congridae; genus Conger; species Conger conger. The sequence goes on from NC_083769.1 coordinate 32,450,569, forward strand.
ATAGAGTTTAGTTAAAGGTTCAGGTTGATTTGTAAGCTACTTTTACCCAATAGTGACCTGAATCGCCGATTTCCCTAGATTTCTAGGATGACAACAGCCTCTCATATGCCTATCATGCATAGTGGGTTCCAGAATTATTACCACCCTTGGTACATATGCACAAAAATACAGTAAACTAAAGAATAAAATAGTGTTTTATTAACCCATCCTGCTGCATGGCTCTCTAGTGGGTCTCCAGTGTATTGCTTGCTGTTTATCCCTTTGTTGCGTAACATAAAAGGCCACAAATTAAACATACTGTACTGTACCAATATCTCCACAACTATGCAGCCAACATTTACATCTCATTTATAATGCACTGCATGCTCTAACTCAATACGAACCACAGCCAAAATGGAGAATAACTACTTGGTTATTGACAGGTGACAGGTATAACCAATCAGAGGGCTCACCTTTGCTGGTTTCACTTTCTCGGATCATGAAGGACCCAAGAGAATTTCCGGAGGCCAGGAGCTGTCTCTCTGCATCTTTCCTGCTGATACCTTTGAAGAACCACCTACAGTACGGGGCAATAAAGAGGCCACATCTATTCATACATGTGAATCGTTTAATTTAACCTGCTATAAAAAGAAAGAAAAAAAATCAAATAAATCAACTATCCGTAAGAAATGCCATCAGACAAGCCAATGTTCTTCTCTCTCTTTCCTCTTGTTTTCTCACTCAGAAAGGGAGGCTGGTGATCAGGACAGATTGTGTGTGCTCTGTTAATTGCTCTGTTTCATGCTTTATAGACAGCTGTCAGCAAACGCACTAAAGCAGCACAGGTCTGCAGTATAATTGCTGTGTTTATGCCAGTATTCTGAGGAGGGCACTCAAAGGCTTCCACAAGAAGGCTCTATGTATGGTGGGAGGGCACAAAATAAGAATACTAGTCACTTGACACAGAATGAAATAGGAAGGTCTGAATTAGATAATTATTGCATTGCACAGAACTAGTTACATTAATTCAGAGAGAGTAAATTTTCCCCTGACAGAACATGTTGTATCTCATATGATATGAACATTGTAATGGCTGAAATAACACAGAATATCAGAGCTGTGTGTGTGACCTGGTACTGTATTCATTGCTGAAATAACATCCTCATATACACTCAGTGAGCACTTTATTATGTATTTATTATACTTATTTTTTAGACTTCTGCTGCTGCAGCCTATTCACTTAAGAGTTATGTGTTGTGTGTTCAGAGATCTCTTCTACAAACCACTGTGTGGTTAATTGCGCTACTGTCACCTTCCTGTCAGCTTTCACCAGTCTGGCCCTTCTCTCTGAGCTCTCTCTGTCTGCAGAACTGCTGCTCAGTGGATTTTTCTTTCACAATTCTTTGAAAACTGTAGACTAGTGCGCATGAAAATCCAAGGAGGTCAGCAGTTTCTGAAATTGGCTGATTAGATAATTGCATGAATAAAAGGGTATCAAAAATATTGCAGATCTTAGCACATTTTCTCCAGTTTAACCACACTTTCACAATGCCTTCAGACAGACATATTGCATTAATGGCATTTGGCAGACGCTCTTATCCAGAGCAACGTACAGTTGATCAGACTAAGCAGGAGACAATCCTCCCCTGGAGCAATGCAGGGTTAAGGGCCTTGCGGGTCCCAGTTATGTGCCCTAACCACTACACTACAGGCCACCATATTTGTTTGAGCAGTGTACTCACTCCTCGGTCTCCAAACTGTCTTTAGCTACATAGTTACTGGGGATGAAGCCCTCCTTTCCCGTACTGATGGACATTGCTTTCCACCAATCCCCTGACCTGCAGAGAAATGGAGAGTAGGGTGAGAGAGAGAGATAAGAGACTACACTCAGAAATATTCACATGCATGCACGCACACACACAGTGATCTCCTCTCCAACAGATTTATTTGATCATATCCCCTTTGGGAATACACAAATCTGGTTATAACAATGAGGAAGTTTGTTGTTCATCAAACAAACTCACTGACACTTTTGTTCACCCCCTCAAAGCATTGCCATCTTCTCTGTGAAAATCAAGCGAGCATGAGCAATATAGCCCCGCAAGTGAGACAACAACCAGCAACATTCAATATCCATGAAAACTCTTATAGAGTCATTCTAGAAGTGCAAGGCTATGCGGGCAACACTCACTCTTGAAGAACTTTCAGTCTGTCACCCTTTTTAAAGTCCAGGTCTCCTTCATGCATGGCATCATAGTCATACAGTGCAATCACAATGCTGTCTGGACCTATGGTGCAATGGGGAGCAGGTAAGCATGCAGTGAATTCATCAGATTGTCTGCACTTAATGACATAAGGATAAGGACACCGATCGTATAAGCCAATAGTTTAGCCTAGTCAGTGAAATAATGACATTTAATTTTATGTTATTATTAGGCTATAGTTATATAGGCTTATTAGGGTTTCCGCAGGTAATAATTAAGCATGGTGCCATACCATGGCAAGATGTACACAGTAACATAAATTACCTGAAATCAAATGCACTTTGATCTGTTTACCGACTCAGTAACACTCAACACAAACTGGCACTTATATTGCTATATGCAGTGCACATATATCATCTGAAAAAAAAAACATCAATGAAATGAGTTGGACCATCTGTCCCACTGGGTGAGCGTGCACACAAATAAGAGGTTTGAAAATATCTTTAAATCCAGCTGATACACACATGATAAATCATAAATGAGGTCACTTCTCGTCGGAGTAACCTAGACCTCGGCAGTTCCTAGCACGGCACTGGGCAGTGTCAGCTCGACGATGTTAGGTTATTTCTGGGTGGCCATTATGGAAACAGTTTGAACCCACAGCAATATGTACTACTTCCTTTTGCTCTCACCGACAATAACTGCTCAAACAAAGCTCTCTGAAGCTGGAAAGCTTCTGGTTTATGCTCTATTATGCTCTACCACTCACCATCAGTGCAGGCTGGGAGGTTGGAGTAGCTGGTTTTGTTCTGTAGAGAGGGCAGAAGGAGACAGAAGTTGTGTGCTGAAGTAGCATCATGCTAACTCGGTTAACCAGAGTAAACCTCTGGGAATAATGACTGAAGCAGAGGCACGGTAAGTCAAAACTCTAATTCAACTGGCAACAGTCAACAATTCAGCAGTGTGATGTTTATGAACAGCTAGGCCATGAAGATGATGAACACTGGAACACAGCCCTCATCCTTTTCAAGCATGCAGTCTTCCTGTATGACTTTTAACCCCTTGACACCTCACGGCATTCTGAATCCATCAGACATAGGAAGGTCTGATGGGTGTACATCAGGGTGTACCAGGTCTGACATCATCCACATCATGACAATAATGCTGCCCTCCTTGTTCTCCTTAACACACACCTGCTCTCTCCAAAACGTTTCCCTCCTCAACCCCATCTAGTTGTCTCCCATCTATCAAACCCAACGTATGCTACGGCTGTCTACTCACCGCCTTGTTCTGGGATGTGGGGTCGTTGACATACTGGGATGACTGAGCCTTGTTCAGAAAGTCATCATTTATCACTTTGTTGATGGGCTCCTGCTCCTTGGAGCCGATGCAGCCCATTCTGGAACCTGTCAGACGCAATGCATACACACACAGACTGACTTCTCTAGTAACTGGCCATGCTACTCATTGCAATATGTTTGCCATGTGTCATATACAGTATGTGGCAAACATATTACAGTGTTGCAGTGATCAGTGATTCTTACCTTGTACCAATGAGTACCTTATGTAATGAGTACCTACCCCTTTCCACTGCAACAGCAGACAAGTGCCTACAGCTGAAGGCAATTACCTCATTAAGCCCTAATTTAAAAAACAGCTCACAACTGAGTGGGTATTGTGGAGTGAGTTTGTGACAAGACCATTTTTCTTAAAGGCACAGGACGTGACTTTTGTGGTTGGACACAAAATAAAAGCCCAGTGATGTCACTGAACTTGTTGTTTTTGTTTTGTAATTCTCACACAATCAGGTACTGGTAGCCTGCCAGACAATGGGCCATATTTATCATCCCAGACAATCAAATAAACAAAACATGCTTAGTACAGTGACAACCACAGTCATTTCCCTCTATCCAGTTTGTATTTTTACAGTTGAATCCTTAAGATAATATTCGATTAGTTTAAAATATGATTATCATTATAACCCATAATCAATCGTTTGTGGTTAGCTGTAGATCTAAGTGGGCTTAACAGTTTAAAAGGACAATGAGTGGTAGCTCAGTTTGTCCAAACACCTGTTGTTCAGTGCCATCATTTTCAATATAAGACAGGTCCTGTATACTTACTGCTGTCTTTACATGTCTGCAGTAAGAAGAGGAAACACTGGTTCTACCAGAGAAGGTCAGACCGTTATTGTACATGAAAAGCAATCCATCAACTGTACCATAGGGTGTGTGCTTCCATTTTCTATACCATGCAAAGAGACACAAGCACACACACACATACGCGCGCGCACACACACACACATATGAACGCATACACGCCTGCAGGCATGCACCCAGACACACACACACATGCACACCATCAGGAAATGTAAGTGAAGTACAGTACTTTGTTCAAAGCCAGGGTTCTTTCACAGCACTTCAACGGTGAACACCCACACCTACAGTCCACAGCATCTTTACTGTCCATGAGAACCTACACAACTGTGAACACCCAAACCTACAGTCCATAGAATCTTTACTGTCCATGAGAACCTACACAACTGTGAACACCCAAACCTACAGTCCATATAATCTTTACTGTCCATGAGAACATACACAACTGTGAACACCCAAACCTACAGTCCATAGAATCTTTACTGTCCATGAGAACCTACACAACTGTGAACACCCAAACCTACAGTCCACAGAATCTTTACTGTCCATGAGAACCTACACAACTGTGAACACCCAAACCTACAGTCCATAGAATCTTTACTGTCCATGAGAACCTACACAACTGTGAACACCCAAACCTACAGTCCACAGAATCTTTACTGTCCATGAGAACCTACACAACTGTGAACACCCAAACCTACAGTCCACAGAATCTTTACTGTCCATGAGAACCTACACAACTGTGAACACCCAAACCTACAGTCCACAGAATCTTTACTGTCCATGAGAACCTACACAACTGTGAACACCCAAACCTACAGTCCACAGAATCTTTACTGTCCATGAGAACCTACACAACTGTCACTCCCTTGTCTATCAAACATCTAAGAATACCTAACATCAGGGAAGTATTTTATTTGATGTTGGACCATCTATTTAAAGTGTAGGGTTCCACATTCATCAATAACTTCCTTCATTCAGCTTTGAAAAAGCTTTATTTTTTTATTTTTTTACATAAGTCACCGAAAGTTAAAAAGGAGCTTCAGACTTCAGGTCACAGGCAAAACAAGTTTCCAAAGTACTGACATGTATCCTTGGGTGGATATATTGGTGACTAAAGTATTCTGTCAACAAGCCTGTCAAATTAGGCGACCAGATGTAATGAATACAAGCATGTCCAAATTCACAGGGTCAGGCCTGATAATCATTATTGCACATACACATTCATTTTTACTGTAAAAATGACAGGACTGAGAAACCAGTGAGCCATTTCTCCCCATGTTGTAAGAGAGCGTCTCATCTCTCCATAAACTCTGATCATCTGTCTGTATAGGGAGGGAATCAGGTTTTTAAGTTCTCATGATGCCATTCCTCGCTAACAAATTCCACCTGCCCACAGCAACCACACTGCCATGCTCTCTCATGCCTGCTCATTTAGACTCACCGAGATGCAAGTGGGTCCCTCCAGGAAGAAAACCCTGCAGTCCACAATCTCCAGACCACAGTCTCTCCACAAACTCCCTGGGGCAACTGTCAGCCGGCACCTTCCTACTGAGGCCTACCAGGGTTCAGACACCTGTCCAAGACTGCATGCACAAGAGAGACAATGTTGGGTTTCAATGTAGCATTCCGTTCACTGATGTATCCTGATATTGGTCTTCAGTCTCCCCAAAAAGAAATGAATAAAACAAGGACAACATCAAATATTTTCCTGGAATTTTATATAAGTAGAACTGCAAACATAAGGGTATGCATATACTCCAACAACGTGTGTGTATGTGTATACAAGCATGCACAAACCTCGTTTTGCACATGAAGCAGAGATAGCATAGTTACAGAGTACAAAGAATGACATGTGTCGGTTGGTACATATAGGAACCAAGCTGAGAAACGCACCTTCTGAAAGCAACGACCTGAAGACAGAAGAATGCACTACATTACATTAATGGCATTTGGCAGACGCTCTTATTCAAAGCGACGTACAACAAAGTGCAAAGTGTATACCCATGACCAGGGATAAGTGCGCTGAAAGACCCTCGAGGGAAGTACAATTTCATCTATTTGAACATCATCTTCTTAAAAAAAATTTTTATCGTCAGTGATTAACACAGCGATTAAAAACAAACTAGCTCAAGCCCTAAGCTCAGCTGTTCAAAATAGCAAGTCCTTTTTAAACTTTACCGCGTCTAGTGGAACGGCCCGCAGCGATACCAAATTAAAATTATTAAAATATCGAGCGATATTATTATTATTATTATTATTATTATTAGTATTATTATTATTATTATTATTATTATTATTATTATTATTATTATTATTATAGCCGCATTCATTTGCGAATGATTTCCGAAACACAAAGTTTAAATGCAGAAAACCCGTACACGAGAAGCATAAATCCAAATCCACAGGATCCAAGCAAATACACTAAAAAACGAGAAGCCTTTAAAACTTGGCATTGGAGATGATCATGTTGCCAGGTGTAATTTGTCAACTACATTTACTCCGTGTTACAGATTTTCGACTATCATCTTATAGGCTAATGTATTAACAGTCATTTATAGTTTATACTTGACCACATTTTGGAACTTTTCTTTAGTAGGCCTATATTCAATCACCTGCCTTCACAACATTAAATTAACACTTCTTGACCATACTTGTCATTTTAATATCTGCGCAACAAATTGGGGATACAGTATTTAATTATTTAAAATAAACGGTGGAAACAGAGATTATTTCTTATTACTCACTTTTTCAAACCAGCTGTTGAATCTTTGTATTGTCCGGGAAGTGCAGTGCAGCGCAGCAGCCTACAGTCCATTGAAGGTTTTTTTAAGTATAGATTTTCGAAGGCCCCTCTATCTATTTATGACATAGACGATTCCTCCATAGCGTTCACTAGAGAAGTGTCGCAGAGTGAGTGAATAGAATATTATCAATCAGCATAAGAGGAAGTTGCATTCATCCAAAAGTACAGTCATCAAAAAAGGTTATTTGAAACCGGCGGAGGGCTTCCTCACCTCACAAAGAAAAACTTCCGCCTGCAAAATTAAGCTACATAAGAAAGAGTTCACAAGAGAATCGACAACATTACTATCTCAGCAAAGGCCGAGAAAAACTCGGACATAATGTTTTATGCTGTGCTCCTCTTTTGAAAACGAGATTAAAATAGTAATAATGATCTCTTTCATATGTATCTACCCTATTCATGTTTTGGGATTGTCATCTTATTATCTTATCAATAGGAGGCGAAATGTACTATTGGCCAAAACGTATATATTTAATGTATTAGATTTCAGTTTATTTCATGCAATGGAGAGGAACTCTGTCTTCCTGAGGTCAAAAAGCTGCGTTTAAAGTGACTTTAAAGCCTTGAGTGATAAGAAGCCCTGTTTTCATTCTATTATTGAGTCTTTGCAACCCATTGAATCCCCTTTAATCAATCACCTCTTTCCCGGTAAACGTAAATAAATGCATTTATTTGGTAAAGGCACAATTAAAACATTGACAAAATGTTATGTCACTAGATTTCTAAAAGCAACCTACATAAAATTTTAAAATACCATATTTGATATCTTTGGATGACTGATGGTATTTACTAAAATTTAAACATTAAGCCATTTTATGTCACAATTACTTTCATCAACTTCTAGGTTATTTTGCCATGTCCATCAGACTTGAACTGAGAATCTACAAAGGCACTTAAAACACATTGTTATCCTCAAATTCCCTCAAAGGTTAACATACGTAAGTAGTGATTTTGCAACAAATTCTTTACCACACCACATTTACCTAAGTGCTGCTACAACCTAACGGTATCTGCTTGACATGTTGTCATCTCCACATCAAAGGAAGTGACAATAGCCATGGTGGAACACTACCACAGTTACATAATGCTACCCCAGTGCTAGCTAAAACTTCCACATTAATTAAATATCAATCTGCTCATGTTTTTGGATTATTAAATCGACATATCCATTTAATTATGGAAAAGCGTATCTGTTTAACATTCCCAAAATAAATGATCAGGATCTAATCGTCTATGAACATCCAAGGTTCATATGGGAATATGCATGTGTGTGTGTGTGTGTGGAGGGGGACAATCTCTCTCCTTTCCTTTTTTATTATTTTCATCGTTTTGAAAGCTGTGTGTTCTCCTTCTGTTGTATTGCCAATCCCTCCACTTTCATCATTCTGCATTACTACAGACAAGGTTTCCACACTGCTGGGAAAGGATATGATGTGACTGTCAGGCCCAGCAACAACCTGTGTGACGTCCAGAAATGATTGTTGAATGGTTGGATGTTTGGAGGTAATTCTCCCTGCATCTGATGACAGTCTCTAAGAGAAAATCTGAGCATTTTCAAGGGCATTTTTACTGTCATGCTGAGAATGGCATCATGTATTATGAACTTATTGCAGCAACTGTAATATGTAAGCTTGAAATATGAGTGTATTTTGTGGAAAGGTGGATGTGTGGATTTATTATATATTTACAGCTTTTAAAAGGAAATACCTGCTTCCCCACCCGTCCCCTACAGTGTATGCAGTCCACCGAAGCTGCATGTGGCAGCTCAGTAATTGCAAAATATGTACTTCCACCAAAAACCATAAGGGGAAGAAAGCCCCGAGACAGTTTCTCAATTATTTGGTCATTTTGAATATTAACACACATGTTCTCATCAAAGTTCTCATCAGAGTCTATGCACTGTCAGAGCTTTGTAATTCAACAGCAGTACATTTGTGTCAAATGGACAGAATGATTCCATGAAGAGGGGGCACATGACAGGCAAAAAAAGTGCAACCCAATGCTTCTTTGGGGCTGCAACACAAAAGTGCTTAAAGCCACAAGAAGGATTTCTTTTTCCGTGCATTCCTCTTAGCTGTGTAGGTTCTTCCTTATGGGATATAGATACTGGTCCCAGAGTCCTCCTTGTCAATAACGACAGCAGCAGAATGCTGAGCTTCTCTGGGAAGGTTTCCATTGAGAGAATTTTCAGTAGTGACTATTATTTCCTTTAGTTCGTGGGCAGCCCTCTTCCCACGTTAGTCAGATGATGGATGGATGCTTGTAAAGAAGTCTTCCAGTGGGCACAGGTGTTCAGCTGAGCATTTGAAGCATTTGAAGAGGTCAGAGTTCATCTATATAGTGACAGGTCCTCGTCATACGCACATCTAGGAGATAAAAATGGAAAACAATGACATCAGTGAGTGTGTGAGCTACACATATTAAACATATAACATTGCAGAAGATTGCTGTGCATTTTTCACCACTGGTGTGACTTCTCACACAAACGCATGTAACTTCTGAATGGATAACACCATGAAACTGTGTGTCTATCAGCAGGGGGTGCTGGAGAATTCATTTCCTTCCACTGAACAAATATAATGCTGATGTTGCCATAACCCACTAAAATGCTTATGATTGGCTTTAAATAGGCATATCTCATGCCCAATTTGAGATAGTCATGAAAATATGTGCATCTCTTGATGTGAATGGCATTTAATAAATGGGAAATTTCGTGATGAATATCTGACATGTGGAACTGGCACATCTTCAATTTGCATAGTATTGGTGGAGGTACTGTATGTGCTGTACTTTTAACTCTGGGATGTTGCACAGGATTATACTTTTAACACTAAATTTAGATGTATGTCTAGAAGGTCATATGATAGAAGGCTTATCATGGAGCAAAAGCAACTAGTGGAATCCCATTCAGATACCACTTTTATTATGGAAATAATAAAATAAAATAAAATATTTTTACAAATATGTGCCTAATATGTCACATAATCTTATGTGATAATGATCATTCCCAATGGTAAGATAATTCTCCTTGAATAATGGGGTTGTTTATGGATACCCGTTGTATCTCTACTGATAGAAAATGGCATCCTGGCAGACAGCCAGTGATACCGGCAGCATCACTGTTTACTTTGTTTCTCTCTCATGCACCAAAGAAAGCATTAATGAGCTTTTTAAGCTGCTTTTAAACAACTTATAATAACTTGTAATACGTGTGTAATATGTGATTCAGCATTTTGCCTTAAGTAAACATACAGCATGCATTAGTGCTGTCTGCAGTTTAAGGCGTTTGTTTCCAGCACTCCGCTCCACTCCACTACTGTGTTTATTTAATTAAATTAAAGTTATTTCTAGATGGCTAGACCTGGCTAGCCCGTTGGATAGCTATTTAGCCACGAAGCGGACAGCAAGGTTCAGGTGAGGATTTGGCAGATTCACTCTAAATGTGACGGATGCTGAGTTACATTTCAGTAACTAGCTGGCTACAAACGCTCCACTGAAACCATACCCCCCTCCCAGGCTCTGTAGCCAAACCCACCCCTCCACACACACACAAGAGTGCCATGCCCAGAAATGTAGAATAAAAAATACAGAAAAGTACCAAATGGTAAAATAAATCCTGAACTGTATGCCTCTAAATATGAATGCCATCGGACAAGTCATCTCTTTGGAGTCCATAGATTGAAAAATGTAATGCATATGTCAACGCTAAGATGACAAAGTAAACAAAAAAAAGTAAACAAATGGGCGGCAGGTTTGAGTCTTGGCTGGTGTACCCTCCTTGAATATCTAGGAAGTGCATGTTGGCGCAGTAGAAATTTTGGATTCATATGTCATTCTGTTACTCGGTTATGCATTTAGTATTTGGCACCCTCTACATGGAAATTATGATGAACCACCTGTAACATCCATTTTTTCCCCTGTTTGTCCTCTAAATAACAGCTAATACAGGTTTTGGATAGATATACCATGTTCTGCAATAAAATGTAGGAGCTCACGTATGGGATTACAAATAATCAGAATGAAGGTTTACCAGTAAAGGTCAAATGAGTACAAATGCATCAGTTGTTGGAATGACTCTCACACCTCTCACCTTTGTCCGTTCTAAAACTATGAAAACATCCTAAACAAAGAGTTTTTCATTGTGACTTCCTGTTCTTCCCTTGGTGTTGAAAAAAGGGAAGTTATGCAGGTCATCCTTTTTTAAAAAGCCGATTTTGTCTCTCACGATTGTAATCCCCACCCAGATACATTTGAAAAATGAAAAAAAGAATAGTCTACTTTTCTGGACCTGATTCACCCTGTCAGTAAAAAGCAGCATGACTTGGCTTATATGATCTGATTCAATCTCTTCATTCTTGAAAATGCATTTTAGTCACCATTTAATAGTGCTGACTCATTATCTTATTTTTTTGTTTTGCATACAAACTAAGCTAATTCCCTAAAAATTACAGCTGTCAAATTCAAAATGTTTGTTGATAAGCATTATGTAGCAGCCTGTTTATAGAAGCATTGCAAAATAGACCTCTTATTTGTTTGATTGATTTGCTCATTAATTCTATAAATATTTGGTTGTTTATAAAAGCAATAATAATAATAATAATAATAATAAGTACATCTCATAGGCTGCTCTTACCTGGCCGTACAGTTGGGGGCCTCAGCTCTGCTCCAGGATACTGTTTGTTTTCCCCTGCCATCCAGGGCTCAACTTTACTCTCCTTTCCTTGGGAGATCGAGGCCGTAGGGCTGTTACTATTTAGTGAAATAATAACAGAAAGCAACAACTTGACAATGCGTAAAATAATAAAACTTTCATCCATACACTTTATTAGGTATTTATTAGACCTATTTTTTACACCTATTATGTCTTCTGCTGCTGTAGTCTATCCACTTATAGGTTTGACATGTTGTGTGTTCAGAGATGCTCTTCTGCATACCACTGTTGTAATGTGTGGTTATTTTCATTTCTGTCACCTTCCTGTCAGGTTTGACCAGCCTGGCCCTTCTCCTATGATCTCTCTCATTAACAACGCATTTCTGCTCGTGACACTGCTGCTTCAGTTTTGTGTGAAAATCCAAGGAAATCAGCAGTTTCTGAGATGCTGAAACCACTGGCACTAACAATCATTCCACTGTCAAAGTCACTTAGATCACATTTTGACATTTGGTCTTAAAACAGCTGTACCTCTTGACAACTTCTGCATGCTTTTATGCATTTAGTTGCTGCAATATGATTGGCTGATGAAATATTTGCATGAAAAAGCAGGAGTACATGTCTACCGAATAAAGTGCTCAGTGAGTGTACTATGTATGGTACTAAGTACAGAAAGAGTGCACAAAATTAGGATGGAATGCGTTATATTAATTCCAAAATATTTCTGTATTCCTTTTATCTGATTGAGGTACAGTATCTCAGATTGGGGGAATATGATCATTTGTGAGGCATGTGGCAAATGGCTTTATCATTTGAAATGTTGAAATGTGTTGGGTAGACAGTAATGAGAGGAAATACCCATATAAGGGCACTTTTCAGAATTGCACAAATGACCGTGGATCATTCAGCTCATTTGTTGCAATTGGAAAGAAGCAACTGCATAACCACAAAGATCCGTTTTGGTGAGCATAAATACTTTGTCATGTGAAATCCAGTGAAACAAGCACTTTGCAAGGAGATTTTCACGAACACACCCCTCTTACGGCTAGTGCAAACATGCTCGTTTAATAACAGGAAACTGCCAGCTTCAAACTTGCATGACCACACATGCACAATTGCAATAAAAATGTGGAAAAAGTTGAAAGCCTAGATGACTGAATGAATGACTGATACCCTTACCTTCTCTGCCTGTGAACTGCCCTCTTGTCTTCCGTTTGGCATTCTGGCTCATATCAAAAGAGGACAGACCATCCTCCGATTGCCCCTCCAGTTTGTTCTCTGTAGGGAGCTCCAGGCCCATCTACATACATACATAAAGATTCTGATCTCAGTACAAGCCTAATAGTAGAAAGTGCAAGTGAATCTATACCAACAAATGCTATATTTACTTAAAAGCACAAACTCGGGAAATCAGTAACATCCTAAACTCAAACATACTTATGCAAAGCCTTTTACAGTATAGCTCCTAATGGAACTGTATGAGTGTAGATGGCTTAAAGTGGCTGAATGTTGTTGGGCTCCTGCCTCATCCTGTTAATGTTTGGGGTGATCCAAAGTGTGGATACTCCCTATGGTCTACTCCCAGTGAACCCAGACTGTGCCACTGAACGATGACCCCCTTGCTCTATTGGCACCAGCAGTGAGCCTGCATGACAGGTAAAGTCTACCAGGACAATGGCTGGGTGACCTCAACTGGTGTACTCCAGACTAAAAGGAAGTTGTCAGGAACATGTTTTAGAGGAGAGTGTAAGAGTGTTTGGCTTTCCTGAGTTGACACAGGGGGTTGCAGAGATAGTAGACATGTTCAGGTCAACTGGTTATTGGGCAATGCCTGGTTCCCCAGATCCCCGGATTTCTCTGGATTGATTGTGTAAGACAGAAATAGGAAGACATCGGTATCGCCTTTTTCCAGGACTGACCTCACCATCACATGAATCCTTCTTCTCTGCTCCTGGCTTCAGTGCCTCCAGGACAACCACTGTGAGGAAAGCAATACTTTTACAACAACACAGCACACACACAAATAAACTCAGGGGACATGAATACACAATATTCTCTGTACCTGGATGAAGAGAGATAGTCAGAGCTGGTACTTTCTTTTCCACTGTGTTAGCACTGAGTTCCAAATTCAAATCCTGTTTGCCTTCCATTGCTTCATCTTGGTCCTGGAATCAAATGTGCTTAATTAAATCATCACAAATATCTAATTAAGGCAATATTAAAACTCAGTCTGAACCAGAATACAATATTTACCACTCAACTCTAATTAAAGCACAATTAAATGCAAGTCAAGCAATCACACATGACTGTACTTGTGTATGTGTGGCGCATGTGTTTGTGTGTTGTACCAGTGCGTCTTGCAGCTGTGTATGTTGTACCAGTGTGACTTGCTGCTGTGTGTTGCTGCTGTGTGTGTTGTACCAGTGTGTCTTGTGGCTGTTTGTGTTGTATTAGCCTGTCTTGCTCCAGTGTGTGTTGTACCAGCATGTCTTGTGGCTGTGTGTGTTGTACCAGTGTGTCTTGCGGCTATGTGTGTTGTACCAGCGTGTCTTGCAGCTGTGCGTGTTGTACCAGCATGTCTTGCGGCTGTGTGTGTTGTACCAGCATGTCTTGCTCCTGTGTGTGTTGTACCAGCATGTCTTGCGACTGTGTGTGTTGTACCAGCATGTCTTGCGGCTGTGTGTGTTGTACCAGCATGTCTTGCTCCTGTGTGTGTTGTACCAGCATGTCTTGCGGCTGTGTGTGTTGTACCAGCATGTCTTGCTCCTGTGTGTGTTGTACCAGCATGTCTTGCGGCTGTGTGTGTTGTACCAGCATGTCTTGCGGCTGTGTGTGTTGTACCAGCATATCTTGCTCCTGTGTGTGTTGTACCAGCATGTCTTGCGGCTGTGTGTGTTGTACCAGCATGTCTTGCGGCTGTGTGTGTTGTACCAGCATGTCTTGCTCCTGTGTGTGTTGTACCAGCATGTCTTGCGGCTGTGTGTGTTGTACCAGCGTGTCTTGCTCCTGTGTGTGTTGTACCAGCATGTCTTGTGGCTGTGTGTGTTGTACCAGCGTGTCTTGCTCCTGTGTGTGTTGTACCAGCATGTCTTGCGGCTGTGTGTGTTGTACCAGCGTGTCTTGCTCCTGTGTGTGTTGTCCTTGCTCCTGCTGCGCACTGCTAGTGGAGCAGGCAGAGGAAGGAGAGCTGTGCACCACTGGTGACGAGGAGGAAGAGGAGGAGCCTGTTGATGTGTGGGGCGGCGTGTCCATCCGGCCAGATGACTGCTCTTCCTCTTTAATACCCTGTTCCAGCATGGCTGGAGTGGCCTCATAAAACTGCTGATGCTCAGCAATCTTGCCCTTGCCAGGGTCGGAGAGGTCGAGAGGTGCATCTGTCTCACTATCGCGCAGATTCTCTCCAAATATCCTTTCCGGTTGCCTCATGTTGGATTTCCACCAGACTGGCCCTCTCTCCTCTGCCTTGTCTTTCCTCTCTGCCTGCTCTGCTGGCATGGCCCTCTTCAAAGGAAGGGCGGCGCCGTGGAGCTGGGGTGCACCTCTATCAGCCCTAAGCAGCTCCACGCCTCTCTTTCCATTCTGGTTCAGGTCCTTTGCTAGCAGCAAACCCCTGTTGTTTTCCGATAAATGGGGTGTCTGATGGGGCCCAACCCCAATGCCACACAAGGACCCAAGGGAAGCCCAGTCTGGCTGCTCCTGCAGGGTCCAGGGCAAGGAGAGGCGGGCTGTCTTAATGGGTCGGGGCCGGTACGGGACCGGAGCATGGAGCAGGTTACGAACAGGCTTCTCTTGCACCATGGCAGAAGGAGCAGGTGCAGAGGAGGAATAAGGGAGGTTCTTCAAGAAGACCAGGGGGGAAGGAGAGGGGAGAGAAGGCATGCTGGGGGAGGCCCGTGGCTCCATAGAGTCCACACTGCGCACTCTTAGAAGAGAAGATGAAGGACAAAACAGAAAATACTTTACTGTGAACAGATGTGCATTGCCCCTTAGATAAATATAATTTTTCATGCATTCTGTCTTTATTCACCCTTCCTTTCTTCTCACAATCTACTTTCACTTAATATCTCCCCCTCTCTCTTTCCTTACTGTTTATTACAGCAATGCAGTGTCCGTTGCATCTTTTTCATTTCACACATTCACATATTGTATCTTTCCCACCAACCTTCTACCACATTTTCCTCAACTCTGATCTTTTTCTCTGCCTCTCACTCACTCTCTCTTTATTTCTCTCACCTCTTCTCTCCAGCTACAGGTCCCCGGACAGTATTCTGTTCAGCCCTCTGTCCTGTGGAGATGGGAGCAGGAATATGGAGCTTGTGTACCATCTAAAGGGCAAAAAAGCAGGAGGGTAGTATAGAGGTGAACACACTGTACACATTCTGCAGAACAATTATACTCCTATGTTACTACAAGATGGTCATAGCACAACTAATATGTGGAAAATTAAGTACAGTGACCTACTTGACTTTCATGTCCATTCCAACTCTGTTGCTTCCTGTATACTGGCAGCTTTTCTATAAAATGTATAAAGTAAACAGGACATGAATTAATCAATATATACACTTACATGGTTTGTGGCTTTTGAAATTCACATTTAAATTGTGTTCTTGAATTGAACAGTGTTGCAAATGACTTTAATTAGACAAGTGAGTAAGAAATAACTAATTAGCAATAATATTTTGAAACAGTGAATACAAGTTTCATGAGTGTCACTAATCTCACCTTCAGTGGCACATCCGTTGTGGTCTGGGTCACGTTTCACCATCGGCAGGCCAAGTGTGGTGCCCCCTTGTGGCTGCTTGCTGCCTTTCATGGCCAAAGCATTTAAAGCCATTGCAGAGTGTGAAGGGTCTGGTGACTGACTGACATCTGGGGCAGGAGCCACTGAATCCTGATTGCTCTGACCACTGAACAGAGACAATACATTTTTATGAGCACACCTCCTAAACATGAATCGGAATGACCAGTGTTGAGCCATCTGTTCCTTGTGTGTCCCATGTGTCCACGGACAGTAACAAGCATGTACATTTCTGTGTTTTCTTGACCATGCACCATTTACTGTCTGTATGTGTTGTATGAGTGCATGTGTGCACACAGTAGGATACACTAGCCTCATGGATTAAAGGGACAGACTCACTCAAGCACCCCTCGCAAGTTCTTGACTTCATCATGCAGCCTCCTGTTCTCCTTCTTGAGAGCATTCATCTCATTCACTGAAGACAAATACAAAACACTCAGCAACCAATAGAGAATGAATGAAAACCAACTCACTGACTGCGATCAAATGCACTCAGCATCACCGCAGTCTCACTCTCTCACAAATCCGCACTCAAACAGTTAACTCCTAAGACCAGTGCATAGTGCCAGATAGTTGAAAAATTGACCCAAGCACAGAACATGAATAGTCACTGAATGGATTGAGGAGCATTACACCAATGTAATCCATATTATGTCATCGTCTAATCGGTCCCCTCTTCCATCAGTTAAGCATGAGTAGTTCATGGAAGAGAGTTGTTGGATTCCTCCTGCAGAATTTTAAATGCTGGTAGACTCTACCGCAATGGTCCAACAACATTAAGTGACTTCATATTAGCGTTTCCATTTTTGGTTTACTACCTGTATGACTTTCAACTGATGTTTGACACACTGTATAGAAGATGCCTTGCAGGTCTAGCAGGCTAGCTTGGCAACAGCAGCTGACTGATACCTAACATAGCAGGTCATCACAGCCAGCATCCAAAGAAAAAGGCCTAATACTCTGCAAGGACAGTGTGGCATGCCAGTGATCAGGAAGGGGAGCAAGTACCAAGGACAGTGATGTGCTGGAGACTCTGGATCTGTGAGTTTTCATACTCCTGCTGTCTCCGCTTGGCGACGTCCTGAGTGACCGTGCACCGATCACACAGGCCTGCCCTCAACCTGGGAGACAAAGGTTATTAGAGGTCATGCTGAGGTCCTGTGAACCAGCATGCATGTGTATACTGATGGTGGCATATAAACTTACACACTTACACGTATATGAAGCTCCTGACCCATATCTACATGACTGTATGCATTGCACTGCTGCCACACAATTGGCTGATTAGATAATCGCTTGAATAAGTTGGTTTAATAAATGAAATATGTTCCTAATAAATACACTCGGTGAGTGTATATTCCCACACAGTTTAAGAGTATACTGGTATACAGTAAACATACAAGTAAAGCATCCTCACAGAGAATATACACAACCACCCACACGGTATGAGAAACAGGCAGTATTGTCAGGCATACAGATAAACATGCATTACATGGAGTGCCAGACACACACACACACACACACACACACACACCTGTTTTCCAGCTGTTTAATGTTCTCTGTCAGGAGCCTCTGTTGCTCTCGTAGCAGCTGGTTCTTGTTGAAAAGCTCCTCCATTCTCTTTGTATCGCTGCTTAGAGGAAGAGGAGCCGTATTCATCATCAGCATCTTTCTTTTCACCATGTTCATTATCACCACATTGGCTGGCATTAGCATTGTTCATGGAATTAACACTCACCAGCATTTCTGATTGGTCAGCTCCAAAACCTTCTCTTGCCATCCTACAAAATCAGAGCAGAAAAACACTTTAATAACCATTTTGCATGTGTTGGATCATTTTGATTATTGTTAAGTTAAGAGACAGACAACATAATTAGTAAATTATTTGAGCAAACTCTAATTTTCCATGTGTTTTAGAAGCCTGCCTTAAAAAAAGATTTTTTAAATAAATAAATAAATAAATACAAAAAAAGAAGCCTGCCTTAAAATAAGCACAACCAGTTCACCCAGGTTTCATGCTTGAACATGAACAATAATGTTCTGCTGAATGTGCAGGAAAAAGACTGCAAGCAGACATGGGCAGCAGATTCAGCAACACTGTGGGTTCATGGTATTGTTGAGGACTTCCTGCTTATAGGAAGTCATCTCTGATCAGCACTAACATGGACAATGTTCATTATTAAATTAGACGGTGTGCTCAATTTCACATGTTATAGGCTAAGTTTAAAAGGACCAAAAAATACTGATGGATGGCTCAACAGCTATTCCCATTATTAATCATTAACATGGCTATCTTGTTTCTTGCAATAGCCACATTATCTTTTTACTCCAGATATTAAGCAAGCTATGCTAATTTAAATATTACTGTCACCAAAAAGTGTTTTTTATTTATTCACACAAATAACTAGATCTGTAGTGGTCAAAGTTCATTCCACAGTTCATTACAGAACAGACATTAGCCTATTCACACGTTATCTTGAACTATTTGCAGAATGTACGCATGTCGTTGTGTTTGTAGGCCAATGTTATCTTCGTGCAAAAACAAACGCGTCAACGTACCATTAGACTAACAAGAACGGAATGCTTTGAATTCATAGTATTATGATCACGTCACTTGACTAGCTTGGCGCCATATTGTATGGATAGACTAAACTGCTCACTAACACGAAACAGCCCGCCACTATGCGGAGTAAAATTATACATTTTTCTGTTCACCTTTTTTCCAAAATGGTCATAGCGTGTGTAATTTATCATTGTCAAAACAAATCCGATGGTGACAATAGTCGGCAGCGGCGTTTTTATAGAATCCCAGTGGTGAGAGAGAATGAGGAAGAGGAGTCTAAATTAAGCCAAGCAAGGAGGTATTTATGGCTAGCCAGAATAATCCGGAAAGATTTCCAGCCTTCACAAAGCAACAGTGTGTTCTGATCACTAAATTCAAGGTAGAGTCTAGCCAGATGAAATTGATTAATGCCAATGTTGACAATTAACGTTAAAGATACAATAGGTAAGATTTTTGTGTTTAACCACTGTTACAAGACCATTGTTAATCCCTTTTTATCATTGAAAAAAGGCTCACTGACATGTTGACTCACCCTCTGTTTTTATAGCCCTTAAATTCGGGTTTCAAAACATGCAGTTGACGGGCGGCACTGAACTAAAACATAGTATTGCTGTACAATAATTGAAGCTCATTGGTTGAAAATTGGATCTAATAACCACAGCCAATGGCGTTGCAATGTCAGCATGTTCACAGAGAAGGGGTGGGTTAAACAATGTTGTGTTTTGAGCGTGGTTTCCTTTCTTGACCTTTAGAAGTCTGAAATTACCTGTTGTACCTTTAATGTTAGTGTCACGTTAGTAAAGCAGGGTAACATTAGCCGGCTAGTTACCTAACATTAAATGAACACACTGGCCACTTTTGACTTTTCTTCATATCGTCTCTGTGATAGTTTATCAAAAGTGTCTTTATATTTTGTGTTGGTATTGGTTGGTTCTGGTTGTCATTCGTGATATTTTGTCTGCATGCCTTGACGGAGGTGAGTATTTTAGCCCACTGGTGCTAAGCCCACTGGTGCACTGTGCATCCATACAATATGGCCGCGGTTTATTTTGAGTGACGTCATGGAATACGATGACTTGGATGGATGATTATTTATTCAGTCACTCGCGATAACTCAAAGAATAAAATAAATTCTACCCATTGCTCACTGAAATCGCAGTGAATCGGATTGCTTTCACATTGTGCCATACGTAGAATTCTATTATAAGCAGAGATTCTATCCTACTTTCGAGTAACCTATGTCATCTGTCAACAAAAAGCTGTAGCCTAATCATGGCCATTTTTTGCCTGGTAAAGCTAACTTTCCTTTCCTTAAGGATATTAGCCAACATACATAGTTAATGTCTCTCAACTAGTGCTGAGATTAACCAATATTTATATAAACAGTGTTTTTCTTTGAGCTTGCTGTGCTTAGTTTTTTAAACACGGCAGTTTCACCACAAGGCCTGTAATGGTTAAGGTACATGACTGGGACCCGCAAGGTTGGCGGTTCGATCCCCGGTGTAGCCACAATAAGTTCCGCACAGCCTTTGGGCCCTTGAGCAAGGCCCTTAAACCTGTGTTGCTCCAGGGGAGGATTGTCTCCTGCTTAGTCTAATCACCTGTACGTCACTCTGGATAAGAGCATCTGCCAAATGCCATTAATGTGATGTAACCAAATGGCAAATGGCAGGCATTTATATAGCACCTTTATCCAAAGCACTGTACAATTGATGCTTCCCATTCACCCATTCATACACACACTGCATGACAGCGATTGGCTGCCATGCAAGGCCCCGACCAGCTCGTCGGGAGCATTTGGGGGTTGGGTGTCTTGCTCAGGGACACCTCAACACAGCCCGGGCGGGGGATCGAGCCGGCAACCTTCCAACTGCCAGACGACTGCTCTTACTGCCTGAGCCATGTCACCAACCCTCCTCCTGTCTTCTGCAAAATTCCACATGTCCTGTGATGTCACTGGACGTGTTTGTTTTGATAAGTTTTGCCCCATATTTAGGAAACGACTATACTGATGGTGATTTAAAAATGCCTATGCACATAATTTAAGAATTTGATCCAAATAAGCTCAAAAAGCATGACAGTGCTCCTTTAAGTAGATTGGAAATGACCTTGACTTGATATATGCTCTTGTAGATCCCTGTCGCATTTGAGTGCCATCTTTCAGTTTGCGAATCACAAGTGTGTTATGTGAGGCTGGGAGACTACTGACACTAGGCTAATGAAACTCTGGGACTATAACATGCCATCTTATGTATAAACTCTTTAAAACTATATTTTTATTCTAAACTTACTCTTGACATTAAGACATACTGACCATGAAAGCAAGTGTATTAACATAACAACTGACGTTGTTGTTTGTGACTTGTGAACGGTGACAAGCTAGCTAGTCTCCAAACAATGCACAACTCCGGTGTCACTTTGACGTCTTGTGGTTAAAAGTTTAAATTATACCCCACATTATGTATAATAAGATTGTAATAAAATAATATTCTACCATCACAATAAAGGTGCCGATGTTCTAGTTAAACTGCACCACCTATGAATACTGGTACTACAGTATGTGAAATACTACAGGGAATAGTATGGGAAATACTTCTTGAAAGATGCTGCAATATGCACAAAAATCAACTACACAAAAATTCCTCCTGTTTACTTCATTCAGTGAATTCCCTGAGGCTTATTTGCAGTTTAATAGTATATTTCTGAACACAGGAATTGTCATGATTAAATATTTTGAAATGCTTCTTCCAAATTTTTTTGCCTCCCCGCTTGGCTAAAGGCCAGGCTTTAAGTGGGTGGGGGTATACACTGTCGCAGAACAGGCATTTGACGGATTGGAAAGTAGGTCTATCGTTAGCTAGCAATAATTAAATAGCCTTTCTTTATTTGCATGTAATGTTGAGTCTAATGTTAGCGTACAGTAGCTCAGTGTTACAATGTTATTACCCATTGAATGATCAGGGGGTTTAAGTGGTTGCTTTTGTTGCATTTTTCACCACCACCTTTGCACAAAATTGCAATGCTCGACGCTGAATGTCAGACGGAGAGCACAGTGATACACAAAACTGTGGGTCAAAAATAAAAATGAACCTCTGCTTCATATACGTAAGACTGCATAATACTGATATTTGCACTGCGTGTCATTTTTGTGAACCTGATCTAGTCTTTTCTTTTTTAATAATTTGGCACCCATCTGCATTCATGGGCAAGCTCCACTGCATGGGATAACCTGCTTTAACCTAGCAAGGAGGAATGCTTGACATATGATGTGTCCGACAGATATAAATATTAATGTGTGCAGGAAACACGCCCAACCTGCCTTTATCTGCTGAACAAGTAATGATACTGTAATAGTGTATATTAAAATGTATATATTTTAATTATATAATTGCATTACAAATTTGATAGAAATACCAAGAAGACAATCATTGTCACTTCTAGGGAATATAACCCCAATCTGAATCCAGTTTCCTGGACCCTTAAGCTGTGAAAGTTGTATTGACACTGCAACATTGCAGTTGCTCAGAATAGCGACCCACCTTCAGTCTCTCTCTCGTGAAGGTCCTTCAGCCTGTGCAGTAACTCAGTGAAGCTCTCCAGAGCCATGGCCATATTGAAGCACTGCCTCCTCCTGCCAGTGGTGACCTTCACCCTCTCCTCCTTAAGAATTTTATGGAATCCAACAGAACGTCCTGGTGAAAACAGATAAAGTCTTCTTGGTTTTCATGTAGGTCTTTTTGACCTCATCTTGTGCAAGCATGTAAATGAGGGAATGTAGAGTGCTGCTAATATTGAGAATGAGCCAAACTTGACTGACTGGTTTTTCCAGGAAGTCGCCCAAGGCCCAAATTATCAATGTCTGCATAGGGGGGTTGGTAGGTGAGGTTCATAAACTCTTTGGTTATTACATTACACAAATTACACAAACCCATTTATAAGGTTTAACAAAAACTACGTCCGTAAGAACCAGGTAAGGAATAAGGAATAACACATTTTTACAGAGATTTGACCTTTTAACAAGGACATTACTAATTTAGAAGGTAATTATTACATTTACAGAGCAATTTTCGAATGTATTTTCCCATGCATTATACTTATACATGCCTATTTCCAAACAAGTAGTGTCATAACACAACTTTTATGCGTTGTAAGTTTTCTCATGGCAACCTTCCCTTAGTTCAACAGAGCTGCACAGGAGGGCGTAACCCTCCAGTTTGCATTTTAATGTGAGCTGCTCTCTCTCTCTCTCTCTCTCTCTCTCTCTCTCTCTCTCTCGCTCTCTCTCGATCTCTCAATCTCTCTCTGCAAGTTGAGAAATGTTCACTATATCCTGAATGTGTAAACAGAGCGAGAGGTGACATGTTCACCCCTCATACACATGCATAGAGGGAGGCAGTGAAAAAAGCAGCCACACTAGTGTACTCCAGTACACTAAAGCACTAAGGGGACTTGGGCCAGTGGACATGGGATGAACATTTGTCTTAAAATGTTATAAAAAATGTAGAGAGTACAGCTCGATCTATTTGTTTTAATTTTCACTGCTTTTAAAGCTTCCACATTTTGACAAAATTATGTATAGGATATACAATTCATATACCCATAGTTGTAAAGGCTTTTAGCCTCCATTTGTGGGAGGTAGGATTTTAAAGCATTCTGATATTTTGTGTGAGTGACTGGGGCAGTAAATACAATATGAAAGTATAGCTGAACCCCCAGAACAGACATATGAAGCAACAGTGGAAAATCATTCATAATTTAGCTCGCAAAAATTATTGGCCCTTCCACAGATTAAATTCGATTTTTGTACATAATAAACATTCATATTTAAACAAATGTATTCTGACTTGTGGTTTGTCATCTGCAAATATGATGATAGGACCCTCCTCTAGATACAGACCCAGACGCCTTCAGTGACAAGGACACAAAGTGATGTGCCTGGGATCCACAGCAGAGCGTGGGAAAACAAGCTGGAGCAACACTGTCACATTGTCACAACATGTCTGGATTTCATTGAGCGGCAGTTACAATTCCGACGTCCCTTTCCCATGCGTTTGTCATCTGTCTCTGCTCTTATTCCCTGCCATAACACTCTGCGTAAAGTCCCTAAAAGTAATGGACCATACATTCTGCTTCCAGGTCAACAAAGGGAAATTCATTGCTATACAAATTAGAAATATTTGATGGAAACTGAACATAGTATTCACCATTCATTTTTGTCATGCTATAGATTGTCGATTATAATCAAAGTGAGTTTAAAGAAACAAGCAAACAAGTTACATTAATATATAGCTCAGAACACGTCAATTCATCATTTTCGACCAATGAAGCAACAATGCAACAGTCCGGGCAAAAAGGAACTCATATCTTTCCCCTCAGCAGGTAATTAAAGCCTACCTCCACTACATAGCTCTATTTATGCACTGCAGGATGAGGATAATGAAAGGACCGCACTTACACAATCCCCTTAGTCTGTCCACTCTTCCCTCAGCTTCAAGGCAGAGGTCCAGGCACCGAGAGAAAGAGAGAGAGAGATAGAGGGATATAGGGTAAGGAGCGTGGTAAGAAGAAAAGCAAAGGATAGAGTCCCGCTCCCCTGCCCCGCCCGCCTCAGGACTCATGGCTTCTGGGGAAACAGGTCTGAGCAGTCCTCCTCCAAAGCACACACACACAGAAACCCAGCCAGTTCCCTCTGGCTTTTCCAGTTCTGCAGAAATCTGATAGAACTGGATTGACCGGCTTCACAAACGCTGGAAACAAAATAATAAAAAAAAAAAAAAAACCTCCAGCACACAGAGCTGATTTGATCATGAATTTTTTGCCTCCCAGAAAAGAGGCAAGAAAGTACTTTTTCCAAAAAAAAAACCGCAGGGCACAGAGTCAGTGAAGCTGATTGTTCACATACTAAATGATTACTTTCTGCTTTGACAAAACACTTGATTCTTGTGTACTGTGTTGTGTTCTGCATTGTGTACTGATACAATATGTGCTGCCACCCATAAATTATGAGAGTTGCTAGGAGGCAACTTTAAGACACTTTAAAAGTTATATTTTCCTGCTCCTGTAGATTACAAGTAGTACTGTACCAGCAATGACGGAATGCTATATATGTGCCACAAATCAGCACGCAAACAAAATACAAACACTGTCATTATTTTGCTCTAGGCTATGTAGAAAGGGCATTCTAGGACACTGGCACACAATCTTTCAGGTCATTTCCTTATTCTCGCTCTGGACGAACGAGACTCACTTTCTAAAAATATGAGTTCCTTCACAGATGGGAGAGAATCTGAAGTTAAAATGTATGGGCATGTCAAATTAGTTATATGGAATAGCTCCTTTTATTGGCATGACGTAGATACACCATTAAGGGCGCTGTGACCATGTTTGGACTGTAGCCACCACAGTTTCTAATTACAGATAGTATCCCATGACTGATGCATTCCATGCCATTTATAAACATCTGCATACAGACAAAAAGTTTTTTGTAGAATGTCTCACCTTGATTTACTACAGAACTTTAAGAGGAACAAGCACGAAACTAGAACAAAAAGGATCAGAACAGAAAAACAAAATGTCACGCAGCCTTTATAATGACTAGAACCACAGCATATCTATCAATGATTCAACTTTTTGGTCAGTGAAATAAAGCCTTTCATCTCTCAGGTGATCAGTAAACCTTAAATGGGCACTGCCCGGTTCACAAGGAGCAACATTTCTCAGTTGGTCATTTCACTTTGTTTTGCAAAACAAACTAGCAGCTTGCCTCGTTACGCCTTAAATATAATATTTCCATGGAAATAAGACACATGCAAACCAATGTTTTACTGCTGAATGCATTGCAAATGTTTGAGTGGCCCACGTGAATGATCATTTCAATTTCAACATTAGACTGTATACAACAGGAATCACAAACAAATAAATAATTAAATGTTTGCTGAAATAGTTTGAACATATTCCCCAAACTTGTGAAATTATTTTCGGTAAAGAATCTTAGCAATATTAATGTGAGGGAGAACTGAATCTTCCTCTCATTACAAAAGACACCAAGCAGTATTGGGATATGAGATCCCCACTAGAGGGTGCAGCTTGACTTCTTTACAAACATGACAGCTCAATCAACTTTGCAATGCTAAAGAATAATCAGTTGCCCTTTTAAAAAGCATGTTACGCTTTTTGTTATTCTGGTGTTGAATGCAAACGTTTCCCTTTGCAGAAATTTGAACTCAAGTCAAAACTAAAAAAGAGAACAGGCTGACAGGCTTCCTTATGTTGTGATATTGCATTACAATGTATCAATTTCCTTCTCATTAACTCATCATAAAATAAGGAAGCTATCAAAACAGTTGAAATTTGCATTGTTAATTATATGAAACAGGGGCTGACTTTTCTTGTCTGCCTAGTTTTCAAGGTTTTGCCTGATGCTAACATATACTCACTAAGCACGTTACTAGGTGGACCTGTACACCAGTATGCTAAATGCATCAAAGCATGCAGACATGGTCAAGAGATTCAGCTGTTTTTCTGACCAAATGACAGAATGGAGAAGAAAGGTGATCTAACTGATTTTGTGGAATGATTGTTGGTGGCAGACAGGTTGAGTATCTCAGAAACTGCTCATCTCCATGGATTTTCATGCACAGTAGTCCCGAGATTTTGCAGAGATTGCTGCAAATCTTTTTTTTTTAAATCTCTGTAAAATCTCTGAACACAAAACGTGTCAAACTTCTAAGTGGATAGACCACAGCTGCAGAAGACAAATGAGTAAAAATAAGTCTAATAAATAATAAAGTGTCCAGTGAGTACATATTAGATATCATTATTTTGCCATGTTTCTTTAATTAATTCACATATCAGGTGTATAAATGTTATCACCATTGTACAAAGACAAAATATGCACTTAAATGGATGGACAAGATTGTGGGTCATGCCCACACAGGGTAATATTAATGAAAACTGGTATAACCCAACACTCAACTCAAATCAATTCACACTGTCAGACTGAAGGTTACATTGATGCTTTCTGCATACAATATGAAGAATAATAAATTACGACTATATTAGATAGCTTTTCCTAAATTCATTATTCAGTGAAATTTATGATTTCACAGATTATTTTAGATATTATTATTATTGTTATTATTATTATTATTATTATTGTTATTATTGTTGTTGTGTTATTACTATTATGGGAATATTCACATGTGCAACTATGAGGTACGTCCATATAGGAAATAACACAGTGTAAAATGACCTGAGAGTATTTGCAATTGACATTGTAACAATTAAAACAATAGATTCTGCCCCTGAAGGTTATGGGGTCTATTTTAAGTTGTGATGCCCGTATGAATCCATGTGTGAGAAGCATTTACACTTTCAGTATTTTGATTGGCCCAGGAGTTGAATTGAATCTGCTGAGAGGAATATGGTGAAACAGTGTATATATGGGTGTCTCTAAGGCTTACTGATCCAATCCTGGCCCTCAACTACTGAACTCTGGGCATTTTCCCTGGACATGCTGGTCTCACCGTGGAGCTCACTGGCAGGACCTGGAATTCATCCTCCTGCCCCCGCACCCCATCCCCCAAGCCCCCATAGATAAGACTTCAAAGAGCAGGGCGGATTTACAAGACGCCGTGGAAAGCCTTTAAAAAATATTGCTGTGTAAATGTTTATGCAATATTATGGATGGCCAACACAGGAGAGAAAAAGTAGGATCTTTTTCAGTGGAAACAGAAGGAAGATTAATAGGTTACCTATGATTTTAACAAGAAGACTGGTGTTATTTTTTTAAATGCGAAGAATTGTTGAGACTTTTATGGCCTGATGTATCTAAATCAATGTTCTTTAGCAGGGTCTATAGTGTTCCTTTTTGAAATATCTTTGCTGATGCTTAACGATAATTAAATTACTCCCATGACTGCAGTGGTTTGAGTGGCCTGGTTGATGAGAAAGAGAGGCACTGCTGGCTTGATGGATGTTTGCATGGCATTGAGGGACATAGACAAAATAAATTCTGGCACTCAGTTATTCACCTTCCACAGCATAGAGAGGCATGCCGAAGTTCCTAACTGCCTAGTTTTTTTTTTTCCTATAACCAGGTTTTCAACCCCCATTCCTTCTGCCCTGGAGGAAAGCTGGCAAAGGCTTGATTCAAATGACATTTCAAACAGACAATGCCGATGCAACGCTTTGCTTATTGCCTGGCTGCCTCAAGCACTAACTGAAAAATTACCATGTGTTTCTTCTGCACTGTACACTGCAGATTTCTCTTGCATGACTGATCAGGCGCAGTGTTCAGTGGAAAACATTGTAGTTTCTCTGCCCAAAGATTCACACGGACCAAGCAAAACGGCTCCGTAGAAAGTTTACAATAGAGTCCTTGTGCCACTTGAGCCCCACTGCCTGCTGTGATCTTCCCTGAGTATGTTGATATTACGATAAAGTCTCTTACAGCAGAATCACTTCACTTTCTCCAGTACAGTATGCGTGTGACTTGTAGAGCTACCAACTTCACTCTACAGTATTTCTTTCACCCAGATACTCATGTTTTACCTCCAAAGGTATATTTTAATATCTTTGTTTTGTCTTGAATATGAATTTTATTTTCATTTTCAGCACATTATTGCATTTTGCATGCCTACCTAGCTCTTGAGTTTCCCAGTTGCCTGTGTTTTGAGATGCACCTGAGATTACCATAGGTGAACCCATCTTGGCATGACCATGAGGCAACCTGCTTGTTATGTGCTCAGGCTCGTACCGAGTGTATGGGACTGTAGCTACACTGAGATAGAATAAAATATGAATGACTACATAACTGTAACACATTCAGGAAACATCCTGAAAATGTGACCCATCTAGGTCCACACAAGGGGATGAATAAACCAAAGACATTGAGAGCGGGGGGGGGGGGGGATAGAGGATGGGGAAGAGAGAGAGAGAGAGAAGGTTTGGAGTGGGGAAGTGAACAAAACAATGGGAAAGGTCCAAGGTAGACAAAGATGAGGAAAGTAGGGGAAACAGCTACACAATCAGCGTCCTTAATGATTATGTATGGTTGGGTGCACTTTTAACATCTAGAAGAGTCTTCAGAATTATATTACTTTGCAATTAATATCTTGCATTTAGTAAATTGTGTCTACATACTGCATATTTTAATGATATCACACTGCATACTTAAAGGCCCTGGTGGCCTTTAAGTAATTGTTTGTTTAGATATAAAGCTCATCTGACATCCCACTCCGTAAAACAATAGGGCTCTGAAGGTATTGCTGTTTACACGTACTGAAGTAGAGTAGTGACACCTAAGTCTCGCGCCAGTCCCAGGCCCACTTTAATACCATTAACACACTACAAGAGCTGCTATTAATAACTCCTCTGACATTATTAGCACAGTGGCCACACACTACACCTGGCGCAAAGAGCTATCGCTAAACAATTTAAACTTTGTGTGTCTCAGAAATGCTAGCGCCCATACCGTCAGGCAGCATAGCGGAATGACCTTGGCTCATTTTTCAGTTGTGGTGCGTCATTGCAGATTATTCAGAATCGGCACTGTGGCAAATCAGTGAGCTTGTGATTGTGCACCCATTCATTGTGTACAGACTAAACTTGGACATACTTCTGATTGTGTTTGTTTGTTTGTTTGTTTTTGAAACCACAGCCAAGCTCTGGGATGGTGAAGTTTTTGTTTTGTTTTTTTATTCGTTATTTTTTTGGAAGGGACTTCCTGTCTGTACCACACTGCTTCCTGTGGCAGGACGCCCTGCTGCTTCCTCTCTCTGAATCAGAGCTGATAACACTGTCGTCTCCATGGTGGACATCGCTGCCATCCCAAACATCATCTAGTCATTTTCCCAGGGAGACGGGGATAGTCACCATTTTTCCAGAGAGGCAGTAGAACAGAGAGTTTCGCTGGTGTGTAGGGTCTGATGGTCCTTTGACAGAGCAGTGCCTTCAGCTTGTATTTGATGCAAAGTTATACCTTCTCTATTACCTGAAATACTGAAACAGTGCAGCAAAAACAAAAAAAAGCACTGGTTCTTACATGTGGTTACCTAATAATTCATTTCTTATGTCTCCAAAGAACAAAAACAGAACAGAGAAGGTGATGACCCTTGCTCTGCACCCCACTCCTGTCCCAAATCAGAAGGTGCACATTTTTAACCTGAGATGTTCCACAATATCAAATAATTAAATAATTTCAGTACATTGTTTGTAGCAGCATTAGAAGCAGGGCATATCAAAGCAAAGTCTCTGTCCCTGTGTTGAGATGTTAGGGCTAGGTCAGGGCTACTTAACTCCAAGTCCTGCAGGCCACAGTGTCTGCAGTTATTTGCTTCAACCATGCACTAGACCACCTAATTTCACTAATGAGCTTACTTCCTGAACCAATGAGAAAAAATAAATAGTTGAATTTGTGAAATCAGATTGTGGAGTACATGGATGGGGGAAATGCTAACACTTCAGCCCACCAGCTCTGGAGTTGCGTAGCACTGTTGCTTGAACGACAAGTGAGGAACGCGACAGAGAAACATGATGTGGGAAGGGAAGGTGTGTCAGGAAAATGTGAGAGGGAACACAACGGACACGTTTGGAAGATGAAGATGTTCAACGTCCACAAATGTTTGTGGTGAAGTGACCACAACACATGTGAGCAAGAACAGGCTGAGAGTGAGTGAGAGAGAGAAGGATCTAATGATGGTGATGAGGATGAAGATAGAGATTGAAAAAAAGTCATTGTAATTTCTTGTGTGAAAATGGCAGGTCTGGGACCCGGGAGTAATGAGGGTTAGAAGAAGAACAGGATAACCTTGTCAAATCTATTGCCCTCGTTTGGGGGAACACTCCTCCCACTAGAGTCAGACGTAATCCCCCCATCCAACCCACATAAATAACACCCAGCACCCCCTGTCACACATGAAAGAGAGGGGACATTCAATAAATGACCAGCAACCTTGTGCAGTGGCCAAATCCATCTTCATTTGTGGTAATAGTTCTGGAGAGCTTGGCTGCCTTGAGAAAAAAAAGGCAGAGAGAAAAGGATGAAGGAGATGAAGCAAAATGTGAGGAACGGTTTTATCATTTTTATTTTTCTGAATAAGATTTGCTATAGGCATACTGGATGAAAGAGAGAGCATGGCCCTTGCCCTTGAGAACGGCAAGTCTTAACCTCTTACCCTTTAACCCTCAAACCTTCGCCCATGCACACTCCAACCTCCTCACTCACCACAGCCCCTCTTAAGACCCCTAATGAAAACAAACTGCCCCATGCCGCGCCACTTTGGCTGACTACAGTACATCTCTCTCTACTCCGCCCTCAGTCCCCTCTCCTCTTTCACTCCCTGAATTTTTCACTGTTCCTCCTCTTATACCTCCGTTCCTCATTGGGTCTCTCAGCTGCCCTTTTCCTCTCTCCACTCCTCTCTGAATACCTGTGTTTCAACTCTTTGACGTGCTACTCCTCTCCCAGACTCAATCTGAGAAGTTTTCGCTTATTTTCCTCTCTGTGCTCTGCCACGTTTTCAATTCTCTCCCTGCCGACACACCTCCAGCTCCTGCTGTGGATGCTCTGCTTTCGTTGAGACATAGGAGTGAATTCTCTGCCCCTCCACCTTCCCAAAGCTACCCACCTCTGATTTATAGCCTGTGTTAAGGCTATGACTCCTCAACCACCCTCCCACGCCCCATCTTTGTCAAGCTTGATTGGGCAAAAGTCTGAACCGTCTCCTCCTACCCCCCATCCCTGAATAATAATAAACCTTGGAATTGTTTGGAAAATACAGTTGCACTCAAACCATCTGACACTGAAATATGCATTTCACTGTTTATGGCTCTGTGCGCGAGATGAACTATTGTCCATATATGAATCAATCAGTCCTCCTCAAGGTGATCGCTCATCATGACAAAATAATCAATAGCTATTTCCAAATGAATTATCTCATTATAGCAAACATTTTAATTTGTGGGCTCCTTTTTTTTAAAAAGAGATATTTTTTATGTCAGGTTAATTCTTCAGCAAGCAATATAAATTATTTTGCTGGAGAAGAAAGTTGGAACCATGTCTAATTTTACAGGTATGAATGCCTAAGAAAAGTGATCTCAAGTTAACAGACTCAGTTCATATATTACTTATTTGTTATTCTTTTTAGCAGATACCGATGCATAGAGCAGCAGAGTCTCCAGGGACTCCATTCTGGCTAATGGGTTTGTTAGGCTATTATTGTGCAGTCAGTACTGTCCTTTCCTTTATCCACCCCAAGGGCCAAGTCTTTGAGTTATGGGAATAAGCTTACATGCGCACACACTCACACACACACACACACACACACACACACACACACACATTTAAATACATATGGGGCCCATGGGTCATGAGCTTGGCCATCCATACTGAGCTGGGCTAATCAACAAAGCTGTTCTTCCTCAACTGAGCCAATCAGAAACCTCTTGCATCCTCTACTGAACCAATGAAGGGAAGGCATATGACATTGAGGGAGATGCCCCCTATTCCTCAGGTCTGTTTCCAGCTTGCTGCCGGCCTGACAGAAAACAGAACCCCAGAAAAAAGTAATTAGGCAATTACAGAGAGAGAGCGAATTAGGGGCCACGATCACACTGTTTTCTTACCCTCTTTATGAACAGATAAGAGGCCGCTCTGAAAAATTAAACAGCACCAAAATACAGAGTGAGTGTACCATTCATGGAGGCCACAGCAAAGAGGAATGGAGACAGAGAGAGGTTTTGGAGGGGGTTATGACCGTGGACCTTACAGAGACATTTCTCTCTTCTCTGAAGGTGATGAAGGCCTAGGTCCATCAACTCTTGAAGTCACCAATATGTCCATAGGGCAGCTTCCAGGGGACTTTCCACTCCATGGCACTATGTGTGATCCTGACTGTGGTTATAACTAACTACTAACTGGGCTTGACAATGCATGGGATATTCATGCTCACATTGGTAAGCCCTTGCCCAACAGATGTTTTCTGTGAACATAACATTGCACTTATTTTCATTCAAAATCCTGTGATAAAATGCAGACATCTTGATCACTTTCATCGTGGCTATCACTTGAGTGGTGCCAAATCCAAAGCTCTGCCCTCTTTACCGGTAGTTGTGTTGCTATAACTTTAATATCAGACGGTTTTTTACCTGCCAATTGAGTTTAATCATAGTCAGTGGATGATATTTACAGAGATTAAGCTCAGCTAAATAATCACGTTACGTGCTGTTTGCATACTTGCAGTTATAAGAGTAATAATATAATATCATATCATATAATATACAACACTGTGCACCTATAAGTCTTAGGGCACCTATATAACATTGTGTACAGATAAGATTCTTTCAAAAATAATTTGATGAATGGTCCTAAATAAATGTA
Organism: Conger conger; assembly: GCF_963514075.1. Lineage (NCBI taxonomy): Eukaryota > Metazoa > Chordata > Actinopteri > Anguilliformes > Congridae > Conger > Conger conger. The sequence goes on from NC_083769.1 coordinate 32,484,106, forward strand.
CAATACATTTTACATTACATTTTAGTAATTTGGCAGAATAGTTAAAAACTGAATCAAATCAATATTTTTTGTGACCACCCTTCAGCATTAAAACTGCATCACTTCTCTGAGATATAGAACTGCAGGACAGCGTTGGCTAAGACAATCAGCAGGGAGTTTGTTCCACGCATGTTGGAGAACTTGCCACAGTTCTTCTGCAGACTTTGTTTGGCTCCTTGCTTCTGATCTCTGACAGCCTTGATCAAGTTTTTTTTGTAAAAAGTAGTAAATTGCTTATGTTACTAAATTGTTTTTAAATTGAATACAAAAATGTCTTTAAAATTAAATCTTTTGGAAAATGAATATTTGGAAATCTTAAATATGTTCTTTACACACAAACAAATAAACATTGTTCCAGATACATACATTCCATTACATATGCTCTCAGTGGGCACTTTGTTAGGTATTTATTAGACTTATTTTTTAGACGTTATTGTTCTTCTGTTCTTCTCCCATTCTGACATTTGATCTGAAAAACTGCTGGATCTCTTTTATGCAATTAGTTGCTGCGACATGATCGGCTCATTAAATATTTGCATTAACAATCTGGTGTACAGGTCTACCTAATGAAGTAGACACTGCATTTTCTTCATGGAATCTGTTCACTTGTGACAGTGAGTCACTTATTATTAAACAAAATTATTTCCAAAACATTATTCCAGAAAGTGTAATATGCATCTGACTACTGCTATTTATTTTGGCATCCGGAAGAATATTGTCTTTTTATGGTCAGTTTCCCAGATTCTGTTTAAATTAAGTGTGGTGTCAGTCTAATTCCAGTTAAGTTAAGCAAGAATGAGAAATTGACAAAGAAACTTTCTTAACTTCTTATGACCTATTTCTGGAGAACATTTGAGTAAGATAGCAAAGGATTAATCATGTAGTTAATATAATTAGGCTTTCCAAAGACTATGTACACTTGGTGCTGACCTGAGGTTACTTCAAACCTGGGATGGATCACAAAAATTAGGACTTTTCATGACTATAGCTTGCACTCAAGAGCAAACAAAGGGGGGAGGAGATAAAATAAAGCATTCCAGAAATATCTGTGAATGGGAAATGACCAAGTAGATTTTATTTAAACATCCAATTACTAATGATTTCCATAAGGTTTCCAAAATGAACATTCCAGGTATTGAGTTTGCCATGAAAGAGGAAAAGAACCAGCGATACAGATGTGGTAAACAAAGCACCACCAGTTATGGGCACAACATATCAACCATTATCTAGATTTCTTTGTGCCTACATGTATGTCCATTGTCTGATTCAAACAGTACCCGTGGTATGAACCTCATGGTAGGCTAGTTGACTTCTGTCATTGTCTAATATATTATTATTATTCCTTGCCTTTCTATAGCACATTTCTCACACTCAGAGTGCTTTACACTGATGAGGGGGAAGTCGCCTCAACCACCATCAATGTATAGCACCCACCTGGGTAATGTATGACAAACATTTTGCTAACACTCACCACACATCAGCTGAGGTGTCAATTTGTCAGCCAATTAAATCAGGGGATGATTAGGTGCTAGGTTGAGAGAGCCAAGTTGAGAATTTAACTTGATACTTGTGGAGTATGGAGGATAAGTTGTCACTGGATATCTATTTGAATTCAGTGTATAGCTATCTTCTAACACGCCTTTGTGGTGTTCATTGGTTACTGGCATTATCCAGATAATTCTGTATTCTTAAGGGCAACAGTTATGATATTAAAATTATCTCCTCCACATTTACTTTATATGCTCACCTAGTCCTGTAAAGAGTTGTTTTGGGGACTAGTTTTTACCATGCTTCAGAAATGTCATTTTCATTAGTCCCTTTTAAAAAGTTAAAAAGTTACTCAGGCTCAGTGTTTTGGAAGAACTATTATCCCAATGTGTGTTTTTTTCTATCTATAAAATATTCAGGTAGATTTGAGATGTTAATATTAATCAAATAACCTATGCATTTTCTATGGTGCAAGAAATGTCAAAAGGAACTATTAATAAGGTCTTAAGGAAACAACTCTACGTTCACTAAATTCTTGGCGATTTAAAATCTTATCTCAAATTTTTTGCACTTGTCACACGACTCAAATTTACTTAATGTCTGTATTGCCACTCAACCCTCATATAAATCTCAGTTTTCTCCTTCTCTGAATGAGTTTATAAACCACGGCAGTGGGATCAAAGCACACATAGTGCTGGGTGGGTCATCAAGATCCGTCTTTCAAACATAATCAAAATCTGCCCAGGACTCTATAAATCTCCAACAGAATTAGACTCCAGACACCTGGGTGGTCTCTCTCTCTCCGATACCTTTCACGTCACTGTGCCAAACATGAACTCTTAAATAAACCCTGATAAAAAAAACATAAACAGTTTTGCTTCTCTTTTTCTTTCTTTCCTTTAGGTTTCTTTTTTCCTTTCTCTGCTCCTCCACCACGCTCTGGGAGAGTCTGACGTCCGTTTGAGCCCTTTCAAAACTAATAAACAATTGTCAGAGAGAGAGAAAACAGAGAGGCCATCGGGCGTTTTAAAAGCACATCAAAGCACAAAATAAGGAGTTGTCCTGATGGCAAACAAGTGTAAACCCACCCATGGGAGGGACAGAGCATTTTTACAGACTCCAAAATATCCACTGCGAAATTAATTTGGCCAATAGATTTAATATTTTATATTAATCTACCATTACATAAAAAATAAAATAACATGGTTGTGCAGTTTGAGAACTGTGTACCTGAAGAGTGGCGTGACGCATGAGCATGAAAGTGACACTCTCCACCGTGAGCCGTGGAGCGGACCTCACACGTCCGTGCTCAGGCCCACCTGCACGCCCGTGGGCGTGACGCTCTTTAATCAGCCTCCGCTGCACACTGTCACGGCGTAAGCCTGGCGCGCGACAGTCTGTCACAGCGAGCGACCGTGCGCCATGTTAGCCTGCAGCTGGAGGAAACATGCCTTCAGCCCTGCGGCGGTAGCTGGCCTCTTCTAGCCGTGTTGTTGTGCCATATGAAGGGAATGAATGCGTGCGTTATAGAAGAAGAGGGAGAGCGACGTTCACTGCGCGTTGCACCGTGCGCTGCACCCCTGGGTCCCTCCCCTCCCTGTCTGTCGTATTTCTCCCTAACACCCCATTATCTTTGGCACTGTAGCACAGCTCCATACTACTCCTCCTCTCTCATCCCCCCACGCTCTCCACTTTCTCCATCACTCTCTCTCGCTACTCCTCCCTGTCTCATTCTCCCAGCCCTCTCTCTTCCCCTCTGTCTTGTATTCTCTGGCTTGGTCATCTCTCTCCCAGGAGGAACAGGCCAGGGTGCTTTGGAGGAGACAGGCAGACTGCGGGCTGAGACAGAGGGAGCCAGCCACTGCGGGGGTGGGGGGTGGGGGGTGGGGGAAGGGCCTGGAGATAAGTAAACTTTAGAGCCTCTGACATAAATCACATCGAGCCATGATGGTGGGACACTGACCAGGCAGGGCTGCTGATAAAGTGGGAGAGAGAGAGAGAGGGGGGGTGGGGGACAGAGAGAGAGAGAGGGAGAGAGAGAGAGAGAAGAGAGAGAGAGAGAGAGAGAGAGAGAGAGAGAGAGAGAGAGAGAGAGAGAGAGAGAGAGAGAGAGAGAGAGAGAGAGAGAGAGATTGTCTCACTCCAAAGCTCAGGAGTTGTACAATGCAGCTGGTGTAATGGGACCTGGTAATAGAACAGGAGTTCAGAGTTACTCAAGGAAAATTCTGAATGGAGCTTCGCGATTTTAACAGCTGGGTGCTCCTGTTGTTTTCTGTAAAAGGATGTGATCACATCATTTCTGAGACAGGCTACAAATTGGTCCAGTTTCATGAATTCCTCTGTGTGGATGTCAGCCTATGTTTGTTGTTGTTTGCATTATTATTGTAATAACTCACTGGGCATATTATCCCGTTTGTGTATCCACTGTGATTACAGAAACCACATGCACTAGGACACTGGCCTCCTATTGATTGTGCCAGTAGTCAGCCCTGCTATATGTTCCATACTTCCCTTCACTGGCTGCTTCCCACATCCTTAACCATGGGAAAATCCTTCTCCAGCTGATCATTGCATGTGGTAGTATGGACATGTATACAGAAGCCATCTATATGTCAGTTGACATGTCAATTGTTAAACTGTTTGCAATCTTATCTTGGAATGAACATGGTGCAATTACAAGGTGCAATTACAAGGAAAAACATATTTGTCAAACACCGCCAATCAATGATTTTATTTAGAACATTTTTTATTCATCTCTGATGGTATCAGGTATCAGGTGTCTCCAGCTGAGAACCCATGGCACTGTATAGGTGAAAAGAATCACAAGCCAGATAGATATACTCTTATTTTAGGTAGGGTGGGGTGGGGTAATGAATTGGGGGGTGGAGTGTATAAACTGTTTGACTGCCGCACATTTTTTCTGCACCACTTACCATTCTGTTTACCTCATCTGATAATTTGTTACAAAAACTAAATGTCCATTTGTATATTCAGAATGCCCCCAGCGTGTATTCAACAGAGACATGGATGACAGCAACACCTCTGTCCTGACACCCTTGAAAAATCCCCTGATGATTCTTGGTCTCATTTATTTTTTTCTGTTTGTAGAAAAAATATGTAAAGAAAAAGGTCTGAATTTATAAATTGAACTCTGGTTATAAATGTGTTTTTTGTTATCCGCTTGTTCCTTAGCAACAGTAGCAGCCTTAGCACTTGGTGCGTGAAGTGAGCTACTGTGCATACAGTGGACCTCTGGATCGCTGTGTATGGACATGACCCTTGCTGCAGCTCCTCAATCTGGATTGTAACAGCTTTGGATCTACCACTTCGCATCATTATGTATTCATAATAATAACTAAAAAAGAAATCATAATTTCCAATTTTATTTGCTTTTCATTTGACATAGTTAAGAAACTGTCACATATGCTTGCACTATGCCCTATGTGCTTGCGCGCGCACTCACACAAACACACATGGACACACACACACACACACACACATGCACATATACACACGTATTTGCTGCCACACCTCTTTCTTATCAGTGGACTTAGAGATGGAGCTTGTTCTCAGAATGGAAAAACTTGCAAAGAGTGTTCAGGCAAATACGTGTTGGTGTGCTTTTTGGCCAGACATTCAGTCTTGTTTCTGGAGATAGCGACTGAAATACCAACATTAAGAAAACCAACATTTCCCTCCCACCTCTTTCACAAATCCAAAAAAATTCTCACACAAACATGACCCCTTTAAGAAACCATTGCACACATACCCACATGCACATGCACACACACACACTCTCACTCACTCTCTGCCCTCATACAGAGAGAGAGAGAGAGAGAGAAAGAGAGGGGAAGAGAGAGGGGGGGGAGAGTTGAGAAAAAGAGAGAGATAAAGAGAGAGAGAGAGAGAGAGAGAGAGAGGGAAGCAGAAATAAAGGAGGGGGAGAATTTGTCGCTCTGCTGTGTATCTTGGTCTGGTTCACCCCAGCAGTGGAGTCTGCTGCCTGTCAATGTGAGTGGCCTTATCTTCCCAAAACATTTACTTAACCCTTTGTCTTACAGGACCCGGGACAATGAGGCAGCGACTGAGGAATCCCAATAGCGCTCCCGACAAATGCACACCCCCAACCTCCCACCCCGACACACCCGCCCCCCCCCACCCCACTCTACCCCAGCCTAACTCCACACACTCACCCTTCTGTCCTCGACTCTCCTCTCCATCCCCTGTGCTCTTTTGTCCTGAGCTGTGTACTCATTCCCTCCTGTCTTATTTTATTTCCATTCTGTCTCTTCTTTTTACCCCTCCTCTACGGGACCTTCCTCCCTCTCTATGTTACCTCATTCTCCTGGTCTCACGGCAGCCCATAGCCAGTGGCCAGGTTGCATGACTAGCACTTGGATCAATGTAAGTAGCATCAACGTAAGTTTCTTGGGTCTCTGTCCTTTCTCCTTGTTCTTTCCATGTTGCTTTTGTCTATGCTTTGTCAGTTCCATTTTTTTTATTGTTGTTTTATGAATCCACTTCATCATTGACATTTCCCTGTTAATAACAAAGCAAGTGACAGTTGCAACAGACATATAAAAGAAGAACAGAAATGGGGCCAATAAAAACAACTACCATTTTTTTTCTCACTTCAGGTTTTTACGTGCCAGCCGATTATGCACCTATAAGGCTTTCTCCCAGAGTGGAAAGGTTGTGCAGGCAAGAAAGATGAACCTCACAAGGTTTATGAGTCTCCTCCTCTCCATTCAGCAATTATTCAAATATTGTTGCCTTAAATATTGTGAGGGGATGAGGAGAGTCTGTGAACTCTTGTCTCCAAATGGAAGAGGGCTGCTCTGAGGTACACCGTGAAGCCCCTCCAACGCTCTTTTCATTCTGCCGCCTAATCAAACAAATCATGATTAAAACATTTCCAAGAGGAGGAAGTGGAGCCACATCCATAAATCTGGAAAGACGTTTCTTAACCATGTAACCCCTCACCAAATTGTGCTGGATTTATTCTACAAGCATCTATCCTCCTACACTCTCTCTCTTTCTCTCTCACTCTCTCTATCTCTCTCTCACACACACACACACACACACACACACACACACGCACATTGGCATCATAAACTGCATTGTACAGATGTTTTTAGATAAACAAGATGAAAAGCACCTATCATTTTTTTTCAGTCTCTCTCTCTTTCTCTTTCTCTTTCTCTTTCTCTCTGTCCGTCCTTCTCTTAAATAAATTGGGTCAATTCATCTAGAGGGAGCAGAAAAAAAGGCATTGTTGAGGGTTATCCAAAGTGCATTCTCAGAGGCAGAGGGAGGGAAACTCTGTCTTGTGGGACAGCCCCTGTTTTATGATGCTTATTATTTAGTGGCAGCTTTTAGGTTTTGAAGGGGGGGGGGCTTGTAATGGCATCACAGTGATAGGGGAATCAGCTGGTACTATAAATCTCTGTGAATTAACGATCTGGCCTATGAGAGTTGGTGATGTATCAGGACCTTTGCTGACGGATGTCCTAGAGGGGTGCTACACAAGTGCAAAGTTTTTCAACTCAACTAAATTGCTAAGAGAAAATTTGACAGAGGTGAGAGGTAAGACGGCACCCACAGTTCTGTGTGTCTTGTACATAAATCTGAATCCTACATGGACACCATTGGTTGGCCACAATAAGCTCATATTGTATACACACACAGATAGAGTGATGAAAACAAAAGCATCAGCTTCATGCTGTTTTTCCTATTGCTTCTTTTATTAAAAGCTGTACATGGAATAATAATATATATTCTGCCTTTCCATCTTCACATAATGCATATATTCAACTGCCAGAACTCCACTTTATATTTATTGTTTAATCTGTTATATGGGTCACTTTGTTTTTTGGTCACTTATTTCAGACAAATTAGTGATGTGAAAACTCTCATTAATTAGTTTCTTGTTCTTTCGGCAGTTTTATATATGCTCTCATTGACATATACAGTAGTTCTTAAAAAAGCATTGTTTAGTTAGTCCTTGGGGCAGCATCAAAGCTTTTTTCAGAACCAATGCAAACATGGTATGGGTCTCCTCTTTTAGGTGCTTATCCTCAGAGCAAATAAATGACGTGAGCATAGTTAACTGAGTCACCTCAGCCAATGATTTTTTCATGGTTGTTTGGTTCACCTCAGCTTTATTGCGAATGCTCTCATTGACACAGCTGTTTTGGTCACATCTCTGTAATGAATAATTTCACTGGCACAGTTGTTTTGTTCCCCGCAGTGCTGCTGTTAATTCTCTCATTGGAACAGTTCCTTTTGCCACCTCAGTGTTGATAAGGCTGTTATTGGCATGTTCCAGCGGCGAGTTTGACTGTCACAAGCTTTGTCTTTTGGTGGTGCCAATGAGACAAGGGAGGGTGTGTGGAGCTGACGGTGGAACTGGATGGATGACAGGTGAGGACAGAACAGTCACTCTAAGAGGAGGGGGTTCTGTGTGAGGCTGGGGTCCTGAGAGAGCCAGGCTGCAGAAAGCACAGTCACTCTAAGAGGGCTGCAGGAGAGGGGGGTTCTGTGTGAGGCTGGGGGACTCAGAGCCAGGCTGCAGAAAGCACAGTCACTCTAAGAGGGCTGCAGGAGAGGGGGGTTCTGTGTGAGGCTGGGGGACTCAGAGCCAGGCTGCAGGAGGGAGAGAGGCCGGGCCAGCTCAAGGTCCAGTCTCTTTGCCCCGCACCTTCGTCAGAGCTGTAAAGAGTAAAAATAGCTCATCAGCGGTTGCCACATCGTTGCTGGGTGAGCACAGCGCATACCCAGGGGGACGGCCTGGGAAAGGGGACTGGGGAGGGAGCAGATGCCTGGGTCTGGATCGTGTACCTGGTACCAATCACCCCACACCCCCCCTGTCTCTGAGACTCCCAGACTCAGCTACATTAGAGCTCCATTTCAAGAGACATGGCTACCTGAACTTCCACACCCAGACAATGCCCATCACTGACCCTACAGCCAGGGGTCTCTCTAACTGCAGCCCAGTCACAGTAGTGCTGCAGCCAGCTTTGTATGATGTGTGATGGAGCTTTACATGAGAAGTGTTCAGTTTCGCATTAAGCAAGCCTTTATTTATTACAGACACACAAACAGGGTGGACACGAAGCAAGCACCAATCCAAGCATCAAAACAAGTCCGGAGACACTATGGTCTTGGAGCTGAACGTAACCTGAGATGTTTTGCAAAGAAAAGGTTGATTATGGACACAATTTGGTGTTTTCTGTTTTACTGTTTCCAAAGAGATTACAGTAATTAGAGTAGACTGTGGACATGGAGGAGTGAGTCAAATGTTTGGACATCCACAAAATATTCTGCACCTACTCATCAGCACGGTCATTCAGACATCGAAAGTGATAAACATTTATTTCTTCTGTAAATTCTCCCAGAGTTATTTCCACAGAACAAGCCACTCCAATTGATAATAAATATCCAATGTATATAATATATGCCGTGAATGTGCAGTTCTCAGAGTATTTACATGCATAGGTGTTAAATTGTTTAACAGATCCAAGGAATAAGGTGTCAGATAAATTTAGAGAATGTAGCAACGAAAGGAGATTGCTCTTTTATATACGTAGTATGCATGTGCTATTGTATGTGATGAGTGTGTGTGTGTGTGTGTGTGTGTGTGTGTGTGTGTGTGTGTGTGTGTGTGTGTGTGTGTGTGTGTTTCAGGGTGTGTGGAGACATGATAAGGTGGACTGTATTAATTGTACCTCAGGGAGCTCTGTTCTTGTTTTTCTTCTCTCAGACGGAAACAATATTACTCAGGGCCACGGAACCACATTATTCTTGAACATCTCTTTCACATCAATCATGGTTTTTTTTTAAGTAAAAAATAACTTTGAAAAGAGTTCTATCTCTAATTATATCCATTCAATAAATCCTTTATTTTCACAAAAGGAAGTACACACATACACACAAGTGAGCACGCTCACACACACACACACACACACACACACACACATGCAGACATGGACACTCACGCACACACACACACACACACACACACAAACAGAAATGCAGTTGAATCCACAGAACAGGGTCAAAGGGAAAGGTAAAATATTTACCAGAAGTCGTGGTCCCTGCTGCGATCAATACAGTATTGCTGTGCAAGGTCAGCTATACTGAGCACATTAATAGCTGTGTGTCACGGCTGCCAGGGTACAACTCTGACAACACCCACTTAGAGTGCAAAATAACAACCATGTGTCAGAGGAGCTGTGCCTCTCACAGCTGACGCCGAATCAGTCAGTCATAACCCCAACCATCATATGAAAAATAATGCCAACTGATCTCAGATCAGATTTGGTAGACACTATCTATTCATCTGAAGGGCAGATTTCTACGCATACTGGGGCAAAATTGAACTTCACTGATCTTGGTTTTGCATTTTATTCTGTACTTCATTCTCTAAATTCATGAGCAGCTTTTATAGTTTATAGCTATCATATTATAGTTACTTCCAAAGCTGTGACGACAATTCTATGAATGTAACAATAGAGAATTTACTATCATAATCACGAGTAGCCTATGCACATAACTCTACATTATTTAAAGGAAATTAATGGTATCTCTTTTATTGCATCTCTGCATGTTGTGATTCACTTTGAAATCCAAACAAGAATTTCCACTGGACACCATAGCCTTTTCTGTCTCAGCGTGCCCCATCTGCCCCTTTCTATCATAAAACAAAGCACAGGCAAAACACAAATGCATCAAACTTGCACACCATAATATCCTATAATGTCCATACATCACAAACATCACACTTCTTGTGTAAATTGATATCCCAGTCCTTAAAGGCAGTTAAACGTCGACATCTAAAGACTAATGCTTCCCAACACCCTCCCTCTCTTCATAATAAGTGTGTTTGTCCCCCGTGTGGTAATTGCCTGGAGATGCACTTTGGTTTATTGTGCTCGGGTTGTAAGTGAGCCTTTGCCCCGGCCTCTCCTTGACCTTTGGAAAGGTACACGGTGGTGTAAAAGGTGTAACAGATTGCTGGGCATGCAGTAACTAAAGCTACACCCTGGTGATTATGTATAATAAATACACCTGCTCATTTGATGGTTTGCTTTAGACTAAACAAACCCATGTAATAGAAATATAATGTATCATGTGTGACATGTAAATGGATAAAATGGCGCATTATTAAGAACTCATGGGTAGGCTCCAGGGTTTTTGTTTCCCCACCAATGATATATATATGTAATAAATTAAATTAAATAACTATTTAGCTATACCCAGCTGTGAATTAATGTATTTAAAAACAATAAGTATCATTTACTATGGAAAATATCTTAGGGAATGACAAAAACAATTTAATGCACACACAAAACAAACACATGTCAATCATTATAACAGAATAATGGAAAGCATGACTTCATAAAAAACATTGTTTACTTTTCATATCATTCTCACTACTCATTGAATATTATTATTCTAAACTATTATTCTTTTCATGGCTCTTGTTTAGAAAAAGATGTCTCCACATGGAGATGGTAGCCATATATCTTCTATAGGTCACTTATCCACACCGTACCTCTTATAGATCACTAGGAACAAAGCTGGTAGAATTTCCAATTAGCAAAAATGTGTTGTGGTCTCTTTTCCCCCAGTGAGGGCTGTATTGAATAGTAAATCAAAATATAATAGGAGTCAAAGGGAGCCCCCCTGAAGTGGAAACACAAACATGTGGGACGGTGTTGTCTTTAGCAGCAGGGGGCTCATGAATCACACTGCAGCCGCAAGACTCCAGTCTTCTGACTCCAGACCTGGCTGTGGGAGGGACTACAAGCTAGAGTAGGTGTGAAGGGACTGGCATATGGGGAGGGGGAGGGGGCACTTGGCACGTGCCGCTTTTACCTCCTCTGTTCAATAAAGGCTATTATCCATCATTTAAGCACCAGTTTGAGAGACACCAGGGATAAAATTAGGTTTGGCCCACTGGAAAAAATAACAAGACCAACCACCCCACCCCCCTACACACACACATATACACACAAAATTAAAAAAGACAGAAAACTCTTGTCCATCTGTAAGGCATGCTTGTTCAACATATCAGTTCACCCACCATTATTGGTGCAGAATGTCTATCTGCCCCAAACGACTTCTGATTAAGGTCAAATCCCCACTACATTTGACCAGTGTTGTTCCATCGTTGGTGTACCCATCTATCAACCTAAAAATAACTGACAGGAACCGGGATGCCAAAATTAAACTGTGCTTCTGTTTGTGGCCCTGAGGACCAATCAGTGGCAGGTGTTTTTGTGTAGGATGGAATATTTTTAGGTTCAGTGGTGACACAACATCACATCCTAGAAACAAGGGACCTTGTTAACTGCTGCAGTGCCAGCCCAAACTTAAATTCACTAATCCTGGAACTCAATCTGCACTGAATCTGAAAATCATTCAGATTAATTTGCTTTTTTTCTGCTTGAATTTTGAAGCTCAGAACTCAGAAAGTCCCAAAGTGCCCGAGTCACTAAAATCAGAAGCAGTCTGGATTGCTTACCACCTGAACCTGCTGGAATGCCCCTGTCAGCTGACACGTGATCTTTCTCTGCGTGAGATTCAGAGACTAGTTGACGCTGCTGAGCTGACTAATACCTTATCAGCTCTGGTACGCCCTCCCTCCATCTCACACATATCACCCAGCCTCTTTGCCAGGCCACTCCCTCTGTTAGTACTCTAATAGAGGTGTATAATGCCAGCATGCCATAATGTTTCACCTGTGACCATTTTTAGAAAAGTTCCAGTGATCTCAGGCTTGGTTTTTTAGGGCTATAAGTTCCATCCTCCTTAAAAAATGTCTAGCATATCTAGTAGCAGTGAAGGACAAAAGGCAACCCTCCAAACACACACACACACACACGCTCACCGACACACAACATGCACGCGCGCGCACACACACACACACACACACACACACAGCCCAAGAAGTCAATGGCCAGGGTTATGTTCACTGGCCAATGCTTTCCTGTCTGTGCATTAGTCAAAAATGATGGATAATGGTGTTTCTGCAGCAAATGAAAACAGGAAGTTGTCTTGGTTAAAGCAAAAATACTCTTTATATAGTAACCAGGAGTTCAGGATTTGTATGCTTTCCACAGAAACCTTTCTCTCTGTACGGTTGAACCAAAAATTTGGGTCACACTTATTAATAAATTAATTGCCATTAGCTAATGTAGTTGTTAACATGAATTGATGCACAAATGCATTAATTAAGCATGGAATTAACTTTTTAATTAGTTAGCATATTTGTTCACTACTAACTCATATATTAGTTACACATATTTATGCATTAGCAAACACTTATAATTTATTAATCATTCACAAATACATTAAACTGTTTTTTATTTTTCATTCCAAAATGAATTTTCATTAACAAACGTGTAAACCATGACAGCATGCAGAACTGACTTGCGATGGAGTGTGAAATATCAGCAGTACGTGCTGCACACTGCCCATGTTGTGACCCTAACCCTGCCCTCACACAGGGGCCCTGCTGCGGGCAGCAATGGATCGGGCCCTGGGGGATCACACAGGGACAGTGTGCGGAAGTTTTGATTTAAGAAGGAATACTACCTAAAGAAAAGCACGTGGCCCTCTGCCCCCCGAATTGCTCTGACCTGAAGACAATATCCTGTTTTCCACCGCAGGCCAGGGATGGGGGGAGGGATAAACGAGTGCACCGCCGGAGGAGCGCGACCCTGGGGCAGCGCGACCCTGGGACCCTCCTCAGCGTTGCAGGAGGAGAAGCCATCGTTCACTACCGCCCTGAGTCACTCACAGTATCGCTGGTGGGCTTTCTTCCCTTGCTGCCCCTCAGTTGAGGTCCCTGGGCTGAAGCCATCAGCGTCGCAGAGTGAGCGGTGAGAAAAGGAAGCACAGATTGAAATACACTTTCCTGAAGAGAGGGAGGAATAATGAGCACAGAACAACAAAAACTATATATAATAACCTTGACAACTGAATTACCCTGGGAATTTTCACTCATGAGACCTTCAAGAACATTAGGTGGATTTGAGGACAATTCAAAAAAGACAATAGTCCTACACAGGTTATTTTTTAATAAAATACTTGATGGTTTTACATAAAATGTGCAATTATGTGCAAATGATTGTGGAAAGACTTGAATAGCAGTAGGATTTTACACGACAAGGTACACTTGGAAGACGAGGGCGGCAGTTGTTCTGTTGCAATGACCACAATTACACAAACCACTGCAAGTAAAAGAACAGAGGGAAAAGGGAGAGATAAGGACAAGGATTCTTTCTTGAAACCTTTCCAGCTCTGAATGCCCCACTTAGTGTTTTACAATGATGATGCCGTAATGAAAGCACTTACTCAGGGACAATTGAACGTAAACGTGCCGTAAGCGCTCCACGACCACACACACAACCCCCCAACCTCACCACCTCCCCCACCAACGCTGTCTGCTTAGCACTCCAAACAAGCCTTTTGAAGAAGAGAGCCATGCTTGCACAAGGACAATGGTGTTTGAGCACTGTGCTGCAGCGTGGTGGGAAAGGGGGAGTTTCTTTGTGAATATAGTTATACATTTTATACAGGATAGAGCTGATGCGCAGAGCTGGGGTTACAGCAGCACTAAAAGGACCTTGTGTTACAGTGGAGGGTGTGATGGAGAGGTGCCAAGCGCACTCACCCTTGTTATACTCTTGACTTACAATGTTTGCCACCACTGCCTGTGGCTTTACACACAGGCACTGTCAACTGGTATAGCTCCTTGCTACAGATAGCTTGGCGCACAATTCTTCTTCTATGCATATGCCCAGCAAACATTAGGCCTCAGAAAGGATAGCTCTTTGGACTGGGCCTACATACGGTCATGCAGTACACTGCCTGCCAAACTTACCCACTGTGTCCAGCCAGACATCAACAACAATATAAAGTAAGCAATGGGTGATAAAAGATGGCTAGAAATCAAAATCTCTCTCTCTCTAACTCTGTTTCTCTCCCCCTCCACGGCTTCACCCTGAAGCATGCGCTGCACCTGTAAGATAGAGGAGGCCTGAGAGTCATAAAGCAGAGGTGGAGAGCAACCTTTGCTCACAACTGTGCTTGAGCAAGAGACAAGAACACTTTAGAGCGGGCAATATATATTCAGCTGGTTAATGAAATCTATATGAAGGATTCTTTTATTTTGAAAACGAGAGAACGAGATTGCAGTTAAAGGCAAATATAAATGACATTTCAAATAGGAAAGCAGAGAGATTTTTTTATATGTTGGAGCCTTGTTTATCCAAAAATATCTGTACAATGAAATTACTTATTGATGCCAGTGTGTCCACATCCACTCTTTGTGTTCATAGGCCAGCACAAAATTAAATGTTGTAATGAAAACCACCTCGAGACCAGTACTTATAAATATAGAGATCCTGTACCGACAACACAAATTATGTGCTATTTAACTGTCACTTGTTTTCACTGTAAATCTTGTGCATAGCACTAAGTTGGAAATCACCCTAAATTTTGCTGCCATTTTTCAGAAACAAAGATCAATCACAACACACAAACCAGAATATATGATGTGTTTTGAAAGAAAATCCCAATTTCTTTAACCTTGATTTTTAAAGAATTATCTTAAGATCTAACATATTTTCAAAAGAATGAAAAAATGAATCTCTAAATGTTTCAGACTTATGAATGTATTGTTTTAGGTACTTTAAACATTGCATGGGGTTTATTAATTTATTTATTTATTTACCTAAACAGATTTTAAAGAGCATTGCAAACCAACAAGAGAGGCAGTCAGAGAAGCAGACATTCTTGAACCTCAGACATTTTTAAGCAAAAAAAGTCCAATATATCTTATAATGGAGCAAATAAATTTAGGTTAACATATTCCAAACAAAAACATTTAACAATTAATAACCTTGCCTCTTTTCACTATATTTCTGAAAAGATAGTCATTGCACTTAAGATTGTTGTATAAATTGTTAAGAATAAATTTAATCAGAGGAAGCTATTCTTTCAGAATATTCTTCTTGACTGCACAAAACCTGAACAAGTTTAGATGCAATCATGGAATATGACACACCAACATCTTTATGTCTTGACTGCCCTTATTTCAACATAAATATTCTATCTTTACAATTACAATTATTTACATTCGAATAATGAAGCAGGTTGAGAGGTAATAAACAGTTTTTTTTCCCTCATTGCACTTTTGCTATTATCACACTGTAATAACTTGATGCTGATCGTCTTTGCAAAACCATGTACCAAATGAACAACAACAATGACAAAAAGATTTTGTAATAGCCAATACAAATGCATATTCTTAGCTTTAAATTTTCTAAATAAATTGCCATGATTCCTTCTTGTTTCCTGCTCTCCCTCGGGGAAAGAAACAGTCAGTAATAGGTAGTTCTCGTCATAAGTCTATATCCAGAACACCCTGGGTAGAGCGGATGTCCCAGAACGGGGGGTTGATTTTGTGGGCTCATGCCAGGGACAAGGCACACCAGGAATTCTGAGGAGCCATCGATGCGGGCGTGAAGTGGTAGTCCTCGTACTTGATGTCTGTATGTCCTGAGGTCATACTGTCCAGCTGCGATGATGCCTTAAAATGTAACCACAAAAACAAAAACCATTCTGAAAAAATTCAGACATATGCACTTTGCTGGAGCACTGTTGTTAGTCCGGATAATGGCTGATAACCACACTACCGTGAATCCACTGCCCATTACATTACATTAATGGCATTTGGCAGACACTCTTATCCAGAGCGACGTACAGTTGATTAGATTAAGCAGGAGACAATCCTCCCCTGGAGCAATGCAGGGTTAAGGGCCTTGCTCAAGGGCCCAAGGGCTGTGCGGATCTTATTGTGGCGAGACTGGGGATCGCACCACTGACCTTGCGGGTCCCAGTCATGTACCTTAACTACTACGCTAGAGGCTGCCCAAAAGCACAGTGGTCACAGATGCTAAATGTGCAACCATGCTGATAGAGGTTTGCGCATGGGTTCCTCTGCCGGTCTCAGTGTATCATTGTGCTTATATGGTTGCTTACCTGAGAGACAGACACCATGGTCTGTCCAGCATAGGGTGAAGGGGCCATGTTGGGCTCACTCTTAATGGTGGAAGCACTTTCCGAAACTGATAACGACGAGGGGGAGCTGGTCCCAGAGGCAGACGAGCCTGTCGAACACCAAGGGGAGTTAGCATCTGCTCAGCCAGACACACTTTTAAAAGACTGTTCATTTGTCCCCTGAAAGAGGAACCTCCATCTATCTGTGTAGTTATCTAAATGATGATTGTCTTAGAAGTTGAAGGTGTGATGTAGTGGAACATTTCTGGAGCCTCCTACTTCTTGTGTTATATGCGCCTAACAACTTCCTGGAGCCTAAAGCCAGTTTACCTGAATTATCGTTTATTAAGTACCTGATTCAATTCCTTGAAAATATATGATCTATACATTTATTTCTTTATTTATTTATTTATTTATTTATTTATTTATTTATTTATTTATTTATTTATAAATTTATTAATTTATTCATTGATTTATTTATTTATGTATTGGTGTATGTATGTACTATCTTAAGAATAAATTATGTTGTATTTCAAGCTAATAAATACATAAATGCTATATAATGGCAAAACCAATTTTTTCATTTACAATGGACCATTTAGGCAAGACATAGGGTGAATCAGGCATGTATTCACATGGATCATAACATCTTGGGATGTATTTCATTTAGAATTATTATACTGTGCATGCGCTGGAAGGAAGTGACACCACTACGACATTTAAATAAATCTGAGGTGAGTGGGGAAAGATTACACGCAGTCTGTTACCTGATGATGTTTTAGATTTGCCCATTTTTGGTTTCCTCTTCCTGGTCTGAATGCTCTCCTTCTTCATTGCCAGTGGTCTCGGGACCTTCAAGGAAGGAGCAACAGTTTAGAGCCAGAGACGGATTGGGAGACAACAGACAGGCTCAGTAATGGAAGCTTAGAACATTCTGAGATATGTTTGTCATTCAGAAATAAAGTACTTAGACATTACTTCATAAAACACCAATCACATAATGTTCTAATGAAAAGAAAACCAAACAGCAATTCCTTAACTTGCGGACTGAATTCACACAGTACTTGCTGGCGATAAATGTGGTAAATTTGAGATGTACCCCGTGCAGCTTCATGTAGAGGCCACAGGCGTTGCAGACAGGCTCTCCCTCCGCGTTGCGACGCCAGAGCGTGGTGGTGCTGGTATGGCAGTTGGTGCAGCAGAGTCCAGCTCGCCTGGAGGTGTTCTGCTGTAAGAGGAGGTGGGTGAGGAGTCAGCAACCAGAGCAGTCCCAATCCAGACCAATCAACCACATACTGTTCATCTACCTTCATTAATTATTATAATCACAAGAGTTTATTCTTGGATGCTGAAAAATGAATCAGACAAATGACGTGAAATAAGCTGTGTACTGAGAACGTATTAAAATGATAAACATTGATATATTATATGTCCTTAATAATGTGTACATTGAAAGGTTATGTGATTTAAGCAGAAACAAAAAAATTATGTATCAAGAACTCTGAGTAACAAAACAAAATAAAACACATGAGCGCCCTTAAATTTTGTCTTAACATCAGGACCAATGTGAATCGAGCAGGACTTTCTGACAAACAGGGCACTGGATATGGAACAGTAATGTATCCACAGCACAAAACAACTAAGAAGAAAAGGGACTTATTCTCCAGAGTATTGCTCGTATCCACGCAATTCCACATGCAAGTTCTCTTCATATTTTTAAAAGCGAACTAAAACACAATTTTTCACTTTCTCTTATGACCCTTGACTTCTTGATATTGTTATGGTTTTGTTGTTTGTTGTTCTGTTATTGTTGTGCATTATATTTTACAATCCTATGTTTTTAAATGTACAGTGTGTTGAGACTTCTGTGAAATGCGCTTTAAATAAATTATGACTTGACTTGACTAGACCACACTCCCCATAATAATCAATATTACATTTGTCTACTTATGATAGGGTCGCTATTAATTAATTCATCAGATACATTGCTGCTGCATACACAGATCCATTATCAACATTTTACGTGTGCTAAAAGGGCTGCTAATATTTTTCAGAACCTGCCCTCACTTCCACAGCATTGTGTTATTGGACCCTGGGACACTTCATAGAAGAAATGAACGGTTGATGATCATGTTGTTTTTAAGCCTGCTGCAGTCTTGCTAAAAACAGACACCCAAGGACAAGGTCACAAAAAGACAAATAAAAACAAAAAACTGAAATAATTCACACCAGCTGCTCTCAAGAGCCTGGTTCCTGGAAAAGGAATCGTGGCGGGCTTGCTGTGGCATAGAGCTGACCTCCTCTACGAACCTGTTGCCCTTGAATTAAATCTTTTATCTTGGTACATTAATGATAATAAACTGGGTTTATGGAATTTCACAAATATAATGGTAATATACTTTTAATGGTCCATATACTTTTTTAAAGACCATTTGCATTTTTTTAAGGCAAAATGTTTACATTTTAAGAAATACACATGTTAACCATTCATTTTAAATATAATGCTTCTGTCACAGCTGTATCCACTTGAAATGTGATATGTGGTTTTATTTAAAATATTAAAATTAAAATTTTATTGAAAACACTTTTTTACATTTTCATTTTTTTCATAAAAACAAACAGCAACACTGTGATCTATGCCTTTGTGGTATCCTGTGGCGTTAATAAAATATAGCTACTGTGAGGAATCACAGTTTAAACTTACCAGGCGTTTCTGTGGTTTGATGAGCGGCCGGTTGATGCCGTTCATTTTATGGTACAGACCACAAGCGTTGCATAGGTAATGTCCGGTGCCATCTCGCCGCCACAGTGGAGTGGAAATCGAACCGCAGTTCACACACTCGCGCCCTTCACCCGGTATCTCATCCAACATTTCTAAGAGCAATGAGTGGGAATTAGTCAATAATAGCATAATTGCTATAACTACATTATTCTATGGAATTAATAGCATACATCAATCAAATACCATATGTGGTTGAATTATTTCTTCACTTCTTTAATGTGAACTATTTTAGATAGTGTTGCCTTTCAGCTCGTAGGTTATTTGCACTCTGTGAAATCTGATTGAAAGGCGTGATTTCGGACAGAAAGTGATGCATCCTAAGCTCTGTACATTATTTCTAACGTTGGTTTTCATATATAATTAATTGACCGGTTTGTAATTATATGCTTAAACATTGTCCACATAAATCTTGGAAATATATAGGTATGGCTAGGCCTATATAGCATTGCCTGAATCGGTCTGACGGCTATGCAGCACCTGACAATGCATTATTTTATTTCAAATAAATAAATGTTATCACTTAGGTGTTCACCATGTCTAACATAATGTGTATTGCGCAGATTAATTAAATTGGGTGTTAGGGCAGTCAGTCTTAACACATATTTAAGTGGTTCATGGATTTTTGAGTAAATATTCTGACGGCCAAATCTCATAGCAGTTCATTATTAGTCTAATAGTTAATCTGTATGTAGTAAGTGAGTTCAGTGAGTTTAACACTGTCTAAATAAAAACAAGATTAATTTAAATTACAGCGATAATTACACGGTGTAAGCTATTGCCCGCTGTTGCCGCGCAAACATTGTCGCCAATATTTTATTTTAATGACGGCACTCGTTCACTGGTTTAAAACAGTGTCTAGAACATTTTCATTATGCGGTACTCAGAAGGGAAAGTAATGGTAATCATATCATGCACTTGATTATTTATGGATTTGTGGGCCGTCCGCCAAATTTCGCTTCATACCGCTACAAGCTTAAGGTGTTTAAATACTACAAAAATGACTCCTATTAGCACATTGTCCCGCACAGGTCTATTTACATATTCAAATTTAGTGTCTTGGGACATCAGTTGTGTAGCAAAAAGGAGCCTGAATCAGTTATTGAACCGTTTATTATTGTGAGTGGCAGAGCACGGGTTGGAGACCAACGGAATGTGAGACCTTATCAGCCTCAAAGATCCAGGGGAACGAAATCAATCAAGCTACTGACACAGGACGGCCTCCTACAAATAACTGTTAAAATTCGAATTGTATAAACCATAAATGTCTCTTCTTGTTGTGGTTATTGTTTCATAATAATAATAATAATAATAATAATAATAATAATAATAATAATAATAATAATAAGGAGAAGCTTAATGATTGCATTTGATCTTTTTGTGGTTGCCTTATAATTTCATACATATCGAAATTTATGTCTCGACCAAAAACTTGTAGGATGCTTACGAGTTTATGATTAAGTCCTACATCAACATAAGTCCTATCAATAATTACAGCACTGACAGTTTTTTACCCGATTCTCGTTTGTTTCCTTTTATTTTCAGATGTAACACACAGAAGCTTCATTTAAAGTAACCCGATTGCGGATTGTGGCCTGTCCTATTTGTTAACTTCACATTAAATGTCAATATGGCAAGAATTTGTATGGGGCTTATTAGTTGACATAATGTGTTCGGGCAGTCACGGTTAAAAATGTACCCTTTGTGTCTGTTCAAGGTGACAATGGCTTGGATCAACGGATGTTTTTCACTATTTAAAAAAGCGTCCATTAATCCAAGAGTGTGTATTGTACCCTTTCATCAGTTCGCTTGAATGAAAACAGACTGCTGATGAAAATTAAATTAGCATCTTAATTGAATAGGTAACTAAGCCTTTCATTTTAAGAATGTGGATTGTAAAAAAGGTAATGCTTTACATGCTTGATTGAATCTGATGCAGTTGATGGTGATTTGAAGGGTCGTTCAGATGAATAGCCTCGTCAAATATCAAGTAGTTACTTCAATAAATAACTTAGGACAATAAAATCTTTGATCCTGTCTGTAGTCAAAACCAGCCCCTTTCCACCATTCCACACGCATTCTTTTCAACTAAGAAACATGCCCAAATTACTAAAAACTCTATACAAATGGGTCGCCAGTAAAATAATTAGCAAGCTTTGTAACATACACTGAGATAATGGTAAAAAAAACCTGCGTTTATTTGTGTGCAACTGCAATTTAAAAAAAACGAAAAATAATAAATGCCTGTATACCAAACAGCTAAATGTATCAAAAAGTTAAGTACATTGTGACATGAAACATTATTAATTGTAACTTTTCAGCAAGAAGCCGAGCATAAGTTTAACATTATGATAATAGCCCACGCCAATATTAACATATGGACAAACTTATTAAGTAGGCTAATCAGTCTCGTCTAGGTAGCCTGGATAAATAATATAATTAGCCGACTATTTAGAAGCATATTTAGAAACGTGGACTTTAAACTGATTAATTTTTATATGTTAGCATTTGTAGTAGCATGATTTCCAATGTTCAATGCCCATATTTTGGAAAATTGTTTAAGTTTTGCGCTGATACACACCCATGCTGGACCTCCTGCCTTGCAGAGCTCCTTGCCTTCCCTGGAGGCTGATCATGCCGCTCTCGAAGTGTCCAGGTGTCCAAGAAGTCGTCATCTCGGGGCTCATGTACGCCGCATAAGGGCTCGAGTAGGACCCTCCGACTGAGCGCACCAGAGAACTGCTGTACTGATCAGCCCTCCCGCCGTTACTCAGAACGAGTGGGCTCTGGTATGCTGCATCTCTGCCGGTACTGCTGCTCACAGGGGGACTGTGAGCATACGAGAACCCGGGGGGTGGGTGCGGGCTGCCTGGATTGAACGACGAGCTATCCGTGCCAGTCTGAGGCCAGCCATGGTGCCCCCCGAGGCCATGCGACTGATGAGCGGACTCGCAGGTCTGCAAGTAGGGAAGAGTCTGTAACATGGCTGGTACACGGGTCGTTGGCACGTAAACCGGAGAACTGGCCGAGGCGTGGATGTAGTTTCCAGTGTCGTGCGCATATGGAGACTGATTTGAGGTTAAGGCCAAGCTCTGGTACATTCTGGCGTCGGGTTTGCTTGCCTTCTTCTTGCAATTATGTAATATTGCGTTTGAATTCCAAGTATAAAATAGATGAAAAAGTATATGTCTATGACAACTTGTCCTCCAATGTCCTCAGCTGCTGTGGGAAAATCTGAATACAATCTTCACTCCTCGACCGTCGAGTTGGGCACATCCACTCCTATTTAAGAAAGGCATAATTAATAACTTTCCTCCAAATAGTTATGGAATATTCTCATGCATGCCCCCTGTAAACTAATTGTAATAAATGTGGCCCGATCGACGTTTGGTTTTAGTCAAACTACTTTCACACACCTGTTGAATCAGACTGGGACTGCCAAGCGGTTGTTTCATTTTTATTTATTCTTAGTTTTTGCTCTTAGCCCCTTCACAATTTTCACTGAACTGTAAGTCAGTTGCCAGAGAACAAGTAAAAGTATAGCTGCAACATTTGCAGAAATATTCAGGACTATCAATGATCCCAATCTAATAACCGTATAAAATCACACGCAATCTGCAATCAATATAATAATCTTTAGTTTAGATTGAATGTACACTCTATAATATTAAGACTACTACTACTACTACTACTACTACTACTACTACTACTACTACTAATATTAATAATAATAATAACAATAATTATTATAATAATAGGCTAATAATGCTAATAATATTACGTTGTTATATTGCCAACATATAATCAACGTTTAATGTGAAAATGGCATTCGTGATTTCTCATATCAGCGCAACTACTATCCCTAATAGAAGAATGTTATGGGCCTATTATCAAATCATATCAACGAGGTAACAACATTAAGAGACACCTCAAGATAGCAGAATCATATCACAGATACATATTTTTTATCGTTCGTAATACAAATCACGCAGGCTTAAAACATTGATAGCTGTATGCATAGACTAATACGATTTCATCCCAAACCCCCATAGTATTATCTCACTAGATAAGGATAGTCGGTTGATAAAGTGAGTCAACCTCGTAGAGTAGATTTCATACAACAACTCAGAAGCATGGGGATACTCACGATACTCATGAAGATCCGCAAGAATAATCAGCGTTTTAAAACGACAGGTTAGCTATTTAATCAAAACAACAGGAATTCAAACGGAATCAAACAAAAATCCTTCGAATTTCTTCCAATTTAGACGCTATTCGCTTTTCAGCCTGTCTTGGAACTCGTAAGTTCTAACTACCCTTCCCAGAATCTGAAGATAGCCGTTGCTGCTGATAATCGCAGATATAACTGCGCACTGATTCGTCCTCGACTGAAACTTTACTGCGCGTTATTTGTATGGCCAGAACCACGTGACGCGCTACAAGGTAGGACACCGTACTTGGAGGGAAAAGAGGGATGGGGGAAAGGAGAGGAAAAAACTGTCAACCACCTGAAGGCTTCGTTGCTGAATTAGCAGTCTCTTTCTTCCGCTTGCTTAAGAATCAATACATGTTAACTTTTAAAAGCAGTCAAGTACTGTTTTACCTTAACACGTCAATATCTTATTAAATCAACAAAACTTTGACCCAAGAAACGGGACATGTTGCGCATCCGTCTAGCCTATTATTCGACTATTACATTTTACAAAATTAATTTTCCTCTTATGATTTGAATTATTTAACTCAAGCCTACCCCATGGGTTGTACTTTTGAATAATATTTAATCAGCCGAGGTTCTTGGATTATAACGAATTGATAGTCCTTTACCTCATTTGAATCGGTGAAGAATGCGTAATATTTTACACACTCCTTGCTGTAAAATAATCCCTCACTCCGAAAGGGAAAGTTATGTTTGGTTTTATGGCCAAATAAATCGAAATGAGTTCTCAATAAAAGCGCATAATGATAAGAGATATGACTTCGACAGGGAACTGATGATATGACAATAATCAGAGGAAATATTGTCCATTTTAAAAGCTGTTATTCTAGCGGCATTGTTTAGGTGGTTTTAAAGCCAGACATTAAAAGTCTGGCTTTACAAACATTTTTTTCCTAGCATTTTTATAATTAAGGAAAACCGGTCGAAGAAAAAAACATAATTTGCGCTATTTGCTAGAGGCAAACTCTTACTGTGGTGTTTGTCTATTTAGGCTAAATAAACTGGCTATTGATACAATTAATTAATTAATTAATATTTAAGGTACAATTGGCACCTACCTAAGAAATCTATTGATGGGTTGGTCTTGTCAAACGTTTTTACCTTTTGAGATATCTCGTTGTATAATAATTCGTAACTGCGTGTAGGCCTATAACATACGACATGCATTGGTAATACCCAAAGTATTGTAGGCTATTGGTTTTCTAACATTTTAAATAGCTTATCGTCTATCTTTCAGTTAGACAGGGCACAGATAGCGCGATTAATAAATGATGTTTAACCTGTGAACTCAGTCTACTGAGCGCTCAGAAGCTAAAGAGAAGGCAATCAAATTAACTGAGAAGATTTTGTCTGTTAAAGGAAGGCACCCCCATGTTTAATCAATGGAGAGGGTTCAACGATTCGTGTCTTCTTTTCTCTGTTAATTTTCTACGACCGCCTTATAATCAAGGACATGTTCCGTCGCCAGGCAGTCTATCGCTGTCGACATGTCTTAAGTGCCAACCCAACATTTCTATCTAATGCATAGCCATATAAAATATGCTTCTAATTATATTAAGATGTGGGTATTCTCGAGCATCCTATTGCAATGTGCAGTATATTGAAGTATAGTCATTTTAATTGAATAATTGCACTACAACACAAAGCATATTAAATATAGCCCACCAACCAACGTGACATAAGCTTGGTGTGGTGTAAACATCATGTGTACTACTTTTAGAAGTAAAATATCAGGACTTAATACATTTTCGTTGATTTATTCGTTATTCGGCAATAATTTGACTCAGATTCCAAATAGGCCTACATGCATACGTCAAGCATATGAGCTCACGACAGAAAAGTGTTTAAATACATAAATCAGTATAAAAGCCAATTAACCGTGAAGTGCTACCAAAATAAAGGGTTAAAAGATCTAAGGGAAAGAAGTAAACTACAGTGACTTGGGCCAGTGAATGATCCTCTGTCGACTTAGAGACGCACGGACTTAATGATCCAGGAGAGGTGTAAATTCTGTTCCGCTTCAAGCGTCGCGTGTAATCTCGCTCTCTCTCTCTCTCTCTCTCTCTCTCTCTCTCTCTCTCTCTCTCTCTCTCTCTCTTACAGAACAATTCAAATAAACTTCACGAATAAAGAATAAAAATGGCAAAATGACAAAAAAAGATAGTTTAATTTGAAATAATATATTAGAACATAATATTTATGCTAAAAACATGCTCAGATTTGCTTTGATATTTTGAAGATGATTAATTGTTGCATAGTAGGACAAGTTCGTCATATTTTCCCCGTTACTGAAATTATACCACATGATCAAAATATGCAAGCACGATCAGTTCAACAATGACTTCAATAACAGCATATGAGGACTTGACTCAGTGCTTATCAAGAAATGATAAGCACTGGATATGGTCATTAATATTGTTTTGTTGTATACCACCTAAAAAGCTGTTTCACAACTGTTATATAAAAATATAATGGACATTATGGTTTGGGAATGCTTTTTTCATGTGCACGTTCGAATCTTTTAAAGTATTTTTCTTCCTCGTCGAAAACAGAAAATAATAAGGTTCTAACGAAGTGCAGATTTTCAATTTTGCATAAGGCTTGATTAAAAAATAATAATAATAATAAGTGGAATGAAGTGTATACTCTATGATTTCGGAAATTCTACTAATTACAATAAATGATTTCATTATTGTAAATAGCTACAGAAAACATTAAGGGCATGGACTACGTAACCAAAACATATAGCCTGGCATTCTTATTTATAAAGAAAAATAAAGTGAGGTATTTCTCCTATTCATCCTTTTGGAGAATCATGTCCCAAGCAGAAAAGTTTTACTTCTTATCAATATTATCAATTTTAAAGTAATTATTATCCTTCTCTTCCTTCCTGACAGTCGATTCTCCGTGCTTAACTATCCAAACACCGATATTTCACCGGCAACCAAAACTGAGATTTGGCCTATGCGCGTTTTAATTCTCGTCTCTCATTCCATCCACTGATACCGCTCTTGTGAATGAGGTGCTCAGTGATCCAGATGCGCGCTATCCGGTCTCCGTTCTCCATCACCGCTCCACGTCCAACAAAGCACAAAGTGGACAAAGTGTGTTTTTTTTTATTGTTTTTTTTTTTTTTTTTAAAGAATGACATTTTTCAATGGAATGCAGCAGTTTAACAATGAAATAATTATATCCCTTCAATTGCAATGGATGTTTTTCAAAACCGTTTATTATGTAGCAATTTAACAAATTGGTCAGGAAAGTAAGCAATTTAGCATATTTTACACACATTTACACACATTCTACTGGAGATGTAACCCCGAGGTCCAAGGAGAATGTCAGGAACGGCAAAGGGCAACCTTCAGGGCATTCTTCTATCTCAAGCTTGGATAGAGAACGAAAACATTAGTATTGTACAACTGATTGATTGATCGTGTGCGCGAGCGGTGCAAGACAAAAAATTTAAAGTTCCTGGAGGTACCCCTAGAGGTGCCTCCAGGGACCTTTTTTAAGGATCTCTGGGGAACCTTGAAGAAATGTTCAGGGGTTGAAAGGAGTCTGGGGGCATTAGTTATGTCCCATAATAATAATAATAATAATAATAATAATAATAATAATAATAATAATAATACAGAAATAACAACAACATTGCTAAAGAGGAGATCATTTTCAAAATTAAAAATGTGAACTGTTGACAGAGGAGAGGTTTCTTTTTTGAACCATTACTTTTTACAGTGTAGTATGAATTTGCAAATGCATTAGCATGGTTGTTATTTTTTATATGCATGCACAGATGATAATAATAACAATGACATTAGTAACATAATTATTAGTATCATTATAATACAAATACTACTACTACTACTACTAATAATAATAATAATAATAATAATAATAATAATGTAACATGTCATGTGTACAAAATAATGTGTGTGTGTGCGCGCACGCATACATGCGTGTGTGTGTGTGTGTGTGTGTGTGTGCGTGTGAGTGCTTTGCTGCCCTGGCTCTCACAAGTCTTGGGGGATCGCTGGAGCCAGGGTGGGTAGGTCTTGGGGAATGCAGAGGGCTGGTTTGAGGGGAGAGGTAGTCTGACTAATCTCTGCTGAGCAGAGGGGCTGGCTCCTGTCTGCCTGTCTCCCACTTCCCTATCTGTGTGTTTCATTTCACACTGTCACTTGCTATCTCTCCTGCTGCACCAGGTCTCAGCAGGGTCTCCAGAGGCTCAGGGACTACCAGCACACACCCACCCACACACACACACACACATAAACAATCACGCACGTATGCATGCGCACACACACAAGCAAAATTTGTGCTCCTGTTTAATTCACCCCCAACTCACCACAGTAGCAGGGTAGGTTGTAACAGGGGAACTCTTTGTATTTGTCATTAACTCATGCATTCTGCGATATTGTAGTAGATATTGTAGTATTTGTGGCAGACAAATATGGATAGCTTAAATCAAAGTTTGAGAGCTCTAGCATAAACATCCATTGGTTATACCTGTTGGAGCAAAACATCATACAATCATCCCTGGTCTCCCCTATATACTTAGTATGCACTTTCATGCCTTTTAATCAAAATGCACAACAAAATTATGATCTCCAGCTGTGATTTATCGTATGTAGAAGCAATAAGAATGTTTAAACAGAATTGCGGTACGTAATAAAGAGCAGATTTTCTAAAGCCAGGCCATTGTGGGTCTCTAGAAACTGAGGTTAACATCACTGCCAAGAACTTGAACACAGAGGCTTTCTGTAATGTATTATTGCAAACATGCTTGTTCTTAATTGAGAAAATGAATGCTGCATTGTCAGTTCAAATGCAGCATTCATGTGCTTCTCTGTTTTTGTTAGCTTGGTCTAACTTCCTAAAAGATGTCTGCTGTGTTGGATTTCACCCAAAAGGGGTTAGGATTACATGGTCCAATAATGCAGCTCACTGCTGCTCTGTACCTGCTTGAGTAAAGCAATGACTGTGGCTTAAGCCCCTTCTCACTGCCAGACCTACTAAGCAATGGCACTTGTCTGATGGATTTGTACTCCAATAGTGGAAAAACATGCTATAATGCAGCCCTTTGGGTGCTTTTATATCTCAGTTGCCCTGTAGTATTTTGGTTGCTACAGACTATGTTGCATAAAAAGAAACACTGCTCTCTGATGGGGTCAAAGTTCATGTGGCACAATGCAAAACAAGTAAGACCACCTGGACGACGCACTCACTCTGAACACCTGTCCACAGCCACAGTGCAGAAATAGGCAGAGAATGAAGGAGCAAAGGTAGCCCGTCTCTGCTGATTATGATTCTGCCACATTTCATTTATCATGTCATGTCATTTCCACTGCAGCCAGAATCACTGGCCCTGCTACTGTTCAGCCTTGTGTTAAACCTCAACAACCTGCCATCAACCTGGATCTAGAACCTCTCTGGTGCTGGCCTCGCCCAAAAGAAGGCAGAACTATGAGATTTGACCTGAGCTTGAGACAGTCATTTCAAAGGCATCTGGGAGGAAGGTTGTGGATGTGGTTGAGGTCAGTATTCCATTAAGTCTGGCTTTAATTTTATTTATCAAAAGATTGCATGTCTAAATCACTCCACAACATTGTTTTAGTTTTATCGAGCATCACATTTTCTCTCCTGATATTCTGTATGCGTATGAAGGGCACAAAACTATGTTTACTTCATATGCATCACAAGACTGCACTGGTTGTTGTGACCATGTATGACACTAAGGATAAATGACTATGATTAGCTATATTAACACACATTAGCCATGTTATTGTATATGACTTAACTATGGCTATCAATCCAACCCTTTGGTCAGATGACAAGCATTCCATGAACTTGCAGTACTTTTTGATTTGAAAAGAGGATAATTATTGTGTCCCTAGAAGACCAACTCTCTTTTTTCCATGTAGCAGCACTGAGTCAGGTATGCAGATTCTTTCTATTTACTGTGTGAAGAAGATTTTAAGACTGAAGAATCCCCTTCCTCAGCATGTACTCTGTACAGCTCATACTCTCCAGGTCTGGGTCAAATATGTAATTGTTTTGGATTCAAATACATTTATGTGCTGGATTGATCTTGCCTGGTGTAACTGAGCCAACCAAGAAGATTAGAATGTGGGGTTTGCATATTGTTACACAAGCTCAGTAAAGCCTAGAAAAGTATTTGAATCCAAAATAATTACTGAATGTATTCGTCCCAGGTCTGGTACTCTCATACCTTGACAATGGAAGTTCTACCTAAGGCTTCTTAGGTAGGTTCCAGCAGAACATAGTTCAGCACAGTTGCAAGGAAATTGAATTATAGCCAGAAGCATAATGATACAGAGAAAACATGCTCCTAAGTATCCATTACTAATGGATGCAAGTGTGATATTTGGTGGAGAATGAATCATCAAATCCAATGCAATCAAAGCAATGTATATGCATGTTCTCTGGAATATAGTGCGTGCATGAGAGTCTGAGAAGCATGGTGTGTTGTGTTGTGTATATGCACGTGTTTGGCAGGGACATAACAAGGAAGTAATGCAAGCTTTTATCTTTGGTAGGCCAGGTATTTGGAAGAGGGACTGGAGTAGGCTAGGTAGGATGGTATATATCTAAGAGCATGCTGGGGGATTGGACTGAGTGAAACAATGTGAGGTCTGTCACTCATTCTGGTGCATTTTCACACAGTGGGTGAAGAGAGGTGAAGTGGCGGTCAGTGTGTTAGGAATGGTTGGGGTGGGAATTGAGGGGGGAGGCATGGGGGGCATTGTTTCTGGAAGCCTCGAGAACTGTAGCTATGTCACAGTTATAGACGAGCACACAGGTACCCAGACCAGGTGTGTGTGGGGAGAGGGTGGGGTGAACAGACCCAACAATCATTAAACTATGCTTCAGATCTCCGCTGTTTTTTGACACTGACAAAGTTGCAGGGGTTGTGTGGAGTTTCTTGGTAGTGTTTCCTCTTAAATGCTATCAAAAGTGGAGGGATTAGATAAGGAAATGCAGACCGGATGTACTTACAGACTAAAAAGAAAAGAAAAAAAAACATTTTTTACTACTCTTTACTGATTAGCTATACCTGAAAGATTGAGTATATACATACTTTAAACTCACAGACCGACACTCCATGTACACGAGAAAGGCCTACTCCAACCTTCTGTATCACATAGAGCAGATGTTAGGCATATATGAAATTGAACAGTGACAGAGTTACATGATTCTAGTCAATACTACAACTCTGCAGCATCATTAGCTGGTTACATTCCTGAGGAATTGCAGAAACATTAGAATGTTAAATGTCTATATGCTATGTAACATTGCTTAAAATGTATTATAAAGGTCAGATGCAGAATCAGATGTGATCAAAGATTATAGTCTTATATACTTATATACATACATATATATATATACATTTCAGCAACTATCAATGTTATATTTCAAGATCAGAAGTTAAGGACAAAAAGGACTGTAGCTGAATTTAAACTGGCTTTTGTTAAAAATTTTGAGCAAGTAAAATTTCATGCAAAATGCACGCAATATATGCTCTCGTAATTACATTTGTTACGAAGAAACATATTTCTGTTTGACCAAGTCAAGATTTTTTCTGCCGAACATAAACAACTCGGTGTGAATCATTTCCATAGGGTCGTAAAAGAGTCCATCCATACAGGTCATTTGCACTA
The DNA here is from genome assembly GCF_963514075.1 of Conger conger. NCBI lineage: Eukaryota > Metazoa > Chordata > Actinopteri > Anguilliformes > Congridae > Conger > Conger conger. Next base: position 32,515,379 of record NC_083769.1, read on the forward strand.
TCCACACAAAACAACCAAACCAGCTGCCAAAAAGCAAGCATTCAAAGCAAACGAACAGTTCTGTCAAAATGCAAGCATTGAAAGCAAACAAACAGTTTGGTAAAAAAAAATTAAACCTTAATTTAAATAACAGAGACTATAGTGGGCTAATCCACTATTATACAAATCAAAAATGCATATTCATATTTTGGAATGCTTTATTAGGTATTAAAAATATCAGAAAGGATACAGAAGGGGTATTACTGACAGATATGACAGACAGGAGGTATATTTGAGTACAAATGAGTTGCACAGCAATGACATCATGATACTTGACTGGGGCAGGGAGTGCTCTTAGCATTGAGCTTTGGAAATTGAGGGGCAAGTCGGCTGTAATGGCTGAGATACCCCCAGTGATAAATCACATGAGAAGACATGATAAGAAGGCAGTGCTGAAAGACCCTTGAACTTCTGGGGCTGCATGCTATTTTTCTAGATCTTTCCAAGTCAGGATAGCACGTGCACAGGGTTCATTATTGACGAAGCCCATTTAACCGTTTATATCTGTCTTGTAATTTATTTGGCTTTATTAAGCCAGATAGCAAACTATCCAATCCGGTTCATCCGAGATGATTGCATCCTACTGCAATTATTTACATTTAACTTGAATTAATTCGAAAATGTCCTGGCAACTTCAACAGTCACTTCCTCTCTAATTCTGTATTTCACACAATACCTCTGCACTCTCTATCAGATTCAGCGCTGCTGTGTGTAAGTACAGTAGTACAAAAGGGTAGGCACTTCCACTTATCTGGTGTATGCCATGGTTCCACTTGCGACTGAACCCTGGGCTGGGTAGTCAGATATTAGGACTCAGTTTTCCCAGGATGTGCTTGTCCAGGTTCAGAAAGAACTGGGGTGCTACTCCTGAATATCTCCTGGAGATTTACTGATGATGTGGTTGTGGTAACATACCAGGACTGGACTGGGGGGGTAGAGGAGGGGATAAGGCCAGAGTAATTTTCAGGGGAACTGATGTCGATGACGACTTCCAGTTTTGTTGGGATGCCCTTTGTTTCAGGGTTAGAGAGTCCAAATTTATCACGATGACTGGCAATGTCAAAAACCACAACAAGCAGAGGCAAAGGTCTAGTTCATGCATAATCTATTCATGGTTCAGATTTTTTAAACATTTTCTGGAAAATGAATGATCCTCAACAATGTCAAACCACCAGGACTATGCAGAATCAAAAATTTTAACCACATATTTTGGGCACTGAAGCACACTGAATTCACATTCTAATATTATTTTACGTCCTTATATATTGCCACACAATATACAGCAAATAAAATAAATGAATTGGAAATGAAATTGGCATGGTAATGAAATGCTGAATCATACCGTGCCTCAGTTTACACCAAGCTGCCCTCTCTGGAATTATTTCAAGATAATATTCCATGAAAAATAATGGCAAAACATAGGGAAGCAGTCCAGAAAACAGCCTGCCTCTCTTGCAACCATGCAGATCTCTTTTCTTATCTTCTGTAAAGGCAACTGTGTGTTTGTCTGTCTTCGGTCAGCTGTACTGGAATGTCCAAGCAAATGTTTCACACTCAAGCCCTGTTTGTGTGCATGCATGCGTGTTTGTATATTTGTGTCTGTGTGTGTGTGTGTGTGTGTGTGCGTGTGTGTGTGTGAGTGTGTGAGCATGTGTGCGTGTGTGTGTGTGTGTGTGTGAGCATGTGTGCGTGTGTGTGTATGTGTGCGTGTGTGTGGGTGTGTGTGTGTGTACGTGTGCGCGTGTGTGTGTGAGACTGGCCTCCACAGCTTCCTAATCTCTCACACACCTGAGCGAGTGTACATGGCCTATATGCACGTACAATTCAGATAAGCCACAGAGACATAGGAACCCTAATGCAAACACTGCACCGACCTTGGGCACCATGCACCACCCTCCACGTTCTTAATATAGGTGCTTTTCAGACCCTTTTGTCAAAGAAATGGCAACCTTTTCTAAACACTACCTGGTTAATTCCTGAACAAAGACCAGTCTTAGCCAGCCTACACCTCACTTCTTCATCAAAAAGCACTTCACTAGACTGACTGGGAATAGGATTGGATTGGGAGTACCTGGATACTCAGCCTTGCATTGTTCACATTGTTCAGTGAGAAATTAATATTTCTGCTGAAGATGTTAAATATCAGATATTATTTGACATACTGCAATCAGAATCAATTTAAATTGAATGGAGCAGCTGAGAAGGAAAATCTCTCCTCCTCTGCCACCTTCTTCCTCCACTGTGAGGTGCAGTCATAAAATATCAAACTCATCTCTCAGCCCTTTCCATATATACATATACATGCATACAACCCCCTTCATTATGTTAACTAACACCTGCCAACCAAGAACTTGTGGGGGCCCTGTCCCCACCACACAGGCATATAATGCTTTAGTTTGAATATATATATCACTATTCAAAGCAGGCATAATGTAGCAAAAATGCATCCAAAATATATTTTAGGATAAACAAGACTACAATCTCCCCCTTCTCTCTCTCTCTCCCCCTCTCTCTCCCTTCTCTCGCTCTGTCTCTCTCCCCCCCTCTCTCTCTCTCTCTCTTGCCAAACATTGGCAAAGCATACAACACAAACACAGGTGAACAATCTCTCATGCACACTGAAACACACACATACACATACATACTCATGGCAAAGATATTTTATTTCAATTCTATTTTGGTTGGTTGAGTTGGTTATTCTGACCTGGTCTGGTTGTGGCTTTTTGTTTGTTTAGCCTGCTGTCTGGGTTGGCAAACAACACACTGAGAACATTTGCCCAAACGTGTCAATTTCTATGAACTTTGACACCACGATTACAATGGTATTACTACTATTGCTAAAGCATACACACACACACACACACACACACACACACACACACACACACACACACACACACACACACACACACACACCAATGTACACTCTCACAAACACAGTAATAATATAGTTACACTTTTTCTCTTGATATTTTAGAAAAGGAAACGATTCATGGCTGAAAATATTGTATCAGACAGTTTTTCAGGAATTTATTCAGACCAACTGGTCCATATTAGAGTGAAATGAAACCAACTTGGCTGCTTCATCGTTAAAGACAAACCTAACAAATCTGCCTTGTTAAAGACAAACAGGAAATTTAAAAAAATATTATTTGTAAATGGAAATATAACATCCTATGTGACTTCTTATCATGATGCTCAAAATATACAGTACCAGTCAAAAATTTGAACACACCTTGCATTTCTCTGGCTTTTTTGATAAATTATTTATTTCCTCCGTTTCCACTCATATGTGGTCAAAGTGCAGATTCCCAGCTTTTATTTAACCAGGTTTTTTTTAAATACATTTTGCTTTCACCATGTAGTAATTATTATAAATATTTGAAGATTAATTAATAGCCAAGAAGAATATAAAGTTTTTGACACAAAAAAACATTAAAATGCTAGGAAGGTAGACAAGTGAACAGCATTCAAACGGATACTTGAGCAATATGGTGAAGATAGTGACCTTCCAAAACTTGAAGTAAACAACTTATGTTAAATTAAGATATGTATGATGTGGTTTAAAGTTTTCTGCATGAGTATCAAACGCAGAATTAGCAGCTTGCTTGAGACTTACTTGCTTTGAACTGAGGCTGAACTCCGGTCACCACTTGGTCACCACTATGCATTACACAATCAAATATTTGTCCCACTATTGCAGCTATACTGGAATTCAAATCCGGGGTTGTGTCTGTCCTAGAAATTATGTTCGCATTTTCAGGTGCGCATGAAGCTCCAGAGTTTCTGGAACGGAACGCATTTGTTAATGGCGCAAATGTACAAATGCACGTGCTGAAATGGTTTCCTTGATTTAGTTGGTTTTGTAAGGCACCGCTGTAAAAGAAAATGGTCCCAATACGAACCCTGTGATTTCAATTGTCAGGCAAAAAGTTTATTTGTCTGGCAGCTGTCTCGCTTCACAACTATACTATGCTAGAGGTTTCCATAAATGACTGAAAAGGGTTCATCTCAGAACTGTAATCTGTTTTCATCTGAAGTCTCACAATATAATTTAGCCTGTAACACACGCCCTGGAACATTAATAACATTTTGTCTGTAAGTATTTGTTTCACACCTACGACCGCATTTCAAGTCAGAATGTGTGCTGATTGGAGGTTTATATTGATTTATTTACTTATTTATTGAATTACTTATGAGAAGAATAATACTCATACTACTACTACTACTACTACTACTACTACTACTACTACTAATAATAATAATAATAATACACATTTAATTACCCCCCCCCCCCAAAAAAAAAAAAAAAAAAAAAAAACAGCGACGTAGCCTAACAACTCTCCTTATCCGTGATTCTGTATGAGTGATTATTTTTATATGAACAAGCGCGGACTACCTATTTAGTTAATCCCAGAATTTGACAGAACATCCTGAAAAGATCATATACAAATAACAAAAGAATCTACATGCAGTCTGTTATAAAATATATATTTTTTCTTATTTCATTAGTCTTCATCCAAGTTCGTGACTTAGGCTAATTGTTGGTACTGATTAAGTTAAATAGCCTAAATAAACCGAGTTTTGCATTCATACTTCATGGTAGACCGCGGGCGCACGCGCGTGTAGAATTAAAGAGTTGAAATGAAATAAATGGCGGTCCCCAGTGGTACACTAGAATATTACAGTTCACCAGCGTTATCATATATTACAAAAAAAAAAACGAAAAAAACCCCAAAACTTTTATATTAACAAATGAATATATAACAATTATGCCTATGGGGCTAGGACAGGGGTGCACAACTTTTGGCCCAACCAATTGCCTTGTTTTTAATTTCGTGACAGCTCTATAAATTACCCTGGTTGAAGCCTGCATTTGAGCACAGTAAAATCATTCGGATACACTTCCAGTCTGCAGCTATAGCCGGATACACATGTCAGAAAAGATATGATTTGAGTCAATTAAATCAATTAAAGACCAGACGTTGGCACAAAATCCTGAAACGAATCGGCCCTTGTTGTGCACCCGTGGGCTAGGGCTACACAAGGAGGCTATGGTTTGCGCGGAACTTTAACGGATGGTAGATGCTGTCCATATATTATTATCGTTCTACCTTCAGATCTAAATAAATTACCGAATTAAGTGTTGCCAAGTAACGAATGAGGAAATATTTTTAAACAGAAGACGTCAGTTAAATATTGCTAAGATTTGTACCACTTTTGCGCACTTTCCTTTCCCAATACGTGGAAATGAAGTCAAACAAATACATACATGTATCAGCTAAAAAAAAACAGAGAAATGTGTCACGAATTAATAACAGGCACGTAGGCCCTACAGTAACCTATACTAGAATTTCATAACGCCGCGATGTTTTGTTTTTTTGTTTGTTTTGTTGTCGCAACAAACGTTAGACTATACTCATAAGGAACAGGAGGGGGCGGTAGCAAGACACCAAAGACAGTTCAAGAGAAGGGGGTGGGGGCAGGTGCATATCCAATGTGCACTCTCATTCACAAATACTTTTGTCCGATTACTAATTCAATTAATTTATTTTCAGCATTACTGAAATTCAATGCTACTGTAATTTAATGTGTTACCTGTTATATATGAGGGCGGAGGGAACGTGTCACATGAAAGAGGATAATTAAATAATAATATAATAATAATTAAATAATAATAATTGCATGTAGATATTACATTATTACATTACATTGTAACAGCTGGTGTCTAATTTCTTTCTCTGTTTTATCTGGTTGTTTTTTATGAGAATGAGAGCAAAACACAAACAGAAATAATGTATTTAAACCAGTACCTGTGTTTGTCTGGTCTGTACGGTAACAGCAAAAACAATGCTCTATTTTTTATCAATAGATATTTCAATATGAATAAATTCAAATTAATACATAATAAAACTGGTTTGCAACAGATTGAGCATATGGCAAACCACCAAGCACAGCATTAAGACACCTATGAAGTTTGTAGTTCCATGATGTGCATTTTTACCTTCTCCACTCTATCTCCGTTCCAACCCCCCCCCCCCCCCCCCCACCACCACCACCACCACCACCACCCTTGCCCCCCTGGCTCAGTCACTGGGGACTCCTTTAATAACCCCCTTTGCAGAGCGCTGAGAGAGGGAAACAGGGCGCTTACTCACTGTAATCATATTAGCCAGCACTTCACTAAATAAAGCAGAAAGGCCGTCTCATCAAATTGCTACAACCGCTAAGTAGGCTTTAGCGGTCCTATGGCTCAGTGTGGTTCACAGCTCAGAGGGGGCAAAAAGAGTCCTCCTTCAGTCATTCCTCATCTTCACGATGATGAATAACAGAAGGAAGATATGCACTGCTTTGTAAATAAGCTCCTCCCATCCGTACCCTGTTTTAACATGCCCTTCTGAAGAGACTGCAGAGCATTTTGGATTACACGTAAAGCAAGTCAATCAATTATTTAAGGCACTGGTATTGATTGGGGATTTAAAAAAACTGCAAATTGGCCAGTCTCTTTTTATAGAAACATTTTGTTTCTCTCTCATTTTACGTACATCAGCTAGGTATTAAGGTTTGTTAGGAGCCAAATCGCTATATAAATGCTGGTTAGAAAATTGTAACGTTTTGTATTTATTGAAATAAAGATTGTATATCTTGAAATAAAAATGTGACATCTTATTATTGTGTTTACTCAGGTTCATTTTGTCTAATAATACATTTTGAAGTTCTGAAACCATTGCAGAGTATCAAATATGCAATTATAGAGAAAATCCGGAAAGGGGCAAATCCTTTTTTTCGCCGATGTTTGGCAGAAAAACCTTTTTTTTTTCTTTCTTGATTTGGCTCTGTGCTCCACAATTTTATATTTGTAATCAAGCAATTCATATGTGGTAAAAGTGCATTCTCCATTTTTATTCAAGGGCATGGCATTTCATCTACATATTACAGGACGGTTTATGCATATCCCCCCCCCATTTCAGGGTACTATAATGTTTAGGACAAATATCAAAAGTAGTCAGGTTTAGTACTTTGTTGCTTATCTTTTTCATGCAATGAATGCTTGAAGTCTGTGATGCATAGACATTACCAGACATTACCAGGAGTATCTTCTCTTGAGTTGCTCAGCCGGGCCTATATTGTCTCCAACTTTTGCTCCTGCTTGTTTCGGGGGCTAGTTACCTAAAGTTTTCTCTTAAGCATATTAAATATATGTATGTTCAATGTAATTCAGGTCAAGTGAATGACTTGGCCTGTTAAGAATTGGCTTTGTATGTTTTTCTGTAGGATGAAGTGCTGTAGGATGGAGGCATTCCGTGAACTTGAGCAGATAAGATGCTTCTGTACTTTTCAGAATTCAGTCTGCTGTTATCAGAAGTTACATCATCACTGAAGACAAGTGGGCCATTACCTATGGCATCCATATGTGCCCAAGCCATAACACCACCATGCGTCACTGTTCTTGGGTAATTCCTCTGCACCTCTGATACAAGTCAGTCTCGATCTCATCTGTCCACACAACATTTTTTCTAGAACTCTCCACCTGGCCATCCTGTTTTGGAGCTTACTGATGGTTTGCATCTTGCATATATCCACGCCTATCTTATGAAGATTGTTCTTGATCTCCTCAAGGCATTTTTCTTTAATATGGTGAGAATTCTTCTGTTGTTAAATGTAGGTCTTCCTTGGCTTACCAGTCCATTGGTGATTACTGAGTTCACCAGTGCTTATTCTTCTTAATGAAGTTCCCGTTTGTTTTGGTAAGCCTATTTCCTCTTTTCTCAGCCTCAATACAATTGTACCAATACAAGTCAGTCCTTGACTTCTATTGGTACAATTCTGGTCCTCATGTTGACAAATGGCAATAACAGACTCCAAAGACAATCAAAAGCTGCGACAGCCATTTGTCCCAAATGGAGGGTTTCCAGAATATTGTGGATATGTTTTATCACAATGCTGTGGCAACATATAAAGAAGAGACAGAGAGATACATAATGCAGAAACACAGTTTGGCTGCTGCTCTAAGAGCATCTGCTGAATGGTGTGTGTTTTCTGGGCAGGAGGACTCAGGTCTGGCCAGGGTCCAGTGGTCACTACAGTACATCTCTGACAGAGTGGAACCCCTCCCTGAGGGAACCTGATGCTCCACAGGAGCAAAAGAAAAGGAGCGCGTCTGCACTTTGTCAGAAATCCCTGTATACTTTATCTGAGCAAAGCTTTGGGGTCCCACTCTGACTATTTTAAGACATCTCTATGGTAAGCACTATTAACCATTGGGCTGTAAATCATTTTGGAGAAGGATGCCATTCTACGAAGCTGGAGCACGGGCCTTGGGCTTTAATGCGGAGATAACCTACCAACTGCCCATGCTTTCCAGAGCCATAAACACAGTATACCAGCCACTAACCTTTCAATCATTGTTTTATTACTCATCCTACCAGTGGACCAGTGTTACAGAAGGGGAAAATGTCACATCATTGTGTGACTATATTGCAGCAGTGTGACCTTTGCAACACACTTTTATCCCTTGTTTCACAAATGAACAGGATGATGATGGGCAGGGCAGAGAACGGCCGCATGGCTCTCATGTTTTATTACCACAGGCAGAGCTTAGCTAACACATGCACACCTGAGCATTGTCTTTGGAGACCAATAACATGTGCGCACAAGCTAATATAAAACGCGCACAATGCATGATTTATGGCATGGTTTGGCTACTCATTTATTAAAAATGTATATACGGGGCTGATTAATATTTTTACGTTTTTAGCGTTGGTCATCAGTCAATTGACCATGACGGTAGTGACAGTTTGAGTCTCAGTCACAGCATCCAAACAGTGCAGTTAAAATCAGCATGTCACTGGACACTTTTTCACAAGAATCCTTGAAATTGGGCGATTTCTTAAAACAATTTTCTGCTATTTTTTTTTATTAAGCCCTTGTGCCTGTGGAAGGATGAATCATACAGTGGTGTGATAAAAAGTGAACAAAGGAGAACCTGACCTCTAAATAGTACAACGTTAAATGTGACACATTTCTTCACTTCTTTTTTTACAGTTTCAAAAATAAAAATAAAAGGAAAAAGACCCTGTGCAAAAGCTTGGGAGCCCTGTCAGTTAGTACTTTGTAACTCCTCCTCCTCCACTGCTTGTAAACGCTTTCTGTAGCCAGCTAAGAGTCTTTCAATCCTTGCTTTTGGAATTTTCCCCCATTCTTCCTGGTAGAATACCTCTAGCTCAGAAATATTCTTCGGCCTCCTTGCATGTACAGTATGTTTGAGATCTCTCGACAGATTTTCTATAATATTCAAGTCTGGGGAGAGTGGTGGCCATTCCAAAACCTTCATCTGTCTTTCCTGGAGGTACATCATGGTTGATTTCAAGGTATGCTTTGGAACATTGTCTTGCTGGAATACCCAACCTCTCTTCAACTTCAATGTCTGGACTCACCTTTCTTGATATTTTCTGGAATCCATTCTTAATTCCACTTGCACAGTATTTCCTGTGCCCCCAGCTGCCACACAACCCCAAAGTGTAATAGATCCACCTCCATGCTTAACAGTTGGCAAGGTGTTCTTCTCTTCAAAGGTAAGAACAGTAAAAAATGAAACAGAAAATCAATCTTGCTTTAAAATTTGCAGTATAGTCTCATGTTTACCACTTAGAGTTCAGGTTTGCTTTTGATCACATACTGATTCATTGTAACAGACATTTAAACCAGGGGTGCCCAGATTTTTGCCCCCCACTGAAAAAACATTGATTCAGAAAATCAGGGTTTCTGGAAATGAGGTGGTGAACAAATATCACAAGGATTGGCATGATTCTTGTAAAAGCACTTTTTCCTCATCGATCTTAAAGTGAGTTTGCCTTTCATCTGTGTAGAAAGCCGTTTTTCCTGTGTACTCTCCCTTGTGAGAGACGGAGTTCCATAGGACCCTGTCTGTCCCGCGGTTGGTATGTTGGCATCCTGGGAGAATACATATGTCATGGCATGCTTTTCTAATTGCTGACCCTGGATCAGTTGTAACCCTTGTGTTATACATTTTGGGGGAGATTGGTTTACGCACTCTCAGCACAGAGTTAAGTTCTCTAGCTATCTCAGCGCAAGTCCCGGAGGAATTGCTGTCTGTGTGTGTGTGTGTGTGCATGTGCGTTTGTGTGTGTACAGGAAGATGGCCAGTCCAAGGCTGTTTACACTATAGCTTTGTCACTATATATTACACATACTTCATCTCACACCTTCAAGGTCATGCTTACACTTCCTGTGCTTGCTATTCAACTGCTTCAACTGCATCCAGCGTGCGTGCACACACACACACACACACACACACACACGCATGCACGTACACACACACACACGCACGCACGTACACACAAACACACACAGACACAGGCACACACACACACACACGCACGCACGCACACACACACAGACGCACGCACGCTCACACACACACACACTAAGATAAATTATGCACCATGATGTGTTTCTTGGCAGAACCTTTAAGTTAGTAAATAACTTAATTAATTCCCTCGCTTAATAATTGAATAATAAGCAGTATTAATTTGTTTTTCTACATTGACAAAATAGACCCTAAGAGAGAGAGAGAGAGAGAGAGAGAGAGAGATGGAGAGAGGGAGAGATGGGATGGGGAAATGTTTAGGGACAGGGAGAAGAGGGAGATGGAGAGCTTCCCTTCCTTTCCAGAGGGATTCTGTATGATTTATGGGGGCCTTCATATTGGACAAGTTATTTCTATTGACAGTGCTAAGATGAACGTGTGCAATCCAGGGTTCATAAAAAGCAATGGTGGAGGAAGTCTTGGGGCTGTTGCATACCATGCCTGTGCTGGGTAAGGGGGAGGGGGGTTCCCTCTGACAGGAAGCCACCGTGACCTCATCACCTTCCTTTTCACAGGCATCATATATTTTCATATATTTTCACATGATATACGTATGCCATGACACAGTTCAGGAATATAGTTGGTGACAGCATATTACAACTTACCACTGGGAATGCAAGGAGATAAACGGACTGGATTTAATATAATAAAATAATATGTTCTCAATATTGTGTTGGGCCAATGGCAATGAACATTTTACAGCATGGTCCCCTGTACTCTTTCAACCTAACAGCTATGCAACTCATGCATTCTTTCCAATTCCTTCCTTCACTCTCTCTAAATCAACACATATCAAAGACAGGCTAACTGAAAGCACAGAATGGCTTAACTGTACTCACATACTGATACCCACACCTTCATACATTTCAATAGGTAAAAGAAGTGTCAAACACAGGCTCTTGCTTTGCTTAAAACACTTTAAATGCTAATCTGCCAGAGAAATAATGGTTTAAGGGTTCAAATCAATAAACACAAACACACCTCAATAGAGCTTATTTTAAGTGTGCCACACTTATAAACTGAATTTGCTTTTATAATAGCATTCCTACAGACAGTGAGAGGGATTTTTAAATACCAAAGGAGACTCTAAGCCCAGAAACAATAGAGTGATGTTCAGCAAAAATGATCTAAATCCAGTTAGTTGCACTGAATTCTGATCTAAGCTCAACGTGGAGAACAGGCAGTGATTTCTTTTTCATATAAGACAGAGGGTAACACGCTATTGAAACAGGAAGCCATTGTATTTGATATGTACAGTATGTATACAGCCGTGTATGCTGAGTGTGACCAAGAGCATACAAGCTGCGTAATGGCTGTGCCAGCTCTAGGGACCTGTGACAAAAACAATAACCAAACCCAGGTAGACCTGTCTTCATAGGCCTGCCACTTTATTCCGTCAATAAATACGTCTAACTTCATATCTCTAAAGTCATATCCCCCTGTCTCTCACCCCTTAGTCAGTGAGCTAAAATTTACCACACAGTAATCAACCACACATGCTCACCCCTCACCTAGTTAGACAGACCCACGTGACCTGTGTTCTTGCAGCGCAACAGCAGAATCAGTAGCATCTCTCTGTAAATGCACTCAGTTCCAGCTTGTTTCTGCTTAATTCAATTTTGCACCCATTTCTTTTTTTTCTTTTTTTTTACAACCTCCTCTTCCACTGCGTTCGCCAGAGTTCCAGAGGAGAAGGTGTGCCTCGTGGCATATGAAATTTAATTTAATGAGGGGGAAAGCTCCCTCATTAAATCCTCCCAAAAGATGCTTGGGTCTGAAAAGCAAGGTCATGGCCGAGCGTTTTTTTTTGGAGACGGATTAAAGGGCGGCCGATCGCTTTCGCGCGGACAGGGAAGCGGGCGAACGAGCGGGCTCATTGAGGAGGTAAATAGGTGCGCATTGTGGGTCCCTGATGGGAGAATGAATAAAGGGGCCGGTGAGAGGGCCCGGGCCCCAGTGGCCCGTGAAATGAGAGCCCCCGCACGGGTCCGAGGTGACGCTCGAGTGGCAGACAGCACTGTAAGCACATTTTCAGCCCCAACTAATTAAACCTCCACAGAATATCACTCGCTTTATTAGTGCTTCACGTCAGCTCGCTTAATAACACCGCAAAGATCGATTCCCTTCATTACTGGTGGTGCCGTCCCTCCCTAAAATATCTGGATTGTAATAGCAGAAGAAAGTGCGCCGTGGTCAAAAGAGATTGCTTGTACAGGATTTGGTGCGCAGTTGTTCCGCCATCATTTCTGTGGCGTTTGCTGCGTTTACTTTTGAGGAAAGGTGCACCGCTTTGGGGGTCCGTTTTGCATTTTCCCAGGTGTCATTGTTGCCCACGTCACCCTTTGAGGAGTCTTCAAGGAGAAGAGCTCAGCATCATTTCTCTGGCCCATTATGAAGCCTTACTGAATTTCTCAAACACCACAGATGACAAAAGCCCTGGCTTTTCACTCACTCACACTAATATATATGAGATAGATTATACATCCCAAAAAACACATAACCTGACACATCATTGTGACATTTTCTTCTTTCAGTTTTTTGCAGTATCTATTGATCCCTCCGTTCGTTCATTGATTTATGCACGGACAACAGATTTATGGATGCCTGCAGGAATAATATTTTCAGTCCCCAAAGGGCATCATAAGTGACTCATGTCATATTCATTGTATAATTGATTTCTAAACACGTTGCTCTTCATACCTCTTCCCTTTTTTAACCCAGATCGATTGATCCCACCGCTCTCATTCATACTTTCATTCGCCTCTTCAAAGAAAGAATAGATTGAGCACTCTCTTCCTGTCATCCCCTCTTCCCTCTGCCTGTCTTACTCCACGTTCTGCCCTGCACGGTGACATCAGTGCAAGAGAGTAGCGAGGGAGGGAGAGGGGAGAGGAGAGAAGACAGGAAAATGCAAGCTCCATTGATTCACCTCAGGGAGTGATTCTAAGAGATCAAAAAGTGCCTGTGTGCAGAGCGCTTCCTGGAGGAGGGGCAAGGCATCTCTAATCAATCCATGGATGCATTGTAAAATCAATGTGCTGTATAATTAGGGCAATCCAAGGGTAAAAAAATACAACTCTGCATTTCACCTACTTGCAGACAGAAGGAAATTTCTTCCTTTAAAAGATTACTTTACATTCAGATTGCACAGCCGCCGTATCCCCTTATTCACTTCTATGTGTAGTAATTTTGAGAAAACACACTCAAACCTGCTCCCCATGTTCATTCAGCCCCTCTCTCCACTTTTTTCTGATATCTACCTGCAGGAATTCTACAGGATATCCTAAATTTCTCACAGCAGAACAATCTACTGGGAAATGTGGGAGATATATCTCGTAAACAATCGAGAGTGAGGTGCTGTGTGTGCGTGTGTGTGTGCGTGTACTTGTGTGTGCGTGTGTGTGTGTGTGAGAGAGAGAGAGAGAGAGAGAGAGAGAGAGAGAGAGTGCCTGAGAGTGTGCCTCTACTTTTCTCCCCTGTTTAACATAGTGATAATATACCATTACCACACCAGAGTGAGTTAGCCACCGGACCAGATGGAACAACTGCTGCTACCCAATAATAAAGCCACTAACAATAAAAAATGTCCACCAATCATAACCTCTAATCATGTTGCCACCAAATTGTGAACATGGTTAAGCCTCCTTCATTCTTTCAGTCCTCTCAGACAGTTATTCCAGTCTTCTCAGTGAGCCCTTGGAGCATTGAGTGTAGCAATCAGCGGCAAACGCTGCCAGTCACATGACCTGGGAGCTGATGGGACAGCCCTGGCCACCAGTCATCCAACTGTAAAACAGAGACCACTGAACATGTCATATTATTCTTTCTGTTCTGTCATGAGCTTGTAATTCATGTTGTGTTGGCAAAAAAAGTTTGCTGTTAAAGGATTGATGGCTTTCTCATTGGATATCCATGAAGTCCTCTAGATGTCCATTAATGATAGATTCGCCACATATTAACACACAGCGAGGGATGGTAATCCATTCTGAATTGCCGCAGGTGTTGAAACCTCTCCAGTGCTGCCCCCCATGTTTAATCACTCTAAGTGTTTTTCCATCCCCTCCCAGTTCAAAGGGGCTCTGTCAGATACAGCTACTCAAGGGCTGGTCAATCACTCCCCCAGACAGTGACGTCTCACTTTAACCCTCGGTGACCCAGTCCTCCTTCACCATCAGCATTCCATTAGAGGAGATTTGTGTGTGTGTGTGTGTGTGTGTGTTGGGGAAAAGGTTGGGTACATGTCTGTCAGTGTCTGCTTGTCAGTGTTAGGACAGCATAGCGGCAGAACGGACCATGCTAAATCTCACTCTATGACAGTGGACAGGAATCATTGTCTCATGGGGCCGGTTTTCGCGTGGTTCCTGTGAATTGCACAGTTTTGTCCGATACCGACCGTTTAGCTGTCCCGCTGTTGACCGCCGTCTCTCCAGGCTCCTGAGTGCAGGGATACGTCTCTTTATTTCTCCCTCTATTTTACCTCAGCACTGCCTCTCCTCCCCCAGGGCTCTCTCCTCCCCCTCTCCCCTCTCCCCTCTCCCCTCACGTCCCCGTGCGCTCTGCGAGGGATGGGAGAGACCCTGCAGTGTTGGCTGGAGCGGGCTGCCGCACTGGGGGTGGGGGCCGGGGCTTTCACCTCCGAGGCGGAGGAGGAGACGGATGGAGGCTCTGAGTGACACTGAGGATACCTGCAGCAGGAGCACTGAGACACAGGCAACGAGACTGCAGAACACACACACACACCCATGCGCACACACGCACACACACACGCACACACACACGGTATATGCATACACGCATGCACACATACGCACAGAATCTGTGCCATCAGTTTTCTGACCTTAAACAGAACACAAGGTCATTCTCAGACTTAATCTTTAAGTGATAATGTAAGATACAGCCTTCATGGCCATTAATTTGTATTGAAACAATTATTCTCAATTTGAGAAATATCAGCTTTTAATATTACATTAACAGATATTAAGTGATTAATATTCATTGGCATTGCATGGAATTCTACAATTTTGCTGCTTTATCGGTAAGCACTCTCCTATTTATGCAGAATACAGAGAATACTAATATGCTGCTTTATTGCTGATCAAAAATTAACTTGTGCCAACGTATTCCCCGTGCGCTGCCATATCATTGCCAACCTGCAGTTGCCTTCTCTGACCAGCAGAGGGGCTCATGTCCCAACGACAAAACTGCAGCGGAACAGAATTAGCAAAGCACCTTAAAGCAGGGATTCAGATTCTGCTTCTATGGAATAACAGTTGCCCAGCATTTTACGGAAGTCTTACCATCTCTCACTGTCTTCTTCTCACTTACTCAGTGCCATGTTCTGCTTATGGGGCGTCTAGAGGCTGCACTGTGAGCTACGGAAGGTGTCAGCAAAAAAAAAAAGAAAAAAAAAGGAGAAAAAAGCTGGGGTTAGTCACCATGGGGGACGGACATCCAGGCACACTGTTCATAATAAAAGAATACAGCAAAGAGGATCAAAAAAACAATAGAAAGAACCTGTTGCAAAATGGAGAGAGGGAGCGAGAGAGAGAGAGAGAGAGAGAGAGAGAGAGAGAAACAGAAAGACAGAGTGCTGACTCCACTCAAGCTGGTCTGTCTCTCCCTGGCTCTGTCTTAATCATAGCATTGATTCTTTGAGCTCAAAGCTCAGGACCTGTCGGGAAGGGAGGGGTGGAGGTGGGGGTTTATGTGTTGTAGGGTTGGGACTGCAGGGAGCACAAAACTGTCCCCACACAACCCCCCATTTAACTGTGTGTGTGCCAGGGAAGCATACAAATGCGTATACACGGCATTAATCTCTGTGTGTTTCTGCCTTTCATCCATGGTGCATACTTGACCAAACAGTAGGATAATACAAACACGTTTTTTTCTAAAAGATAGGTGAGTGTGTCTGTGTGTGAAATCATTTGTTTGGCAGGTATACCATATCTTCAATTAAAAGATTGTGGCCAGTGTTGCAAAAGTTTTTTTTTTTTTTCAAGTTTGCAAAAATATAAATGTTGGCAAATATGTACATATTGCATATATATCCCAGTATTGACAAAACAGTGAGTTACATGAGCTCAATTAAATTTGTGAATACTCTATATCTGTGGCAAAACATGTTGTAAGGGTTAAGGATAAAAAAATAATAATAATCCAAGATTTAGAATTTAACCTTTGACCTATTCAATACCAATCCACATGATTACAGGGCAACTGACTCCCATGGGAAGGGGATGGAGAGACACAGACTAGGGCTGCTACAATAATAACCAATGAATGTGCTTTACCTAAGCACAGAGAACCAATGAATGTGCTTTACCTAAGCACAGAGAACCAATGAATGTGCTTTACCTAAGCACAGAGAACCAATGAATGTGCTTTACCTAAGCACAGAGAACCAATGAATGTACTTTACCTAAGCACAGAGAACCAATGAATGTACTTTACCTAAGCACAGAGAACCAATGAATGTACTTTACCTAAGCACAAAGAACCAATGAATGTACTTTACCTAAGCACAGAGAATCAATTCATGTACTTTACCTAAGCACAGATAACCAATTAATGTACTTTACCTAAGCACAGAGAACCAATGAATGTGCTTTACCTAAGCACAGAGAACCAATGAATGTACTTTACCTAAGCACAAAGAACCAATGAATGTACTTTACCTAAGCACAGAGAATCAATTCATGTACTTTACCTAAGCACAGATAACCAATTAATGTACTTTACCTAAGCACAGAGAACCAATGAATGTGCTTTACCTAAGCACAAAGAACCAATGAATGTAGTTTACCTAAGCACAGAGAACCAATGAATGTACTTTACCTAAGCACAGAGAACCAATGAATGTGCTTTACCTAAGCACAGAGAACCAATGAATGTAGTTTACCTAAGCACAGAGAACCAATGAATGTGTTTACCTAAGTACAGAGAACCAATGAATGTGCTTTACCTAAGCACAGAGAACCAATGAATGTAGTTTACCTAAGCACAGAGAACCAATGAATGTACTTTACCTAAGCACAGAGAACCAATGAATGTACTTTAGCTAAGCACAAATAACCAATGAATGTGCTTTACCTAAGCACAGAGAACCAATTCATATACTTTACCTAAGCACAGAGAACCAATTCATGTACTTTACCTAAGCACAGAAAACCAATTCATGTACTTTACCTAAGCACAGAGAACCAATTAATGTACTTTAGCTAAGCACAAATAACCAATGAATGTGCTTTACCTAAGCACAGAGAACCAATTCATATACTTTACCTAAGCACAGAGAACCAATTCATGTACTTTACCTAAGCACAGAAAACCAATTCATGTACTTTACCTAAGCACAGAGAACCAATTAATGTACTTTAGCTAAGCACAAAGAACCAATGAATGTAGTTTACCTAAGCACAGAGAACCAATTCATGTACTTTACCTAAGCACAGAGAACCAATGAATGTGCTTTACCTAAGCACAGATAACCAATGAATGTACTTTACCTAAGCACAGAGAACCAATGAATGTAGTTTACCTAAGCACAGAGAACCAATGAATGTACTTTACCTAAGCACAGAGAACCAATGAATGTAGTTTACCTAAGCACAGAGAACCAATGAATGTACTTTACCTAAGCACAGAGAACCAATGAATGTGCTTTACCTAAGCACAGAGAACCAATGAATGTGTTTACCTAAGTACAGAGAACCAATGAATGTGCTTTACCTAAGCACAGAGAACCAATGAATGTGCTTTACCTAAGCACAGAGAATCAAGCACATAGGGGATGGAAATAAACAGTCAACTGTGAAATGGGTTCAGAATATATTTTGCAGGATGTTTACCTATTTTTAAATATTTTGCTATACAGTTTGAAGATGTGTAATATTGACATAAATAAAAAGGCATTCAAGAATGAGTGAATGAAAAATATAATAAAGGAATTTCCAATCCATGAACTTAAAAAACAAAAAGCATTTATGAATAGCTACATGAACCCATGGAAATTAAGTTTTTACTTTTGTATTGTACTGATAAAGTCACAAATATCTGGATAGAATAAAATCATTTTATATATTGTACTGTGTAAGACTGACAGCATGCTGTGCTATCCCCCATTTTGCAAGGGGGTCAGAGGATAGATAGCTTGAAAATATCATTTGAGTCATTCAAGAAATAGCACCTCACTTTAAAGAGAAGATAAAAAAACACACACTGCTGTTTATGGACAATAAAACAAAATGACAGACCCTGCTGTGCATACGTTAAGAAATGATGAGAGGGAGCAATGCAAAAGCTCTGGGGGAAAATGACCTGAAAAACTCAAGAAAGACTGTCCCCACCCACTTAGGGCAGTCCCAGCCCACTCACAAGCATAGTCACACTGAGGAGAGAGAGACAGAGAGAGAGAGAGAGAGAGAGAGAGAGAGAGAGAGAGGAGGGGGGGAGAGGGGAGAGGGTCAAGAGCAGGAGCATGAGGAAGTAAAGAAGGAAGAGGCTGGAGGAGAGTGGGAGGAGGAAAAAGAGATGAAAGGAGTAAAAAAGGAGAGTGAGAAAAGGGGGACGGAGAAAGAAAAGCAGGTGCAATGTGCACAGAGCAGCCAGGGGACAACCAACCCCAAAATGGAGGAGCACAGCGCACCCGTATGGTATATGCACACACACATACATACACGTGTACACACATACACAAACACAAACACACACACACACACATACACATACGCACACACACACAACCGCACAGAGACACACACGTGTACACTCACACACATACACCACGCATGTTTGCAAAGCCATCTATTCACAAGTGTTGCACATTCAGGACTACCGCAATCCTGCTAATCCCAGGTAGAATTAACCCAGTTTTAATTTTGAGCACATGTTTTAAATTATCTCCTTTAAAAAAATCATCTAAACCATTCAGGATCTCTAAAAGCTTGGCTCCAGTGTGAAGGAACCAAACTGCAAGCTAATTAGAAAGTGCACCCACCTCCTGAATCCATTAGGTCTGCTGGTGTCCTGCTAATTTGTATTTAGCTGTCTGTGGGCCCAGGGGAGCGGGTGATGGATCCATTTTGCATTGACTACAGTTCAGTGTAGACTGGTGCAGCAATGTCTGTTTCTCTCAGCATTTCCAAAAAACCCCACAGAGAAAATCAGGAAATTTAGGCAATTTACTATCATATCAGTGATGAGGTAAAATGTTTTTCTTTAACATGATTGTGGGTTGTGGCAGGGGGTGGTATAGCAAAATTAATATGACTTTCTTCTCATAAGCAGAATCTCTTGACTGATGGCAAAATGCAGCGCACATAAATTTACCCTGCCTCCTATGAGACCGCCGTTTGCAGGATGCCTTAGGTTTTAAAAGAACAAAGGCAAACACTCATTAATTCTGCAAGATTTAGTCTACTATGGATCATTTCAAATGGGTAGTAATGATCATTTTGGCGCATAGATGCCACAGTGGGGCAGGAGGCTGTATTTACAGCCATCCATGCTGAAGGAGTTCCCCGTCAGGTGAGAGGTGTGTGAGGAGGCTCCAGGTTTTCACTGGCAGGTGTGTTCATAGATTCCTCCAGAGCCTAGTTTGGCTGCATTAGACACGACCTTGAAACACGCGAGGCGCAATAGACAATAAATCAACATGGAGTGAAAGGAAGCGGGGTGAAAAGCAGAAAGAAAGGAGCCCAATTCCCGTGACACCTGTCATTTTGTGTTTGCTTTATGGACATCAGTGGGCAGCTGGGTCGCAGGTTTCTGTTCAGTGGACTCAGCAGAACAGGAGCCCAGCACCAGGGGCTGACCTTCAGGGCCGAGGGGGCCGCAGACAGGGTGGCGGGGGGAAGCCCACTGAGACCCCAGCTCCTTCACAGACCTGCAGCCTGAGTCCACCACAACACACTGACACAGAGCACAAAGCACTGACAACACACACACACACACACACACGCTCTCACACACACAACACACTGACACAGAGCACAAAGCACTGACAACACACACACACACACACACACACGCTCTCACACACACAACACACTGACACAGAGCACAGAGCACTGACAACACACACACACACACACACACACACACGCTCGCTCTCTCACACACACACACACACACACACACTCTCTCTCTCTCACACACACACGCACACACTCTCTCACACACACACATGCACACACTCTCTCTCACACACACACACATGCACACACTCTCTCTCACACACACACACACTCTCACACACACACACACACACACTCTCACACACACACACACGCACGCATGCACACACACTCTCACACACATGCATACACACACACGCACACACACACTCTCACACACACACACACATGCACGCAGACGCACACACACACATGCACACACACCCACACACACGCACACACATGCACACGCGCGCACGCACACACACACACACACACACACATGCACGCAGACGCACACACACACATGCACACACACCCACACACACGCACACACGCACACACATGCACACGCGCGCACGCACACACACACACACATGCACACACGCTCTCACGCACACACATGCTCTCACACACACGCACACACACATGCACACACACGCACACACGCGTGCACACACACAGACACGCACACGCTCTTGCACACACATGTGCATGTACACATGCACATGCACACACACACGCACACACACGCTCAATCACACACACATAGACATACACACGCACACACATGCACACATGCATATACACACATGCACACACACACATAGACATGCACACACACACACACACACACACACATAGAGATGCATACACATCCCCACACACACACACACATACACACAGAGACATGCATATACATTCACACACACTCACACGCACAGACATGCACATATTTGCAAGCACACACACTCAGAGGGAGAGAGAGAGCGAGAGAGAGATAGAATGCCTGGATATTTCACAGATTGGATCAAAATTCAATCAGTCAAATCCTGCAAAAATGATAAAATGATGCAGAACTGGTTTGATGACACAACAATATAGTGTATCCGTTCCAACCAATTTTATTCTTATCAGCAATATATTATAAAAGCCGGAGTGATTTCAAACAAATGGAACTTGTGTCATGTTCAATTTTCAAAGAATCTGTGTTAGGAAAATGTATTCATAAATTAAATGCATGCTTGGTAAATATTTCTGTCACCCTTGTTTTGCATGATTTTTTCCCTGCCTTTTCCCTCAATAGTTTTGAGATTATAGGCTGGGAATGCTCAGAGCAATCAGACAGGTTTCTGTTGTGCTGAGAGAGAGCCTTTTTCAGCTATTGATGGACACCTGTTTTCTGTGGTCCTGTGTATCTATGAAGGAATACAAATTGCACCAAAATTAAAGTTTTAATCCAACAATAGTGTTACCGTTTTGGCCATATTAAGTGTTAATCAGAATAATGTTCATTGGAGCTTTTTGCATGATATGATATGTGGTGATACACATTAAAAAATAAAGTGCCTTTTATTAGTTCATGCTGGAAAATATGCTTAATAAGACAATAGGTAAATTGAGCTTTTGCCTGAATATTTTTAAACTGAGCTAAAAAACATTCTTACGAATGCAGCGCCTCATTATTAGATGCAGAGTATTTAAAAAGCCTTTGAGTGGAAAAGAAATCCATCCTTTCATCACCATACTGTCAGGTTAGTCCTACATCTGATATGCTTACAAAGGGGTTGCGTTGTACACGCAAACGTTGTGGCTAAATTTGTCACTTCTGAAAATCCTTTTAGGCTAATGCAAAATAATTAAATTAAAGCCATAAGGATATTTTGTCAAATAATAAGACAACAAAGAGTTGAGGTTATTTTTAAAACAGCAGATACAGAAATGCTGATTTTGGGCTCCTGGTCAGGTATCAGATCTGGGCCATACCAGTGGTGGCTGCACTCACAGACCCAGGGGAGGACGCAGATATGGCTCCTGAGATGCTCAGAGAGAAGGAGACTAATACGGGAGGTCCATATCTCATCGTACTCCAGTGACACCCCCTGGTCTATTGGGTGACCACGGTCTGCCTGCACAAGCTACACACAACTCAACGCATGCGTGTGCTTAACTGACGAACTGTGCCGTGAACAGAAACTACTGCTTGACAAAACACAGAGGAGACTCCATGACTCCATGACTCAGTGGTGCGCATGAACCCAAACTGGGTGCTTAAAATTTGGAGAATATAGAGGGAAAAAGTAAAAAGATTATTATTATTATTTTTTTTTTTTTTTACAAATGATGAATCAATGCCACACATAAAACACATTATGTTACACATGAAATTTAGGTTAACACCTCAATAACACCTCAATTTCATATTTTGTGTTCATGGGTGCCAGAATATACATTTTAACATACATTTTTAAATTTTCTCTTTAAAATGCATTATAGATTTTGTTGTACATGTTTCTGCCACTAAATGCTAATAGCCTTCATTACAGCTTCTTTGGGAGTGCAGATGGAGGGCAGGGGAGGGAGAGGAGGAAGGGTGCTACTTTGGCTCAGCAAAGTCATAAATTTCCTCTGAGAATGGACGTAAAAAACCTCTGCATGTTTTATAAAATACATTCATAAGCAACACTAAGTGAAATGCTTTAAGGACGTGATGATTTGCTGCCGAGGTCATTAATAAGGAAAATACACGCGCTGCAAATTTATTAACACTTGGTCCCGACATTCATTATGGGAGACAGCGGTTCTACTGGGCAGCATGAAATATACAGAAAACAGCTTGCCTTGGCAGGAGAATTGAGAAATATGCCTAATATGCTCTTTAGTCAATGCAGTTAAAATGTCATTTTAAGCAATAGGAGTAAATACTAATTGGATAGTGTCCAATTTAGAGACTAGAATCAAAAATCTCACAAAGCGCTTATAAAAGGAAATTTGTTGATGTTCTTTCCTTGAACTTTCACATTTTTTGACTGCATTTGACTGCAGAATGACACAGTCTAGTGAACTAGAAGTCAAATTTACTTTAATCCACTGCAAAAGTTGCAAATACTGGTTTGAAAGATCAATACATAAATTGAAACATAACGATATACACACATTGCCTGTGTCACCATATGTCCAAGAAATATTTAAACTAGAAATAAAACTCCACATACGTACATACAGTATATATAGGGGGGGTGTCAGATAGACAGATAGAGACTGAAATAGGGAGATACACAGATGTCATGCTCACACAAACACACAAACACACGCGCGCGCACACACACACACGCGCGCAGGCACACTAATCTTTCTCGTTTCAGCTGCAATGGCAGATTAGCTCAAAGCTACGCCACAGACTAGCGCGGCACTAAACTGCTGACAGCAGCACAGATAGCATCGCGACACGGCCCCAGCCTCTGTGACAAGGGGACCGAGCGATTGTGTCACTCCACAGCTATGCCACGGCAGCCAGAGAGAGACCTGCTGTCACAACCGCTTACCGGGGCCCTGCCCCTGACCAATTGGGCCCGACCCACGCAGGGCTGTCACGAGCCTTGGACTTTAATAGAACCAGAACCAGTGTTTCAGCCCTGGGAATGGGATCTGTCCAGGCCCCTAACATTTCTGCTTCTGCTCCCACGCATTGTGGGACAGTCTCCACTGTTCAGCTATAAGAGAAACAAATAAAGAAAATATATGAACCAAGGAATTGAGTTAGCCTCATTCGTTTATTAAAGCAAGGTGAATTCATGTGTTTATGTGGTTAAACTTTTATCTAAATACCATATATTCATAAATATGAGTATGAACAAATATCTGAGTCATATCATTTGTCATTATAACGACAGCTAAATGTAATTCGAAGTTCCAGTGTGTAATATGCAGTGACATAAATACTGAAAGCAGTGTTGTAGTCGATTTAAATTCTTGCTGATGCTAAGACAATAGCCAGCCCCACACAGGGGATATATGTTTTAATAACTATAAGCATCACTGCTTCATAAACCATGAATCTCAAAAGATGTCACTGGAAATATCAAATAAAATGCTTTCAAATGAAATTAATTGATGCCATAGTCCATATTCAAATGTGTATGGTAAATCATATATACATTTTCTATGAATTTTCATTCAAATAATATATATCAATGCAATGTTATTGAATCTGCACCGATAAAATGTAAGTTATAGTTGCTGGATTATAGACTCTTAAAAAACACAGAGCAAGGCAATTTGTTCAGTTTGTTCTTCATATCTCTCCCTGATTAATTTTCACAGTGCTACAGTGATCCCTAGAAAATTCTTGTATCAAGAAGTGTCAAGATTAGACAAGAATATAAAAAACAGCAAACTATTCTTCCTCCATAATCAAATACCCTGGCAAAAGTAGACAGAAATAACATACAGTTATTACTTTATCAGTGCTAAGGCACTTACCTGACCGACACACCTGGATGACCAGAATGACCAAATGACCAGCACCGTGCGGAAGAACAGGACTATGGCAAAAATAAAAACTACCAAAGCCACTGTGGGAATCCAGATACCTTTATACACTCCCCAAAGCAACATAAGACTTGACTGCAGTAAGAATCCACAGAACCTCAACATGGTGTCGTTCTATCAAGTAGGATTCCACAAAGTGCAAAACCGTAACTATTGCAGGATCAAATTTGCCAGTCCCTGCACTTCAGTGTTCATTATCTGCAGGCTTCATGCATAATAAGCTCCTGAATTTTAAAGTAGAATTGATATCATACCATCATAAATTTCAACAGCAGCATATTTTAAGTGGAGCGTTTTTGTGTGCCTGTCTTGGCACGTGGGAATCCAGTATCGCTGAACCAAGCGAGAAAGGAAATTAATAACACTCTCTAATGACTAACACTGCGGCCTATAAAAATGCAGATAAGTGTTTTACATCTGAACAAAGGGTGACAACACCTTAAGAGAGTATTAAACACTTCCAGCAGTCAATTTTCATAATTGATTTATTCCAAAGTAAACCACTGCTCAAAAATGCTCATGAGTTACTGTCAATTTGTCTTGAGAATGGGACAGAATCCCGCAGTTGTACGCGTGCAGTGACATACCCGAGTAGAAAGACTACGCACTCAAACAACTAATTCTCTCTCCCAGACACACAAACACAAACAAACGTAAAACACATCAACATACACTCAGTGATCACTTTACTAGGTAGACCTGTACACCAGTATCATGCCAATCATGTGGCAGCAACTAAATGCATAACTTTGACTGTGGAATGATTGTTGGTGCCAGAGAGAGTGATTTGAGAATCTCAGAAACAGCTGATCTCCTGGGATTTTCATGCACAACTAGAGTATGGTAAAAAATAAAAAAAAACAACAAACAAAAAACATCCAGTGAGCAGCAGTTCTTCAGGTAGAAATGCGTTGTTAATGAGAGAGGTCAGAGGAAGGGCCAGACTGGTTGAAGCTAACGGGAAGGTGACAGGAACGCAAATAACCTCGCATTACAACAGTGGTATGCAGAAGCCATACAAAATGTCAAACCTCTTAGGGGATAGGCTACAGCAGCAGAAGACTTCATAAGTTTAAAACAGAAGTCTAATAAATACCTAATAAAGTGCTCACTGAGTGTATATACTCATGAATTGAGGGGCAGACTAATGCCTTTTTAATGTCCTTTTCATAGTTCCATTGTATTGTACTAATACTTGATTACCCTGTCTTATTTGTGGTAACTTTTCAAGTGTTGTATTTCTATGAAGCAGTTTGTGTTACAATGAAATGTACAATAAACAAAATAAAATAAAATAATATATATAGCACAGCTGAAGAATGATAACATAATACGTGTGAAATAATAGCACTGGGAAGAGGTAGAATAATAACATATCGCCACTGGGGTGGGGCTTGTGTAATGGTGTATGAAATATATTATTTATGGTATGGGGAAGAGTATAGATTAATTATAATATCATTGGTGATCGTGTTTGAACATGGTTTCTGAAATATATCATGGGGAGAAAATGTAATAAGAGTCTATGAAGCATAGAATTATAGAGCGGGATACAGCGCATAAATAGCATTGGTCATAAAACATAATTCATGTATTAATGTAATACTATAGTTAAAAATATGGTGTATGAAAGTAAATATCACAGGAGAAGGTAGGGAAATTATTTATGGAATTATGAACATTATGAAATGTAATATCACATGCAAGATGATATTATATTGCATACACCATTTTCCATCCCCTCCCATTAAATATAATATCAGTAGAATGTAACAGGGTATAGCAAATGCAGTATTAATGGGAAGGTGTGGCAAAGTAACAGGTTGCACTAAACATAATATGGGGAGGGGCAGTATACATTAATAACCAGCTGATGTATAGATGGAATTAGTGGATAGCAAGCAGGTGGGAGGGATTATATGGTCACGTGGAGAGGTGGGACGTATCAGTTTGTTAATTAGTTCAAATTAATTATTGGGTTGTCTTAATAAACTGCATATCTAAAAGGTGTGTGGTGATCGTTGGAATGATTGTTGGTGTATCACTGTATGGTGGGAGGGATTATACGGTCATGTGGAGAGGTTGGGCTTATCATTTTGTTAATTTGTTTAAATTAATTATTGGGTTGTTTTAATTAACAGCAGATTTAAAAGGAAAATCAAAGGTTCTGTGCCTGTGATATAAGCATCAAGACGAGAGTTTGTGATTGTGCTTAGTTATAGAGATTTTGTGTTAACTCCAATGGATGCCTGATCATGGAAGCCGTACCTGGAACAATACCGAGCGGTGGAAACAGCTGACACAGCAGAGCGGAGACTATATTTTCCAGCTTCTATCCCGCATGGAAAGAAACAGAAAAAAGACATTTGTGATACTGCGGGCCCGGACGGATGACTGAAGCTTGTTTAAAGGCTCCGGTAGTTGTGCTCAAAAATAAACGCGGGGCCGCTGATTACAGCAGGTGTGAGAGGGGAGATTCCATTCTGGGCACAGCGACATGTGTCCACAGAGATGTGCCTACACCCGCCGAGGCCTGACCGAAGCTTTTAAAACCCCTCTCAGCTGCTACCGTGCCTCAAGCCGTGTCACAGGCCTATTAAAGGGGCTTAATAAAAGTCTGGCCCAAAATATCCTCTGACTGAGGGTAGATTTTGGGATGGTGGTAGCTCCTCTCTCACCAGGGTCTCATTACCAAATCTCCAGTCCGCTTCGTCTTTGTGAACAGCTTATTCACGGGGAATGGTGAATCAGGCCGCTGATAAAACCACACACTAGCTAGCGAGAAACAGTTACTCCAAACTGCAGAAATATTGTACAACACTTATTTCATAGGCTGTAATGTGGCTATCTTTTCCTTATCTCCCACATATTTTAACTTTTGCATATCATGTGTAAGGCAATAGAATAGTTAAGCACTATTTAAAAAATACAAGGAATGTTACATAATTGCTAACCAGACATCGCTACGGGACGAACAAACTGCACTTTCTTACATATCTCACAAACATGTTTGTGTGACTTTCTAAAATGTTATTGTTTTAAAACAAGCTCAACATATACAGGATGTATAGTTCCCTTCATGGACAACTAAGACCGCATAAAACATCTATCAGCTTTTTCACTGTTACTGAAATCGTAAGATAAAGTGACATTTTCACTCCAAGAGGCCATACTCCTCCCTACCCCTAAGTAATCAAAAGAACAGAAAATACTGTAATTAGTTTCATACACTAACTCTACGGATTTAAAGAACAATATCAGGTAGTTCTTCTGAAGTCATTTAGTATATACCGTGAACTGTGATTCACTTTGAATGTTGTACTGCTTTGTTCTTCTGAGCTGGATGTTCAACTTCCACGGGACATCTCCTACTGTATTCATTAGTTGAGTATACAATTATCCTGTTTTTGGCAAAC
This sequence comes from Conger conger, assembly GCF_963514075.1. Classification (NCBI taxonomy): domain Eukaryota; kingdom Metazoa; phylum Chordata; class Actinopteri; order Anguilliformes; family Congridae; genus Conger; species Conger conger. The sequence goes on from NC_083769.1 coordinate 32,543,728, forward strand.
AGCTCATGGTTGAGAGCAGTTGCAGGGGAGAGCAAGGATCAAACATTTCCTGGGGTTGTTCAGGGTTATGAATAGCTGCAGATGAGTAACAAATGAGCGCGCTCCTGTGCATGACGACTGAGCGGGCACAGAGTGTAACTGTGAGTCTCTGCACAAGGACAGACTAATTCAATTAAAGCCCTAATCATCAGCTCAAATTGAAAGCATCCATTAGGATTATGCTTGTCTGCCATTGTCCGCACAAATGGTGGAATAAGAGAACGCAGGCAAGGCGAAAATAATTTCTGAATGTTTGTGTAATTACCGTACGTGGTGTCGTTTAACGTTAATTCATCAGGTTTACAGATTGTATTTTGCTGAAGCAGGCACACACCTGCTTCATAAAGTAGCCAAATGTGTATTTTCTAGTAATAGTAATTTGAATAAATTGGTACATTATATGTGATGTATTTTAGAGATGTCACAATGGGTCATAATAAGTGGTTTAAAAAAAGCAAAGCACATTGCCTCATCCTGTGTTTTATAATCAAGCAACCATAGCAATTGTATTTGTGCAAATTCAGTAATATTACATTGATACTATATGGTCATTAAATGGGTAATTAAAAACACATAAATTAATAAATACATACATGCATGCATGCCCTGACAGCACAGCTGCATAGTGCCAATGTAGGCCCGATGTTACCCTCCTTCTGTGGGAGGTAGTTACAATTTAGTGTGGAGGTAAAATGCCTACATTGACCCTATGTCAGTGTGCTGTCTGGGCATATAGTATAAAGTATGTATACGTACAGTATGTACAAAGTAAATATGACATTTTGTGACATTGTGATATTTTGTGGTGAATCTGTTGACATTCTGGGGTTATAAATACTATTCAATTAATTAAGTTGGGTTATTAAGACAACACATGTTAGACAATACCTTGTTCAAGCAGACAGGTTTGATACTTCTTGAACCCACAAACCATATAATTTGCTGAAATTGATACTTAGTCTCTTTACAATGCACATCCCAACATATAAAAATGATATATTTACATTGCCTACATCAACTGTCAGCTCCAAAACACAGTAAAAGGCATAACTGAATAAACTGAACAGATACAACCTTCAATATGCAACAGAACTAAAGATTGAACTAATAAAATGCTGATTGTGATAACATTATTTTCTCCAACCCTTAAAAACATCAGTAAAATTGCTATATCAGTTCATTAAACCCATGAAATGGCAAATTAAGATAATCATAAAGGTGGATATATTGCGCCCCACTCTTATTGGGAATTCCTCATGAGTACAAGAGCGCTTCCACTTCATATTCCTCGTCTGTTGTTTAATCCTGTTGGGGGCTTGGTTTTTAGGAAGCGAGAATGGCACACAGCTCCCTCCTGGGGGTTGGAGACCATACAGAAAAACACAAACAAAATTTAGCAAAACAGCTGGCACTCACTGGAGCTGTCAGGCCGAAGAGAACGGATGTCCCTTCCGATGAACAGGGAAGTAAAGACAGACAGAAACACAGGTGGAGAGATGGGGAGGCTGTGGGACTGGGGGGCCGCAGGTTGGCACGGCTAACCAGAGGGACAGCCAAATCACTGGCCCTGTCTCTGCCAAAGTCACCTGAAGGTCAGGGGACATTGGGCTCCTCTCCTCAGTCAGCTGGTCAAAGCTAGGTCAGGCACAGACACTCCCAACTGCCGGACAATGGCTCTTGTCACTGCAGAGATTGTGTCTAGTTCAATCACCCGAAGACATGCATTCTTTCCTGCTAATAGCTGCACTTGGAGGAACAGTATAGAAGGATGAAATTGATATGTTTTCTCGCAATTGGCATTTTCCGTTGTGTTCATATGGTGTGGCAGGTGGTGCTCAGTTTCCGGGAAGGAGGCAGGGCAATCCGAGGACCAAGCCTACTGGTTAAGTAGACACACACCTGGACTACATGAGGAATTAGTCCAGGCTGCGTGTGACATATGGGTAAGGTCAAAGTAAGATCTTGCATGTGTGGAATGATTCTGTTACAGTGTAATGGTGCAGATGAGTGTGTGCATATTGGGTACAAAAGCTTCACAAAAGCATATGTGAGAGGATTAATGAACAGAGGAGTGGATTGATGTGGTGGTTTTTGGATAGGATATTACTGACAGTTTTGAAACTCCTCACACAAACTTGAAATGACAAATGGCATGCTGTCATGACTTGAGTAGTTACTTAGGCAAATGCAATGCTGAGCAGTTAAAAAGAAATGAGAGTGAGAGAGAGAGAGAGTGTGTGTGTGTGTGTGTGTGTGAGAGAGAGATGCTGGCATTACCACCAGCACCAGGGAGCAATAGGAACATGTCGTTCTAGTCTGTCCTCTGCGTGTATCACCACGCCCTGGTTAGGCATCAACTGATGGGTGCTGATAGAAACTGAGCAACTGATGCTTCAGTCTAACTGTCAGCACAGTTCTCCCTAAAAGTGAGTGGAACAAACAGTTCACTTCCCACCGGCCTTCTCCACAGATCTGCTGAGGAGGCCCTGCAGGACAGCTGACCTGAGAGCTGTTCCTGGGCTCACGGCTGGCCGTGACATGCGCTGCCTGGAGGGTGTCGCTGCTAGGCCAGAGGACAGACAGCCCAGGCAGGCGACAAGACAAGCAGCTCGCCAGGCCTCCCCTGGCCCCTCTCAGGTTCAGAGACGTTCATGGCATGCCTTAGTGAGAGAAAATCTATCAGCGTGCAGGTAAAAAAATAAAACAACCTTTACTGGAAATGTTAAAATCAAACAGAATATTCAACACTGAATTGATATTCCTGCTACCTATGCGTATGGTACAATATGTCTATTTTATAGAGACACAAAAGGAATTAACATTCAGATCCTGCATCACCATATGAGAACATGGGGTTAATGACAGTGGGTTACAGCCAGAACTTCTAGCCAGCATTAGTCGTCATTACATTGAGTGTGTTAGAACATTTGTGCAAATTTCTTTAGGATTTAAAGCATAACTTGACTCAAATTAAGTATTGAAAACATCAGTGCTTCCTATGGGATAGTAGGTAGGCATCCATATTGTAAAGATTTCTTCTAATTGTTCAAGGCTGGCTGCCTGCACATGCTTGAAGGCTGATGTGAAATGACAAATCAATTGCCCATTCAACATTCAATAGAGAGGGGAAGTGGCATGTGCCCAAAGTTTCCCTTTTTTATTTTACAAGCAACTTTACCTGGGATATCATTCAGAGGATGTACGCAATCTGCATTCCAGGTCACCCCTGTGACATCTCTGCAGATGTTCACATTCTCATTGACTTCTTAAAGTGGCATTTCTTCTTTTTACCTTTTGGGAAAATAGAGCAATTAGTTTCAACAAAAAACCAACCAGATTAAAGCAGCCTTATCCTGTATTTTTCTCTCCACTCTCCCTCTTTTATTTAAAAAAGAAATTAAAAGCACCCAAAACTACCAAACAAAGCCACTGTCAGAAACATCAACAATGACAACCAAAGCAACGAGCACCTACTTAATTTAATTACACCTACTTATTTAATATATAAATAAAATCGCCCACTAAACTTTGCAAAGTGAATTCGGCATGACAAATCCATTTCACCAGATCATCGGATTATAAACAGATGTTTCAGCAAAGCAGACCTGCGTACAGTGATGCCTCCTCTTCATTGGCTGATGGGTAAAAACGAGCACAATGGGAAAGAGGTCTCTCCGGGGTCGTTTGGGGGAGCGTGGCGTGTTGCTGGCGACGGCTCGGCTGCATTAACATTCCGGGCGTGGGGATTTGCTGAAGGGCCAGTATTAGTCAGGTTGTCCTCTTCATGCCTCAGCGCTCCTTCAGGACGAGACTCAACGGGACCTGGTGTAAAATACAATGGGTGGCGCGCGCGGCTGACAGAGGCGTCGGTCGAGGGGGAAAATAAGTCAATTTAACAGCAATCAGCTTCCAAATCAAAGCTCGCTGTAAGCTGTCATCTTCTCAATGACTTTATTACAGGCGCCTCTTTCTCCCTCTCTTTCTCTCCCTACCCCGCCTGTCCTGTTCTCCATCTCTTTTGACTGGATCCGTATCATCAGTCTTCTGCGGATGTTCTCTCTCGCTCGCGCGCTCGCCGGGACATCAGCAGTCAGCTCCAGAGAAACCTCCCCGCTTCTGTGCCGGAAGTTTCTCTGAACGATGGTGTATTACAACCCGTACATTCATTTACCCTACTGTCCTTCCGATCCACCCATTCTGGAGGCAGTAACAGAAATGAGGGGACAATAAATAATAGCGTGAAGAATTCCCTCTGTCCCTTCATTAAACTGGACCTGCTAGATATAGATAGCAATGTGCAGATGCTTCACAGGTTATTGTTAAAGTGATAAAGGTTCCTGCAATGGTATGGTATGTGATAACACAAGGTCATTTATGTGTTGCCTTTTATTGTTCAGTATATTTACAGTAAATACTTTCGATACTTAAAAAGAAACGCTACTTGGTTGTATAATAACTTCAAAAGCTAAATATTTGAGTGTGTACTGGTGTCACTAAATGGAAGCATATGAGAGGACATCCCTAAAGAAAAGCTCAAGTGAAACCACAAAACAAGCTTTGCACTTGAACCACAGGCACAAAGACAGACGCACTGCAGAGACCAGGAGGTACATCTGGCCAACCTGTACCAGCACTGCAGGTCTACAGGGGCTAAGGGTAGGACCCCCCCACACACACACACATACGCGCACATACACGCACACACACACACATACGCGCACATACACGCACTCACACACACAGAGACATACACGCACATACACACACACACACATACGCGCACATACACGCACACACACACGCACACACACAGGCACACATGAGCAGACACACACACATACATACGTGCACATACACACACACACACATACGCGCACATACACGCACACACACACGCACACACACAGGCACACATGAGCAGACACACACACATACATACGTGCACATACACGCACACACATATGCGTGCGCGCACACACACACAGACATACGCGCACATACACGCACACACATACGCGTGCGCACACACACACACACACACACACACATACGCGCACATACACGCACACACACACACACACACGCGCACATACACTAACACACACACACATACACACACGCACACATGAGCAGACACACACACATACATACGTGCACATACACGCACACACATACGCGTGCGCGCGCACACACACGCATACACACACACACACACAAGCACACATACACACATATGTGCAAACAAACACATACGCACACACACGCACCTGCACACACACACACACACACACAGAAAAGAGAGAGAGATGCTAATACAGGGCTATTTTGGTCCCCAATGAAAGTTTAGTAAACTCAGCTGGCCTTCCTCTGGCCAGGACAGAGGCTCCCCAGCACATGGCCCATATCCTGAGGTCCTCCTGCATGCACACAGGCAGCTAAATCACTGTCTGACAGGGGTCTTTCCATTTATAGCTGCCCCCGATTATAACAGGCCCAGAAAAGGGAAGAGGGAAAGGGGACCACTTGCCATTTCTCCCTCCCTCACATACAGACAGATGGGCACACACAGCGTAGGTTAGCCAAAACAGTGAGAACACATACTAACTATTGACAAATACAAAAATGTGCCCTGTCACTCAACTGGCTGCATACATACACACAAGCACACATAATATCAGGTGAATGTGTGCCCAAACACACACACACACACACACACACACACACTCACAAATGCATACAACTTGTATGTACAAGCATGCATGCACACACACACAAATGCCATTATGCAGAGAAAGAGAGAGAGCGAGATAGAGAGAGAGGGCAAGAGAAAGAGTTGCTGGCACAATCACAGTTCTCTGGAGAAGAAGGATGAGATACAGCATTGAGCAACTGTGGGAGCTGCATCTTAATTAGCCATTAGTGCATGTAGTGGTGGAGATAGTTGTAATAACTATTATTTACTACTCTTCTAATTATGATTATTATGATGTGCATTACGGCAATTAGCTGCAAAATTATGGATTTGGTTACAGTGGTGTGATAAAATATTGACACATTTAAACCGATTGGGCAATTGGAAAGAAAACGCTTTTAGTATTGAGCATTACAGGAAAATGAACTGAGTCCCATTCAGCCATTTCAAAATGAATTATAGCAGCATTAAAACAGAAACAAATTATGACATTCACAGATGTTCTATACTTTTGAACGATATGACGCAGTGCCTGAAACACAACAAAAACACAGACAATAAATGTCGGGTAAAAGAAATGAAAGGGAAAAAACACAAAAAAAACAGCATTGGGAATATGATGAAGGCAACTCTCCCAGTGAAAGAAAGAAGGGAGGCAGCTACCCAGCAGTGATGAATTTAATGGCATGTGACACATGGTAGCATTCCGCCAAGCCAGGTCATTAATCTCTCGCCTAGACCCACATGAATATGGTGCCAGTGTTGTGCATGTATCGGGGGGGGAGGGATTTTTTGGGGGGGAAGTTACTTCTCGGCACTACTTGTTGGAGGACGCAAGGTCACAATACCTAGAGGAGAATGTCCACATTGTCAATGTGTCATTTTTCAGCGCCTTTCAATGTCCCCCAAAGGGCAAACGCATTTCCACTCCATTTATTAACCCCAAAGTGCTGCTGGCAGACACCTGGCTTTCAGGGAGAGGCTGTTTTGGTCACATTATCTAATGGAATGCCACCCGTGTTTGCCAGAAATGCTGTGACCATGGGAAATATACAACACAACAGCAACACAACACGTGGCCATCGTCAATGAGCATTAGGAAGATCGTATTATAAAGCGTACTTGTGTATCTGTACACAGATATTGTGTTTAAATGTTGTTGTGGCTGCTAAAGAATCACTTATAAATATAGAAATAGCTTTTTTTGTTTTGCTCAAAGGTGCCAGCATTCCATAGGTATAAATGCAGTACTATACATTCATCTTGTGTGATTTGCTGAAGCTTTCTACTGAATTCTCAATAATCTAATCTCCTCAATATTTTGAATGTCCTAAAGCATCATTCCTCGTAATTGGCTTTCCAGGCTTGAGTGAGAAAAAGCAGGCATCTGATAGCATTGTAAATTGGTGGAAGAATGCCCACTGACTCTCAGATCCACACTATGTGTGAGGAGTCAGGAGGTCACCAGAGGCCGGCAAGGCAGGAGGAAACCATGGGGCGTGTTATCTCACCTTTCTCTTCTACATTCTCTAAATCTATCTGTCCATCCTTCCTTCTTGCACTTGTCCTTCCACTTCATTCCTTCATTTATTTATTCTCCATACCTCCATCCCCTCCCCAAAGGTTTTCCACGGTTTGTGAAATGCTATTCCACTTATTTTAAACAGTTTTGCAGGCATGGGATTAGTAGCAGAAAAAAATAGTTTCATAACCAGAAGGTTAATCTTCCACTGCATTCCTGCTGTAAACATTGCATTCAGTACAGTAGATAGACAATATGTGCAGTATAATTATATTGTGAGATTCTCTGGAATTAACCCACTTGCTGCTTGGTATACATGTCTGTTTCACCAATACAGTACAATGATTTAGTGTAAAAGCTGAAGTGAAACTTTTTTGTGAATGAACAGTATGTTGTTGGATTTCCACACTGGTCCTGCAGAAAGCACTGAAAATGAAGAGTAACCACTGCGCGCTCTTTCACTAAACGGAGCTGACGTAGAGATTGCGCTGAAGGGCGTCCAGGATCTTCCACAGTGCCCAGGATGTGCTTCCGTATCTCTTTTACGGGTTATCTTTCCCACTGTCGCCCTCCTCTTCTGCATGTTTATTTGATTTTTTTTTGCTGAGCCGTGCAGTAACGCTGACGGGCTCCTGAGCAATGGTGTGTCAAGGAGTCAAGGAGACCCCCTCTACCCCCACACTGTCCCCTCCCCCCGCCACCAGTCAGCAGCGTCGGCCTAAACTGGAATGGAGAGCGCGTATCTATATTTAGGCACCTCTGGTAGTAAAGTGATCCATTGCCGAACGGTCCCCCTATGAGCCAGCAGAGCAGGTCACCTGCTCATCCAGCGAGTCCATCTTTTTGAGTGAGGGAGAGGGAGAGACAAAGAAAGGGGGGAGCAGGGGGAGAAGAGAAAAATGCTTTGATAGATTTCTTTTCCTTTTTTTTTTTTGGTTGGCATTTGCCACCGGGAGAGGGAGATTAAATGGAGCAGGTTCAGGGCATCACTTACGAGATGAATCCGGCGAGATTGTGGCCTGTCCTTCAGGAGGAGTCCAGTCTTTGTTTCCTCCTCGTTCCCTCCCCCTCTCCTGCCCTCTACTCTCTGTCAGCGATCCATCCCAATTACGCCTCCCGTGAAGGCGGGGGGGGGCGGTCCACTCCCGTATGCTCCACGCATACCCCGTCAGGTTTATCAATGTGGAATGTTTTCCCATTGCGGAGTACATTTGTTAAAGCCCTAATGGAATTACCGGGTCCCGTTATGTCAGCCAGTGACCAGATGCTGAACCTCATTCTTGCACATTACAATTAGATTTTTTTATATACATAAATGGAGTTTGTTACATTAAAGAATTGGAAACGTCTCCCCAAAATCCATTTTTACCTCCATTGCGGCGATGTGATCCTGCATTACGTGTCAACAGTTCCCTGTCCGCGGGCTTGGGTAGGGGAATGCGACGGCCGTGGACTTGGTCCGCTCGCTGCATTATCAGCGCTGCGCATTCCTCACCACACTCACGGACTCACTCCTTGAACCCTACTTACGCATTTCCCCCATAACACCCCTGCTCGCCTTGTCAAACGAACACTTCACAGCACTCTCCTCTCTCAATTTAACATTGTGTCTTTTTTTCACCCTTTCCTTTTGCCAAGTGTAGAGATTTCCTCAAACCTCGGACACTGATAAGAATATTCATAGGGTATCGATTGAGTTGCACATCTCTCCTCCGCCTCTCTCACCCTCTCTCTCCCTCTCCCGCCCTCTCCCTCTCTCCTGCTCGGTTTCTGTGTGTCTCTAAGAGGAGCTAAAAGGTTAATGGATAAAAATGACCAAAACTTGAAACAATAGTCAATAAACTCAATTTTATGAAGGCTGGTGATAACTGCGGAAGACCCTTTGTCTCAACCCAAATGTACAGTATCTACACTCAGTGAGCAATGTATTAGGTAGTCCTGTACACCAGCTTGTTAATGCTAATATTTAATCATGGGGCAGCAACTAAATGCATAAAACAAAAACAAACAAAAAAACCCCATAAAAGACATGTTCAAGAGGTTCAGCTGTTGTTCAGACCAAATGACAGAATGGGGAATAAATGTGATCTTAGTGACTTTGACCGTGGAATGATTGTTGATGCCAGACAGGGTGGTTTGAGTATCTCAGAAACTGCTGATCTCCTGTGATTTTCACACACAAGCATCTCTAGAGTCACATTAACTCGAGAGACATAGAATGTAAATGCCAACCATGTAATGTTAATGAGAGAGCTCAGAGAAGAAGGGCCTCTAAGTGAAGAGGCTACAGCAGCAGAAGTAAGTATAAAAAATGTATCTATTAATAAAGACCTAATAAAGTGGTAAATAGATTACCAAACATTAAACTCTTGTTGAATGCTTGTAGAGATGAGCTGGAAGCAGTAAGGGCTGATCTTATCTCTTAAAGCCGTTTTTCACCGCATGCAGCGCGATGCAGCACAGCTGCTGTTCGGCTGCTGCACTGCACCTGCAAGCAGCCAAAATACGTAAATCAGAATGGTAGCGGACTGTGTGTATTTATACCAGATGCGGATGCAGCAAGTTGCAAGTTAAACACACATTTTTATATCATTATATTACTGTATTTTTTCCTAGATCCCTCCAATGGTTATAAAGCAGCTTACATTTTTTTCATGGTATTTTTTTGTCATGGCCAAAAATAAACATGAAAATGTGAAAATGTACCTTTTGTGTGTTATTTTGGGCTGGTTGAATTTGAAAATATAAGACTGTTAAATATAAAACTACATATTACTAATGTATATTTGACTTCTGCATAATTTACTTTGACTAAGCCTTGTTACAACATGAACAAAGTCGGTGTAAAATGTGGAGCAGCTTGCTGTACTGATGTGCTGCATAAGCACTGCTGATGTGCTGCATGTGGTGTAAAATGTGGGGCAGCTTGCTGAGCTGATGTGCTGCATGTGGTGTAAAATATGGGGCAGCTTGCTGTGCTGATGTGCTGCATGTGGTGTAAAATGTGGGGCAGCTTGCTGTGCTGATGTGCTGCATGTGGTGTAAAATGTGGGGCAGCTTGCTGTCCTGATGTGCTGCATGTGGTGTAAAATGTGGGGCAGCTTGCTGTGCTGATGTGCTGCATGTGGTGTAAAATGTGGGGCAGCTTGCTGTGCTGAGTGCTGCATGCGGTGTAAAATGGAAGTTAGCTAGGGAGGCATTCAGAACCTTGGACAGTGGCATCCTTACCTGCTGAGATACACATGTAAATGTCATAATCAGCCCACGGTTTGCCCATTGCCTTTGTTTTCCCCTTATAATGCCTATAAAGCTTTTAGAGTACATACCTTTATCGGCACGGCCACGGTAATGCTCTGTCTCTCTATAGCTGTGAACCCAGTCTTATGTGAGTTGTAAAAGCCATATTTAAACATGGTCTGTGTTTCATTTAGTTTTGCTGTCCGTATTTACTTAGTGTAGTGTCACGACCCTATAGAGGGAGGAAAATGGCGGTTGTCCAAGTCAGTATTATTTTTGCTCCCTTTCCCTTATCCTTTCCCTGCCTGGCACAGAGGGCCTGTCTGTCAACATCCCAGCTCTTGATTTCCTCAAATGAGCTGAATTAAGCACATTCTAGTCAAACATATTATTGTCTACATTATCAAAGTGCATTTGAATGCTTATGAAGTGTGATCTCATTGCTTCCAAGTAGAATTAATACAAATTAGAGTATGGCTGGAGTAATCAATAAAGACCAAATGTCAGTAAAACATGTAATCAAAATTATGTATTGTACATAATCTTTAGTACAATCATTTCCTCTGATTTATATTCTGACATTTTGTTTATTTTGAAGGTAGATTTCACATGGACAGTGTACATGTGCGTAAACATGTACACAGCTGCCATGTTGGATCACAGTGAGGGGCAGCTGACCTCTGAGGCTGTAAGCCTGGTCCCACTGTCAGCTTAACCTGTAGAAAATGAAAAAACATATTTTGGTTCCTGTGTTCCCAGAAATAATAGCTGTCATTTATGATAGCTGTCATTTTCACAATATGCTTTGATGCACAGTTTGGTGTAATCTATGTGTTAGTCCAGGGGGTAGTTTGCAAGACTGCTGAATGGACTCCTGCAAAGAAAGCCATGCTAAATCACGGGATGCAGGGCGATCATGCAGAAGGACTAAAGTCATAGTACTGACCAATATGGGATACCGTTAATCTTACTATGTCACATTGCTTCTGCCTCGTAAAATGGCAACCCGACTGGACCAAATGGCAAGCCATCTCACACACGTCCATTTACACTCCAACAGGGGGACTGCATTTAGGTTTGATGTATAAAATGGGACACATACAGTAGATCAAGATCAAAAAATGATGGTTCAGCATATTCAGATTTTCCAACGTATATATCTTAATATTGGGTTCTGTGTGATGCGCAATACTATGATATGATAATTCATGACACACCATTTTGTGAGAGTAAACATGCAGACCCATTCCTTCAGCCAGCCATTAATTCTACCAAAAACTCTTTATATTTGTGTCTAGAAGCCAATTATTTGCTTAGATGTTCTGATAATGGCCAGGGACGAGTAGATTAATGTACCCATATAACAATATTAAGACTAGTGCACTGGCCCAGTGCTCACTCAAAATCAATGACTGGTGAGATTGAGGGTGACTCTTGCTCAACAGGAATATATTTATGGGGCAATTATTCCCTTATAAGCATTTAATTAACAGGGAGCTTTTCCTGACTAGAATTCTGAACCCAGCACCTAAAAGGAGGAGCCATATTCTGTACCAAAGTCATCGTCTGCATCTCCATCTGGATCTCACCACAGTTTTGCTCACCCCTTCCTTAAAATTTAAAAACAGGAGAGGATTCACCTTTGCATTTTCATTCTGGGCGTGTGTGTGATACCCAACCCAAACAATTTTGACTGCAAATCTTCAAAGTAATATTTTGTTTTGGTGGAAGAGGGGAAGTAAGGGAAGGAAGGTGAATTATAGATGAGAGAGAAGGAATGTAAGAAGTGACTGAGAGGAGAGGACTACAGCGCGTTCACTGAGTTTTGCTCCACGGAAGCGACCTTGGTGCAGTATGCAGCAACTGGAAGCAGGCAGTTGGCCTGTGAACACGTTCACCCTGACAAATCAGCATTCGGCTCCAGATGAAATGTGACAAGCACAACCGTTAGAGGCCGCACAAAAATAGTCACCATACGGCCACAACAAGCTCGGGTGACAGAAGTTAGGTTACATGTCTGACAGGATCGCCTTTCAACAAGCAAAGCGGAGGGGGGGGGGGGGGGCAGCGATGTCATGGAACATAGGAAATTCAATTACACTTTTATTCACATTGTCTCCTCTCACCAACTACTTGTTGGAAACATAAAACATATTCAAGATTACCCGCAGTCAGGATTAGGAAAAGTTAATCATGGATTAATCATTTCAGCAAAAAAGCAGTGCTACCATTGAATATGATACAGTATTAAAAAGTACAAAATGTCATCTCAGTAGATCATAACAACAGCATTTTGAATTCTAGGATTTAATAGACAATCTATAAACATAACACAGAATAAATAGGTATATAAAAATGAAATAAAAAAATTACTTTTTTTATAACTATTACTATTTTTATCAATTCATTTTTAATGTTCAAAAGATTCTAAGCTGGTTCAAATTCTAAGTAATCTGACCATAAGCAAACATTACAATTCTGCCACGTAGAGCAATTATCCTCCAGTGTAGATTATACCTCAGCATTTTTAACTCATTTACTTTCAATTAGTGTTATCTATATTATATGATAATAATGTGGACACCACACACATTTATTTACTGATTTGGGGTATTTTCCTAAGAAACAGGATCATTAAACTGCCACCGGATAGTAATATTTCTACTTAAACGTGTTTAGGTGTGTATAATGCAGTGTATATCTGTGCAATAAACTCTCTGTTAGAAGATATAAGGCATTTCCATGAGAATCCTCTCCCTCCCATTCTTCCCTTCTGCACACCATGATTCTGTCATGCTAAACTCCTAATAGACCCCTATTCTTATGCAATATGCTGTGAAGGTTGCTTTTACTTTTTAAAGACTGCAGTTTTTGCACCTATGAATTTTTCAGGAATACAGAAACAGATTACACCTTTTTTCTGGTTGGAGCACAGTAAATGCGAAAGATTGGATCTCAAAAACATTCGTGTGAAAAACTTGGCTGTTGTGCTACTATCTATCAATTATTCCTGGTTAAGTCTATAGCTGAGGATTCTTGGTGGTACTACAATGTGGAGTCAATGTAGTCATATCTGAGACAATTCATTTCCATGGGCCTGAGCTGTGGTCAGAGCGCAGTTCTCTGTGCCTGAAAATTACTTTCAAATCCCAGTCGATGGTTAATTTATTGTATTAGATTAAAAGCCTTTAATCTATACCAAGGACTAAAACTCTTCCTGGGTTACATAAACACTATGCTTAATGCTGGTGACAAAATAAGCTGATGCAGTAAATGTAGAGCTGAAATGTTGCACATATAGAGTACACATTCATAATTTATTGTAAATAGTAATGATATCATACCACCGAAACAAAGGTACAAAGGCAATGTATATACATACACTCACTGAGCACTTAATTAGGAACACTTATCCATGCGATTATCTAATCAGCCAATCGTGTGGCAGCTGTGTAATGCATAAATTCATGCAGATACGGGTCGGGAGCTTCAGTTAATGTTCACATCAACCATCAGAATGGGGAAAATGTGATCTCGGTGATTTCGACCGTGGCATGATTGTTGGTGCCAGACAGACTGGTTTGAGTATTTCTGTAACTGCTAATCTCCTGGGATTGCATGCACGACAGTCTGTAGAGTTTACTCAGAATGGAGCAAAAAACAAAAAAAACATCCAGTGAGAGGCAGTTCTGTGGAAGAAAATGCCTTGTTGATGAGGAAGGTCAGAGGAGAACGGCCAGACTGGTTTGAGCTGACAGAAAGGCTACAGTAACTCAGATAACCACTCAATTATGTGCAACTGTGGTGAGCAGAAAAGCATCTCAGAATGCACAACACATCAGACCTTGAGGTGGATAGGCTACAACTTCTGTCGGCCAGGAACAGAAAGCTGAGGCTACAGTGGGCACAGGCTCACCAAAACTGGACAGTTGAAGACTGTAAAAAACGTAGCCTGGTCTGATGAATCTCCATTTCTGCTGAGGCATACAGATGGTGGGGTCAGAATTTGACGCCTTGTGTCAACAGTCCAGGCTGGTGCCTGTGGTGTAGTGGTGTGGGGAATGTTTTCTTGGCACACTTTTGACCCGTTAATACCAATCAATCATCGCTTGAATGCCACAGCTTATTTGAGTATTGTTGCTGACCACGTGCATCCCTTCATGGCCACAATGTACCTATCTTCTAATGGCTATTTCCAGCATGATAATGCACCATGTCACAAAGCAAAAGTAGTCTCAAACTGGTTTCATGAACATGATAATGAGTTCGATGTTCTTCACTGGCCTTCCCAGTCATTGGATCTGAATCTATAGGACACCTTTGGCATGTGGTAGAACGGGAGATTTGCAGCATGAATGTGCAGCTGACAAATCTGCAGAAATTGTGTGATGCAATCATGTCAACATGGACCAGAATCTCAAAGGAATGTTTTCCACATCTTGTGGAATCCATGCAGCAATATTATAGCGTTCCTAATAAAGTGCTCAGTAAGTGTATATTAACATATAAAAATGCAGCTCATGAAAATGTATGGCTGTTCATGAATTATGCCAACAATACATGCTTATACAGAATCTGCACAGTGGGGAAATGGGGAAAATACAAAATGCAGAGAGAAAGAGAGGGAGAGAGAAAGCAAGAGGGAAAGAGAGAGAGAGAGAGAGAGAGAGAGAGAGAGAGAGAGAGAGAGAGAGAGAGAGGGAGAGACCACAGTGTATAAATAAATACCAACATCATCAACAGCACAGAGGGAGAGTCAGGGAATGGTTTTGTGGGTAGTGGCAATAAATCATATTGCTTGGAGACTTCTGTTTCAGATGCAGTAGTCTTAGAGTGCTGCACTGGGGAGTTTTAACCATTTTTCTCCCCCTCCACACCCACTTTCCCCTAACTCCTCCCTGCCCCTCCTCCGGTCGTGTAACTGCCCTCACACCCCGGGGCAGACAGCACGTGCCCCATCCCACGATCTAGAGTAGCCCAAATCTGAAAGCTTCTTTTGTACCTTTCCCTCACCAAACAATTTTCATATACTCAAATATTTTCTGCTTGTACTGTATGTCATTGCTTTGCTTGTTCTATTTACTGCAACTGCATGTGTGCATTAAAAACACAGGCACGTGCAGACACACACACGCACATGAACATGCACCCACGCACCCACACACATACACACATACATACACACACACACACCCACACACACACACATACACACACACACAGAGTACACCAGCTGCTGACTCAGGAACTTCCTCTTCAGAAAAACGAATTTGGGCCTCATGCACCACATTTGCAGCACACCTACTATAAGTTTGCAGTTATTTCAATTCTTTCCTTAAACACGGCCTCTAAATGATGGCTCTTTCTTATCAATAAGAAGGGACATCACTGTGTGGAAGAGCAAGAAAAGATACAGGAAAATAATCAAATGATAACATTACTTTAGCAAGACCTCAGCTCCACAAATACAGTACTTCTTTTTGTCTTCCATTTGTATCCTGCTCTGAGTCTCACTAATTTCTAGACCTTGAATAAAATGCTAGTGATAAATCAGACCTGTCAGCACAAAAATACACACAAATTCATCATCGGATTAACATTCTAGTTTTATTCATTCCTCTTTTATTCATCTCTCCCTCTCTTTCTCTCACTGCCTTTTTCCTCCTGTCTCCCCTACCCCTCACAATTCTCTTTGAATATAGCCTGTGATGCTGATGATAATAAATAAACAAATAAATAAATAACCAAAACTTAATAATGGCACACCATGTTACACTTGTCTACTGGAGCCATTGACGCTAACTGGATAAGTGAACTTCCCTCTGGTCAAATAAACAGAAATGCCACAGTGCAGTTGTTATGTCGTGTGTGCGTTTGTGTGATGCTTTCTCGTCTTTTTCTGATTCCACTTCCCTGTCTCTATCCTGCTACACAGTTCCACTTTGCCGGCAATTACTCCATCTGAGCCAGAATCCCTTCTAGCCAGCCAACCAGAATCCGGCCACCAGTTTAAATCTTCCAGTATCTTCAACCCAGATTTTCTAATGGCCATTTTGATACTCAATTCTGTTACATGTTTACTGCGTGTTGTCCCATTGTCTCTGCTCAGTTCACTTTTGTCAGTGATATGTCACCACATAACCATGGGTTAAATATCATGTATGAGACACACTAGGGTATGAGCAAGTGCCATACCCTGCATTTTCAGTTTTGTTATATTACAAGAGTAACTTTGTTAGGGCTTTATTTTTCCTATTCATTTTTTGCATTAGTTCATTCAAGCATGATTGGGTAGCAGGGAAGTTAGAAGTGTTTATTTCAGTTGTTATTGCTCTCATTCCATTTCCCCCTTCTCTGCGTATCTTTGGTTGTTTACAGTTATACATGGAAATAGTCACTCTTGTGGTTCAGCACCAGTGTACATGCACCTTTGTTTAAATAAAGCACATGCTTAAGTCCTGTTTTTTTCTGTTCCCTGGCAACACTGATCACAGTACACCTTCATTTTATCTAATGTTATGGTCCATAACCCCAAAACCAAATTTTGAGTCATAACAGTAATACTATCATAATTGTAATCACATTTTTCATTACAAGACACATAAATACTGTGAAACATGTGTTTTGTAAAAATGTGTACATGACATGCTTCTACATAGTAATTTTGGTCTGCACACCAAGGTGTAACCATTTGTGAAATCTTTTCAGCATGAGATTTGATGACTTTAGAATAAGTGAAATATTTAAACAAAGATTGTCTTATGAGTATTTTTTTTAGCCTTGATGCTATGAAATCAGACATCATAATCAATGTTAAGCACTAAACATCTATTACAGCAAATACATCAATTATGATGTGTGTTTTGTAGTAAGGAGTGTAGCCTGAAGAAATACAGTGAAGTAGGAAAACAATTATTCACAATTCACATCTAATGATTTATTGATGAGTGATTTTTCAATGTTTGAAAATGGCTGCTAGATTTTTAGGCATCACGCTGATCAACAATTTATGACTGTATAGCATTCTCTCCCCCCTTCATCAATGAAATAACAATTTGTTAGGTCAAATATGTGTATACGTATTTATAAACAATGAGTGTGTGAGTAAATTGTATGCCTGCCTCTCACCTAATGCGTGCTGAGATGAACAACCCTTACCCCCCACGACCCTGACCAGGTATAAACATGGTAGGAAATGTACAGATGGATGTATTAGAAATAACATTTTGAGACATTCATTTTGTGATGCTGGTTAGCTTGCTAATTAGCAATCTATTAAGATGGAAAGCTGGATAAATATGCATTCCTCCAAGCAGTACCATCAACAGCTCTTGTACAGAAATGATGCATAGAGAATATAATATTACATTGCTGCCATCAATATTTGCATGTCTCTGGCCATTCAGAGCCTTACTAAGACATACAGGATACATCCTCTCCTCATATTGAAATGTTGGAGGGTGCAGATATTGAGGGACTGACGCCATGCCATTCTTTTCCGTGATGCTGCTACATGTTTCATTGGGGTTCCAGTGAGGATTTGCCATGTATCTGAGGGAAAATGAAGGACGTGACTCAGCATATTCAGTGAACACCTCTATCCCGCCTGTCAGAAAGCACTTGTGCAGTCTGCTATAGTGAACATCAGTGTGGTTGCTGGATGGGGGAGACCGAACCCATTCAGAACGCTTTCCTTACTGGGCAATCATTTTATATTTTATATTTTCCTGCTCATGGAATTCTAAATTCAAGGCTGGTTGGCCAATCTCTGCAGAAACAAGTACTGCCAAGCGAACTGTCCAAGGTGTATGAATAACGGGAAGAAATGAAGAATGTTATAACTGCACAAAGCATACAGTACAAGTGCATTTCCACCTGTCAACCTGGAAGAAACATGGATACTATTTATCTCCACGACCAGCCTTCAAAAACACCAGTCACGAAACCAAAAAGTGTATCGATTCAGACTCACGTGTATTCACTAGCAGTCTCTGACTGCCCCCCCCTCCTTCTCTCTTCTACTCCTTCTCTTTCTCCCTATATTCCAGAGAAGATGACAATGCAGTGTTCCCTCCTTTCCCCTTCTGTTCTCCAGTGGTGGGGAGAATGATTATGCGAGCAGAGAGTAAGATCCATCAATATGTCATGCTCTTGTTTCCTGGCCCTCAAAGGAACGACTCCCGCTTGACCAGCAATACGTTCCCCTACAAAAATAATAACAATAATTGAAGCTTGGCCTGATTTAGCATTTCTGTTATTTGGGAACCATCTGGGAAATCTTTTAAAAGTTTGTTGTTGCGTAATTCCGAGCGACCTCCCTTTGTACGTATGACCTTGCTGTGAAAATTATACTAATATGGCGTCAAGTTGACAGATGATAGACTGGGTCCTAGCTTCGCAACACCTCAAAGAGCTGTATAGTTCAGAGGATCCACAGTGAAATGATCTGCACCTGCTTTCCTGCACCACCTCCTCACTCACCTTCCCTG
This sequence comes from Conger conger, assembly GCF_963514075.1. Taxonomy (NCBI): domain Eukaryota; kingdom Metazoa; phylum Chordata; class Actinopteri; order Anguilliformes; family Congridae; genus Conger; species Conger conger. The sequence goes on from NC_083769.1 coordinate 32,562,707, forward strand.
TGTCGGCACAGAGAGAACCATATCTCCACTGCTCACTGAAGAGGGAGAGCTCTGTTTAATCTCCTCTGCTGAATGATCAGATGGCTTTGTCAGTGAGTAAAACAACTGCCCCAATACCCTCACCACATTTCATCCAGGCCTCTGAGTGCCCCCCACAACCTCACTCTTAACCCTGCCAAAAGCACTGCTGTTAGGAAATAAGGGTAATAGAGACAGGGCAAAAGACTAACACTTGGACAGAAAAGAGGGAAGCAAATGGAATGCTGTAACATAAACATTACAATGGGCAAAAGTATCATGGCCTCATGGTCACACTTTATTTCCTCAATGCTACTGCCCAATACACAAGTAGCACCACGGTACCATCATGTGCACACACACACACACACACACACACACACACACACCCGTGGACGCACACACATACACACCAACACATCCAACAAAATGTATGTTCTAGAATATGTACAATGACCTCCATATAAACATAACACTCACCAGTATCCTCCTTCTACAATTACATCCAGACCATTTATTCATAGAAAAAGTATTTTTCCCCTCTGTTACAAGAGACACGTTTAAATTTAGAACCCTGTATTGATTCTATACTGACACACTACACTACCACTGTCTGGGGCTTATCATTCAGATTCAGTATTGGAGATGAATAGCACACAGCAAGAACATACAATGACTGAGGTGGAAGTACCCTCAATCCCACGACACACTCATGCCTTGGACAGGGGACACTGAACCCCAAAAGAAGAGCTGCCCTCCGGACCTCTGTCCTGTGGTGGGCCACTGCGTGAGAAGTCCGGAGCATGCCCAGTTTGGAAGAAAAAAAATCACAAGAAGGGCAAAAAAGAAAAAAAACTGGGAACCAGAGACTATCTGTATCTGAGCCACTTAACCTTCCGTGTTCCACCCTGACCCCTCCTACAAACACCATCTGGTTGCCATGGCTCCAGTGCCAATATGTGATGTCATTCTATGGCCAGAGCATGCTGATTTAATTACATACCATGCTTGCAAAATGACCTGAAAAATCTGCCCTTGACACTGTCCCAAATCATTCAGGGCTACCTAGGGCCTGCTGTTAATACATTGAATATTTAGGTATTTACCTGTTATTAAATATTTTATTTTACTTTAATTTTTTTATCAGAAAACTTCTGCCTCTCTTTGGGTTAAAAAGGCCTGAATTCAGCTGGGGGGAATCCCAACATTTAATCCATTTCTTTTTTTTCCCCTGGCCAACTTGTAATGTGGAGAAGGATTAATCTTTCACCTCATTTCTTTTCTTTGCTCCTTTTGGATGTGCAGCTGTTGAAGTTGTGTTCCTAGGGGAGAGCTTTAAGTGCATCTTTGAGGAGAAGAAAAACAGCACAAATAAGCAAACATTATGCGTTTGGTGTCTCCTGCAGTCCGTCTCCCTGGAGCTTCTTTAGGGACTGGCTCTGCGGGCTGGCAGAGCAGAAAAGCGCACGGACACGGAGAGTGACCAACTGGAAGAGTTCACCTCCACTCCTATGCGCGTTATAAAATGGCGCTATGTGAGAGCGTTTGATTCCATTTCTTTTGATACGGCTGCGTTGCAGCAGCGGTGATGATTACTTCCTCCCCTTCCCTGACCCTCTCCTTTCCGCACTACACCATGCACCATGGTCTGCTGGGATGTGAATAAATCAATTTTCTCTTTAGATAATTTTTACACGGCAGCTTTGTCACCGAGTAAAATAAATAGGCAAGCAACAAATAAGAACAGGTTTGTTTATGAGTCCTTAGGCCATGCACACCCACCTCCTGTGACACACACACACACACACACTTACACGCACACACACACACACACACACAGTGGAAGCCTTGTGGAGTCACAAGAGAGCTGGAGAACCTCATTACCCACTCCCGCTATTGCTTCCCTGTTGCTCGCTTCATGACTCAGCTTTAAAAGAGTCTTACACAAGCCATGTTCTGGTTTATTCATAAAGAATTATGCCCATTTTCAGTTTGCCACCTGTTCCTCTTCTTAATTCAAACACTCAAAACACCAGGCAGTGATAGTTCTTCCTCCTCTATACAGCGGGAAGCTAGTTATGGCGCATGAAGGTAAATTAGTGATGCACGCATCAGTTTCTACTCATTTAAACTGTCAAATAAAGAAACGGTGCATTGGGGATAATGATAATGATGACGATGATGACGATGATAATGATGATGATAGTAATAGGAAGTCCCAGTTTGTCTCCTTCCATCTTTGCGACAAAAAGCTTGGGCATATGAATTTTCAATGAGAGCGTTGTGACTGTGTGTCTCTGCATGAGCGCCATTCTCCCGATATTATTAGCCGTGTAGCTCAAGGGTCCCGTCACGTCATCTGATTACGGCCAGACTGCCCTGTGTCTGTGCCCTTTGGCCCGCCTGCGTTTCTGGGGCTTTGTTAGGCTGTTGCACTGTTGTACGGTGTCACCCTTTCATTTGTGGCTCTAATATATACATTTTAGAGCACAAAGTAGCTGTATCATGTAATCGACTTACATATATCTAAGCTCTTCCTGACTCATTGTATTTATTATAAGTTTTTGTTTTCTCATAACTAAAACCATATTTGTCTAATGTGATCATACATTCAATGTATTCTTCTTATAATAATTATATGTATTCAATATTAAGACAATATTCATTGTATCAATGGATAAGGGAATCTATTTTGAGGGTGTAATAATTATGATGCATAGTCTGGGCTTGGCATCCCTCAAGAATTGCAGGTGACAGGCTATCATGTTAAGTCCAAAACAGGACACAGATGTCCATTCGCATAAAGCCATAATGTCCAAAGGATATTTGGTGTCACTTAAAATATACAATATATCTTTTAAGATTTTTTTCTAAAGAATTTTTCAGAGATTACCAAGCTCAGAGCTGCTTTAAAAGAATGCCCACCACTATATTTATCTTGAGAAATGCAGGTTACCGGATGCTTTCATTTCCCATTTAAAGCCTGCATGAGGCATGTGAGCAGTTTACGCAGCTGCCAGTGAAACATACTGTCCTTAAACTGCTGCATAGATCTCCTCTGCAGTCACGCCACACAAATGCTTACACACACGCACGCGCACACACACAAATGCACACAGGATATTTGCTTTCCCATACAAATACTCACACTCACACACACACACGCACTCACACACACACACACACACACAGACTCACACACACGCACACACACTCACACACACTCACACACACTCACACACACGCACACACACGCACACACACAGACTCACACACACAGACAGACACACACACAGACACAGACAGACAGAGACAGACACACACTCACACACATAGACAGAGACAGACACACAGACACACACAAATGCTTACACACACGCACGCGCGCACACACACAAATGCACACAGGATATTTGCTTTCCCACACAAACACTCACACTCAAACACACACACACACACACAGACAGAGACCGAGACAGACAGACACACACACACACACACAGACATGCACACGCACACACACGCACACACACACACACACACACACAGAGACTCACACACACACAGCCGCATTCCTGCATGTGACAGTGCACACAGGAGGGGGAGGACAGCAGCACTGCTGCTCTGTGCTTTTGAAGATTACTGAATGGGGTTTACAACCATCAAACGTAATCCAATTCTAAAATCCTGTTATTAAGGAATGATATGACATTATACAGATGGATATACAGAGAATGTAATAGATGGCAGATAGATTAAAGTTACTACAATGCAGCAGATTATTATGACAACCTTATAACACATACACAGACACACACACACACGCACACACACTTTTTCCCAGGAGCTCTTGAGCGGCGGAGATTGCCTCTTTAAGGTGGAAATCAATATCTTTTCTTTTCCCATCTCTCCCCTCCTCCCGTCCTCTCAGCCCGCTCTCTCTCTCTTTCTCTTTCTCTAAAGGCATGCTCCCTCTGCAGAACTGCTTCCTCATCAGTTGTGGGACAACTGAACACACACCCGCCCACACACACAGGCATACACGCAAACACACAGACTTATACATACACAGACACACACACACACATACACGTATATGCAAATAAACAGATCGACTGATACAGGCACCCACATACACAAACACATGCACAATTCCCTGGCCTACCTGCAAGCCCACACCCCACCCCCGCCCTCCTCCTCTCTATCTCTCCCTCTCTCTCTCCCTCTATCTCTCCCTCTCTCACCCACAACTCCCATAATCATGACCATACATAGCTGAGACTGGGATGGTCACCCAATCTCTGCCTGCCCCTCTGCCACAGCCCAGGCGCTGGGACGGGGCTGGGGGGGGGGTGGAAGTCCGGACACTTCTTTATTTGGGTTGGCTAAAAATAAGTGGGGATGATTGAGTTTGGCGGATGGCGGTGTGGGGTGCAGGTGTGTACGGGGGAGGAGACAGCGGCTGGGTGATGACGGGGGGGGGGGGGGTGGGAGACAACGCAGGCCACGCTAGTCTATCCGCAGAGAGAGCGATCACAAGCCCAACACCCACTCAACCCGTTCCCTGCCCTGCCCTCTCCACCCACCCTGGAACTCGGCAATCTACACTTGACAGGCTATTTTTTGCCACGCTTCACTAAATATGGCCAGGGAGGGCCCGGTGTGGGGCGTGTGAGTGGGGAGAGCGAGGAGGGGTGCAGCAGGGGCAGGGAGCGCGTGTCTGTCGTGCCTGCCGGCATATATAAACCCCGGGAAAGTGGCTGTTTATTCCGATTACAGTGCCGAACCTATTTGTTTTTGGGCTCGTTTTCTTTCGCTTTTTATTTCCACCAGCATACAGTTCGAAGGTAAACCCGTGTGAGTACATGCACATAACTACAGAAGGCGCGTAAGAATCTGTTCTTTTTCTTATTCACTAGATCTGCGCACTTTTTGGCCGTCATCGCTCGCCGCTTTCTCACTGCTCCAGGACCAGTTGACTTTCCTACCTTCTTTTTTCCTTTGGGTCCATCCTTTCCTCCTGCTTGGTTCATTCTGAGTTCACTCTGACCTCTTTTCTGGGCGAACACCTCTGGATGTGGAGCGTAGGGAGCGGTAGTGTGGGACAGGGTGATCATTGCGGACAGGAGATGGGGAAGGAAAGAGAGAGACTGGAGGTTTGGAGAGAAAACCTCTGAGCTGCTTCTCTCTGCTGCTTTCCTACCCCGAAGCTCTAGGGAAACTCTCTCTCTGTCTCTCTCACACTCTCTCTCTCTCTCTCTCTCTCTCTCTCTCACAGACACACACACACTCTCTCTCCCAGCTTTGTCCTTCAGCTCTGCACATTGTCCACCCTCACTCTATCATTTATCCATTTCTCTCATTATGTTTTATTTAGGTAATTCTGATTGGACAGGTTCTGAGAAAGCAATGGCAGCGATTAGGTGCGTTTTTTTTTTTCCCAAGGAAAAAAAAAAAAAATACTGCACCAATAAGATTTTTTTATTTTTTTTTATTTAAATGGGCTGAAATGATTGGGAGCTTCTCGGAGGGGCCTTTTCCATCCTCCCCTCCTGCTCAGCCCTTTCCCCCCTCTCTCCTCCCCTGCCCCACATGAGAGATTGACCATGAGTGCTGTCAGACAGCGTGCGGGGAGAGCGGGTGTGTTTCCGCCTCCCTGACCCTCCTCCCTGCGTCCCTAACTCTCAAAAGCTGATTCAGCTCCATACAACGGACCGGCTCTCCTCCGACCGCTCCGCACGGGCTGCTGCTCCCGGCGCTGGATCACCGTCACACCGGTACGTGCCTGCGCGCGTGTGTGCGTGTGTGTGTGTGTGTGTGTGTGTGTGTGTGCGTGTGAACGGTCTGTCTGACAGCTCTCCCTCTCGCTCTGTGGTTCTGACACTTTCATGGTGACGGCGGAGAGCAGGGCATCCTGCGCTTGTCAGAGTAGTTTTAGCTCACATGAAGGCCGGGACGTGGGCAGCGCCGCGCTGTGACTGAACCGGACCGCAGCCAGCGCAGGCTGTGGAGGGGCAGACCCGTTAGCTCACAGGGCTTTCAGAAGGGCTGTGAGGTTTTACCCTTTTTAAAAAACAAATTCGCACCCTCCCCAGCCCCTTAGTCGCCCCAGCCTTACGTTTATTTTATTTTTTTTAATTGTTAATTTTTACTTAATGATTTACCGATATGTTACGAAGAAAAGAAAAAGGCTTTTTATTTTATCGCTTTTTCTCTCTCTTCCCCTCTTTTCTGTAACACACCGCATAATAAAGGAATCTGCCGAGCCAGCAGTCCACATTGGAATGATCTACATTGAAACGTTAGACCTTTGACACGCGATCACTTTGCAAGGTTAGAGAGAGAGAGCCTTTTAAACACAGCCCACAGGACACAATATGGGAGGTTTAATGGACACGGGCAGAATAATGGATTAAAAAAAAAAGAGCAAAAATGTTTGTCCTTTTTCCTTGTTTTAATGTCTCTCCGCTGTTTGATAAACCAGGAAGTTAGACTAACTTCTTCCTGTGCAAGAACAGACTCCTGTCTTTCTCTCTTAGATGTTTTTGATTTTTCAGAAGATTACAGTGATGATGCATAAATGTTCATTCTTTGCATTATTTTAATTACATGTTATATTGATATTGACAAACATTGATGGCTTTGGTTGTTTTGAGGCATTATTATTATTATTATGTTTAAGAGTGCATAAAAATATATATCTATGCGTGTATGGATGTATGCGTACTGTCATTTGAGATGTGATCATAAGTGGAGGCCAGCACACTGTGTGTGTGTGTGTGTGCCCGTGTAACTCGAGAAGGAGCTCAGTGGTGAAAGGGACTGACTCCAGTTCTGGGAAGAGATTGGGGGAGTGGAGGGGATAGGTGTGAGCTCCGTGTGTCTCTGTCCTTGGGTATGGGAGTCACAGGGTGTGCACAGCTAGTGGAGGTGTTGAAGGAGTTAGGCAGATGGACCCTGATTGAAAGACTACAGCTGCACTGAGATAAGACATTTAGCCCGCGTTGCGACTTTGGAAGTAATTGAGACAGTGCTGATCTTTTTCAGTTTGCCACTCTGTCCTTTTGTCTCTGCCTCCCTCCCTCTCTCAAATACTTTTAGAGGGAACACAACACTGAGCTGACCTATGCGCATGTATTTTACGTATAGATACCGTGGGCTGTGCAGGTACGTGCAGCGGACTGGTGTTGCGGTAGCGTGTTCTACTGTGAGTGGAAGGACACAGTTGCGCTGTACCCTTGAGTAAAAGCGTGCTTTAACCCAGTTTCTCCTGCTGTATAAATGGACTGCGGTGTGCGTAAGATGCAAAATTGTAAATCACCTGGCTTTGGGAGCTGGTACAGAACATGGGAGAAGTACGAGGGACATTCCAGTTAATCTTAGTCTACTTGGTTATGTGCCATATTTATTTATTTATTTATTAGTTTGTTTTTAAAAACCATACAATGCGGTTGATAGGCAGTAGTGGAGCATAGATGTGCTCCATTTGCGGTAATGGGGAAATGGCAGGAGAAACAAGGGGTCTCCTATAGTTATTATCTCGGGCTGTGATTTACACAAACCTGCTTCTCATTGACAGTAGGGGGGAAAAGAAGGAATGAAACCAGTGTGATTTATGAGGAAGACTTTTAGCTTAATTACTCACAAGACACACTGATATACACAGTGCTGGGGTCCAGTGTTCAAGGCAGGCAGCTGTGCATCCATGTGCTAGGCTAACGCAATGTTTGCCATTGCGTGTTAGTTTTAATTGTTTTCTTGTGTGTTTTTTTTGCCTGTTAATATGAATACAGTTTGTATCAAATTTCTCCCTTTTGTCATGAAGTGAGTGTATGTTACACAAGCCTTGCGCACGCTCTTTCTCTGGCTCGCCTTTTCACATGCACACGAGGCGACTGTCGCATTTGTGTCGCATTTACTCTTCATTGAAAAGCCAGTATGTGCCTCACCATTCATTAATTACATGCTATTGTGTTTTTGCCCTCAAGCTAAAAAAAAAACAAAGGCAACATTTAAAATCATAGTCATCATCGTGTCATACAGTAACAGCGCCACAGGCGACACATTTAAATCTCCACTTTACCTTTGGGGCAAAAATTCATAATGTACAACATTGTGTTTGTTAAATTTCATATTCAATGGCCTATCAAGCCCATCTCTGCGAGTGTCAGAGTAATCACTACCAATACCATCACAGCCACGGCAGATCCCAGTGGCAAGCCCACAGTGGATTGTGCCAGACAACACATAACGTATGTGCCTGGCACTTCAGTCGCACATGCACATGCTTCTGTCGCATCAAAGCAGAGGCAAGCGGCCGCCATTCCGTGTCAAAATGTCCCTTTAGGGAAAGCTCCGCTGGGGCAGGCATGTCGCCCTGCCCTGCCCTGCGCACCCCTCCCCCTATGAGTTCACCCAAAGCCCCAGGAAGAGTGTTCCTGAAAGGTCCAATGTGAGAGGTGGCAAAATTCATTAGGAGAATGAGTCAGCCTCTGCGCATTTGCCTATAAATTGGTATTGATCTGTCAGGGCAGGGGTGGGGAACGGGTTTAGGTCAGGATCAGAGGATGGGGGAGGGGGTACCTCAGGTGAGCAGAGGTCACTCACTTCTGAGTTAAGACACTTACTGTAACACCCAATCAAAACACATGCCTTCATGTGAATAAACGTGTATGCACACACACACACACGCACACACAGATAAACACACACAATACACACATATACAGGTGACCTGAAAGCGCCCTGGGTTCACTCAGTCTGCTCCTCACACCTGACTATAATAGGCTGCCATTCAATACCATCATCACTGTCTGTACATTCCTCCCGGACTACATTGTTACAAGAGCTTTAGAGCTCGGAGAGAGAGAGAGAGAGGGAGAGAGAGACAGAGTGGGAGAGAGAGAGAGTGAGTGTGTGAGGCAGACAGAGAAAGAGAGTGTAAGAGGGGCAGACAGAGAGAGAGGGGGGTGAACAGACTGAAAGAGAGAAAGGCAGTGCAAGACATAGACAGATACAGAGACACAAGAGGAGAAGGGAAGAGAGATAGTGGGACAGGCAGGCTGGATGTAAGATTCTCCCATCCCAGCTGGTTTCTCCTGTAGCTATAACCTTCACAGTCCTCCGTGGGTCGGAGCCGCAGACTGGAGAGCCGGTGAGGCTCTGCTTCGGACAAAAAGTTTTTGGAAGGTTTTGGGAGCCGGATGGGGGGGGGGGTTCTGGGGGTGTTCTCACAGTAAGAAAGACTGCAGAGGCAGCACCTGAACGCTGAATGACTAAATGGAAAGGGAAGAAAAGGAAGAGGTGTTCCTTCTTTGTTTTATTTTTTCATGGTACATGGTCTTTCTAAAGAGAGGGAGAGCTCTCCGGCCAGCTGCATACTCGGTAAGCTGAAATCCTACTGCGTCTTCTACTGTAACTGTACCTCTGACGTTACACTCAAGGTGAACACTGTGATGTTCTGCGCATGCAAAATATACCTTGTACAAAGCCAAGGAGAGATGACCCGCTCATTTTCCTTAGTGGCACTGCAATGTTTTAAAACGCAGAGCAGCTGCGATGCATAAGGGTGAACTAAAACAAGTGTAAGATGATACATTTCTAAAAGTGCACCGTACACTGTATGTACCAGTATGTGTAGGGTCTTATTTATTAATTCATTTATTTATTTGATTATTTCATTTACTATTTTAATATTTCACAGATTTTACAGATGTTAAATCTGATTTTCAGTAAGGTGGATAAATGATGCATGGAAGTGTGAAGGAGCACCTCAGAGAACAATATAATAGGATTGTAATTATTGTATTTTGAGATATTTATTAGCATTTTCCATTTTATGTGTGCATGTGAGTGTGTGCGTCTTTGTGTGTGTATTACATGACAGACTAAGAATGGCTTTGAAGAATTTATGCTAAAGACCATGCAGCTAAAATTACTATATTACATACAATGAATATGGTGGAATTGATGAGTTTGATAGCGAGGGTGCTGGCTGAGCGGCGTTTGGGGAATTTCTCCGGTCGTGTACTGAGGGGCACTGGGAAGTCCGAGGGGAAACGGCCTGAATCGGCACTTTCGCTCGCAGTGGAGTGGAATGGAGGACCAGTGAATGTGTGAAAAGTACCTGTCTGGGAGACATACTTCTTTATATGCCCATATGAACAAGAGCAACTATGGAATGTAAAGAAGTATGTATCCCAGGCAGGAGAGACCCGGCGCATTCAAGCACACACACAGACAGACAGACAGACAGGCTGGAGGACAGAAAGGCAGACTGAGACAGAACTTCTCTGGGAACCGTGCGTGTAGAGAGCACCGTTGCCGTGAGCAGAAGATGGTTTGCGTGCCTCCCTGGGCCGCGCAGGAGAGCGGACTGCAGAGATGCCTGACAATCTGAAAAAACAGCTGCCAGAGTCAGCGTTTCTATCGCCTTCCATTGCCATTTTACAGCATCCTTGTTTTTTAATGAAACTTCCTGTAAGTGTTGTTGAGTGAATGATTCTCTTATGTGAATTGTTTAACTACCCGTGGACGGAAACCGTTTTCTCTGGCCTGTTACAGAAATACACCAAGACAGGAGTCTAAATAGCGTAATATTCAAATGCTTACTAATAAACAACAAAATTAGCAAAGCATGGAAGGAAGGAAATAAGGCATTTGCTGGATATTTGTGGCGCCTATATCTAAATGTAGCGGTTGTGTGTGTGTGTGTGCGTGTGTGTGCGTGTATCTGTGTGTTCATGTGTAATAGCAGCACCTGTGCCTGGACAACAGGGATCAGGGTGGAGCTGAGCCCACTTGATTCATTAAGAGAGAGAGAGAGAAGGTTAAAATAAGGGAGAGAGAGAGTGGGGGGGGTAGAGACGCGCGCGTGAGGGCAGACTGGATTGATGGTGGTGTTCCGGGCAGCGGGGGTGGGGGGGTGGGGGGGAGGTTGGGGGGGCGCGTATTGTTCTGTCACTTTGCCTGTGTCAGCAGGTGGAAGCGCTCATCAGGACATTAAATATGCAACAATGCTGACTGCGGCACGGTGCTGAGACAGGCAAAGCCATCGGACCAGGGGGCCGCTATACCAGCGCTATACCAGCGCCATGGCGGGCAGTCTGGCCACGCTGAGGGCGCAGCGCGGTGAAATACGGCGCAGAGTAGCGCGGGGCTGTCCGCTGGGCTGCAGGGCGCTGCACTGCAATGGGGCACAGAGAGGTGGAGCCGCTTTACAGGGTGCGGAGGATGGGAGGCCTAGGTGAGCGCAGGGCATTTCGCTGATGCGTGGTGGTAATTACTGGGGTTTGGGGCAGGGTAGGGGTGATTACGGAAGGGTGCAATGGGGCGTAGTGAGCCATGGCGTGGTGTAGTGTGGTTGATCAGAAGGCGCTGGGGTGTAGTGGGATGAATCTATAGCATGATCTCACAGTGAGGTGTATTAAACTCAAACCCACTGCAGCATTGGATAGCAGGTAGTTTGATGTGCCTGGATTTACTATAGCTCAGAATGCGGTGCTGGCATCTATCTGATATAGTGTATATTGCGTCATTCTGACATTATTCGAGTTCACTTTAACTGTAAAATATTTACATGAAAACCAGTGCATGCAATAATGTCTCTGTGTAAACTCATGCAGTAGATAAATAGGCAAGCATAGATTTTTTCACTACTGACTGAGAAAAGAATGACAGTTTGCCATATGAGCAAAACAGCCAGCTAATAGTGCTACAGAGTGCTACCCGTCACCCAAATATAAAAAATTATTATTTTTTTAATTTCAGCTAAATTATACAACAGTATGTGGACAGTAAGTGTAGTTGGTAATTTTCATGTATCACGATAAATATATATTTTTGGTGTAAACTGTTCTCGCCAGGTCTCCACATTGGATAAATTGTCTATTCTTGCATTGAATGAACATTGATTTTGTTTGGTTGCATAAGGCCTATATAAATTTTCTTACTACTTCTACAATTTTTGCTGTCATAGTAATGAATTTTCCCACGGAAATCACTGTTAACTTTATATATATATATATATATATACACAGTTGTAAATTAATGTCTAGAGCAGGTCACTTTTTATCTAAAGACATAAAAATGTTTGGACGTTTTTTTTCCCTTGATAGCTCCACATCAAAATAAATGTGCGGACCGACTAAGGGTGAACAAAGGCATTTTAGGCAGCCATCTATACCTAGTGGGAAGGTCAGTCACAATACAGGGCACACAGGCCCAAGTCAACTACTGTATGCACAGCTAATGTACCTCCCAGCATGCACTGCTTTGAGTATCCCCTGGAAAATTCAAATGAAGAGACGTATACTTTGTCACAGATTATCACAGAAAATGTTTGAATAAATATTTCAGACATTGAATTTCAAATACATTATTTACAAACTGATACGTAAATCATTCCAATGGTGTAAGCAAAAAAGAGCTAAACTAAAATTAAAATTACATTTTAAAACAATTCACCCTTTTCAAAATGACAGGAAAAAATTAACTAATAAAAACATCTAGAATTATTACGTGAATTGAGTGCTGATAAGGACTTGATTCCAACTTTTATCAACATTTATTTATCCACCAGCCCTCGCTTGAGGACAAGTCTTCTGTTGAAGAGTCAATCAGAAAGGTCCTCCACTTTAATGGCTGACTGCATCAACTCACTCCAATCCTTCCCTATTTCCCATCACACGTGTAGCGGATGGAACAATAAAACCAGAATCAATGTAGCGGCAATTTGTTTCAATCAATTAAAGGGACATCTGCTCGTATTTAAAATCCAATAACACCTAGTTTAACATGGTGCAGAGGAAAACAAACTCTGAAACAGGAATTGAGAGATCATGTATTAAGAATTATTTTCCAGAGACGCATCTTGTCACCTATTAAATTTTTAACAGTTAGCACATTTCAGACTGTGCATGAATTCATCTGCCTGCGTTTGCATTGGGCTTGCACATTTGTGTGTATAAGCGTGAGAATAATTGTGTGTCTTTGCAAATTTGTGTGTATCGGTGTGTAAGAGTAAATGTGTGCCATTGCAAATTTGTGAGAATAATTTTATATTTGGGTCACAGTGAGTGTCTGTTTGTGTGTTAATATGTGTGTGTGTTTGCACATTTGCGAGGACCTGCCTGTGTGTGAGGAAGTGGAAATAGAAGCTGTGTTGGGTAACCCCGGGAACAAACAATTTCTACGTCCAATTATGTTCACTCCAGATCCTCAGAATTACTCCACAATATGAAATGGATATGCTTCCAAAAATTAACAAGTTGGATAATTAAAATTCATTGGAGCTGTAAACCAGCAGGCTGTAATTAAAAGAACAAGGGCACTCAGATGACAGAATTCGCTTGTCAATGTCGGGGAAAAAAAAAAACTTTTCTGTTGCCATTTTCATACCTCTGCATTTTCAAGATTAATTCACTTACTGCTGCAATTACTTCTCTTGAAAATACATTTTTTAATGTCTTTGTCCTGAAAGGCATCTATCTTTTATCAATATTTATGAAATTATTTTTTATTATACATGTTCTTTATTATACGTGTACCACATGCAGTGCAGGCTTTGTATTTTAAAAGCTATGCAGTACTAAAGTGTAGAAGTCCTTAAGATTTTTTTTTTTTTTTTTTTTTTTTTTTTTCAGAAGTCTTAAACCTTGGACAATTTCCCTTCATTGTGTATTTTATTTTTTACAGTAGACTCTTATCTTTAACAAAGTACACAGAATGGGAAAATTATATTTATATTAGTAATAAATGGTAAATGGTTGGCATTTATATAGTGCCTTTATCCAAAGTGTTGTATAATTGATGCTTCTCATTCACACATTCATACACACACTCACACACCAACGGCGATTGGCTGCCATGTAAGGCACCGACCAGCTCGTCAGGAGCATTCAGGGGTTAGGTGTCTTCTGTCGCTATAGAAACAATAGATATAGTATTTACCATGATGGCTGAGAAAAGCATATGAAGATGACGGCTTTCAAGGCAGTGCCGTTGTGTTTAATTAATTTGATCATAGGAAATTAGTGTGACCAATAGTTACAGCCTATATAAGATCAATACAGGTCAGTAAATAGGACAGGTGTTTACTTGATGTTGAAGTACATGCCGCACGCACAGATATATTACTTCTGTTGATGTAGCATTAATGTGTTTGCGTGTGTCTCGGTGAGCATCGGTATGTGTGTGTGTACGTGTGGCCTGTGAACTCTCCTTGAGCTCTCCTGTAAGAGGGGTTTAATTGGGAGCAGCACTTGTGAGTGTTGTGCAGCCGGGTGTCAGAACTGCTGCACAGGTGAGAGGAGACTCGGTGCTGCAGCCTGCATCCCTGATCACACAGACTCCTTTAAGTGCACATATATTTCAGGAGTGCAGCGTCAGTAAGAACCTTGTTAGCATTCCACAACCGTGGCGAGGTTTAGGTTTAAAGCTGAAAGAGAGAGAGAGCAAGTGAGAGAGAGAGAGAGAGAGAGAGAGAGAGAGAGAAAATGGGGGGTGAGAGAGAGAGATGGTCGTAAAGAGCCTTGGGAGAGCTAGATATTGAAAATTAATCACTCATACACATGAAGTATTATGTTTTTGATCTAGTCTAGCAGTTATGGAGTGTTTTAAATAATTGCTTTGCATTTGTACTCTAACTATTATAACTGCTTTATTATTGCAGTAATCAGTACTGTAAATATTAATACGACCATAGTGATAATAATTATTGTCTAGACCCATCTGTATGTAGCTATATTGCTAAGACCTTGGCTGTGTTTCTTCATTAAAATTGTAATGGAAGGAAAGTCTGGTAGTTATTGGAACAATATAGATGGGGTACTCAGACTTGTAAGTGTCTTTGAAAGGACTTGGAGGTGAAACAAATTGATGGGACCTAACTATGTCCTTCCTGGCAAGAGGAAGAGTTAGGTACTATAGGGTACCTAACACTTCACACACAAGCACAGGCCTAACAGGTTAGTGTAACACTTCACACACAAGCACAGGCCTAATAGAGTAACACTTCACACACAAGCACAGGCCTAATAGGTTAGAGTAACACTTCACACACAAGCACAGCCCTAATAGAGTAACACTTCACACACAAGCACAGGCCTAATAGAGTAACACTTCACACACAAGCACACCCCTAATAGGTTAGAGTAACACTTCACACACAAGCACAGTCATAATAGGTTAGAGTATTCACACACAAGCACAGGCCTAATAGAGTAACACTTCACACACAAGCACAGCCCTAATAGAGTAACACTTCACACACAAGCACAGCCCTAATAGAGTAACACTTCACACACAAGCACAGCCATAATAGAGTAACACTTCACAGACAAGCACAGCCCTAATAGAGTAACACTTCACACACAAGCACAGTCCTGATAGAGTAACACTTTGCATACAAGCACAGGCCTAATAGAGTAACACTTCACACACAAGCACACCCTTAATAGGTTAGAGTAACACTTCACACACAAGCACAGCCCTAATAGAGTAACACTTCACACACAAGCACAGTCCTGATAGAGTAACACTTCGCATACAAGCACAGGCCTAATAGAGTAACACTTCACACACAAGCACACCCCTAATAGGTTAGAGTAACACTTCACACACAAGCACAGGCCTAATAGAGTAACACTTCACACACAAGCACAGCCCTAATAGAGTAACACTTCACACACAAGCACAGCCCTGATAGAGTAACACTTCACACACAAGCACAGGCCTAATAGAGTGACACTTCACACACAAGCACAGCCCTAATAGAGTAACACTTCACACACAAGCACAGCCCTGATAGGTTAGAGTAACACTTCAGTCTTGATGTCCGGCAACTGTTTCTAACTGCCTGATCATAGCTCTAATCACGCCACAAACTCTCACATACAGTATGTAACTCCAGTCGCTCAAGCGAGTGAGAAGACTCTGCAGTTTTCTTCTCAATTGAGCAGATATACTTTTTTATTTTTCATACATCACACATTTTTCTGCTATGCTCCAGGATTTGTATCTGCATTCCTGCAGTGTGGCATAACACAGGTCCTTTCTTCAGCAGAATCACGCTGCCCCGTTCTGTGTGGATCTTCATGGCTCCACCTACCCCAGCTCTTATGCTGAAAAATTCCACAGCCCATTGACTCAGTAGTACATTGTGTTCCCCTTCAACCCTGCTATCTAAGTCCTTACAAGTTCATTTTAATGAGTGCAGTCAATAGGTGAATGTGTCAGCTTCCCAAACAGTTAATCTATTGCATATAAACTAATTCATCCAATTAATCCATTTAGTGCTAAAATCACCCAGTGCTAGCACCACATTGCATGAATCAAAATAAGAGCAGCACTTTATTTTACTAGATTTTTTTGTAAAGTTTGTAAGGGATTATAAATAGCGCAATATAAATGTATTTTCTTATCTACAATATCTTGACACTGCCATTTCATCTCAGCATGGGTTTTTGTCCGGCTCCCCTTTGGGAAAGAGACTGGATGAGCCTGGAAGAGCTATGAAAGGCAGAATTAGGTTTGAGGGCTATGTCTGGATCAGCAGTGAGAATTCTCTGCCCAAAATCCTGTGGCAATAGTTACCAAAGTCCCAAAATTTCAGATACAGAACTCATACATCACGTACATCACTGGTGTTAAAAATCAAGGTGAAAACAGTCCTGTATTGACTGCTACTGTCTTCTTAGACCTGCATATTGCGGAAAGTCGCTTCCTTTAATTCCGTAGAAGTGGAACCATCTTTTGAGTTACTTTATTATATTGATGTATGGTAAAATCCATACTAAGAAGGAAAACAGATATACATACATCCAAAGAATTCAGACGGCCATTTAGATGCATTATTTCAAAAAAAGTCAAAATATTTAACGCAATGGCCTTTTTGTTCTATGAGCAGAATGAAAACTGTAAGAGAGGAGCAGCCAGTAGTTCAGGCGACAATGGGATGCCACGGCGCACAATAGAATATGTGTCACTGAGGCATTTTCCACTCGACCTGCTGCAGCAGTTTAAACACACTGGATTTATTTCACAGTGAAGTGTATATCAGGCCTTTTGTGCTCCTGCCATTGATGGTAATGAATGCACGGTTAAAATATTTAAGTGGCCGTACTTCGTTAAGGGGAGATTGGCTGGCGGGCCACAGAGGCGTGATCGGTGTGAGAATCAGGGGAAGGTGGAAGCGCGGCTCGCTCATTCGCTGCAGAGGGAGAGAGACAGCAGACCGGCCGGGCAGGGACACCGCTGGAGCAGAACAGCACAGTCACTTACTGCAGCTTTATTTCATTCCTCTATCTATCTTATTTACATTCAACATTGCCTCTTCCAATATATATGTTTATCTACAACACAAGTACTCTTTGTTCTTGTCTTTTTCTGCATGGCTTCATTACATTTTCCCACCGTCTTCTTTTTGACTACCC
Organism: Conger conger; assembly: GCF_963514075.1. Lineage (NCBI taxonomy): Eukaryota > Metazoa > Chordata > Actinopteri > Anguilliformes > Congridae > Conger > Conger conger. Next base: position 32,580,157 of record NC_083769.1, read on the forward strand.
ACCTCCTCTTCCCTTCTTCTTCGTGATTGTCCTCCGCATTCGTTTGCATCTTTCCGTTAGTTGTTTCTTCTTCTCCTTCATATTTTTATTCTTCCTTGCGTTCCCTTTCTTTGTTGTCTTCCCCTTCTTCCTCTTCCGTTAAAGGTTCTTTCTTCTTGCTCCCCCTCCTTTTGTCTGGACTCTGCGCTGCGACAGGGAACATTAAATGCTGAATATATACATTATGTCCCTGCCAGACAGAGTAGGGAAGGAGACAGCAGCCTGACAGCAGGGCGAAGCCACTCGGCAGCGCAGTTAGAGATCTCTGTCCAACAGTTCTCCCGTCCACATCCGTAAAGAATTTTACTGCACGAGTATCTAAAGGCCCGGGCCAGCACCAGTAAAAGCGTTATTGAGGAGAGAGATTCAGCAATCTCATTTGAAACTGTCGAGGCCAACAAGAAAAATGTTGCGTCGAAGAGTAAACTGCTATTAAGCAAGATTAGATTGACCCATAGGAAGGTTTTTTTTCTTCTTCTTCTTCGCTGGCTGCGGCAGCAACGCAGTAGTCTCAGATCATAAAAGTAATACATATATCTGTTGTATTTTATTCAAAGAAAGAGAAAGAAAATAATTAAATATGTAATCTAAATTGCTATTGATTTTTTAAAAGAGTGCTATAGTTAGATTAAAAGGTTAGGAAATAAAACTGTTCTTTGGATTAAATCATTCTAAAGCAATTTTTTTTTAGAAAGCAGTATTTAACACAGCTTATCCCCAATAAAGCAGCAGGATGGTAATTTTTAGAAATAATTTCCGATAAAGCACAATAAAAATACTGGAAACTCATGAAAGAGACAGTTGCTCATTTTCATTATTTTCACCAATCGAACGAAAGGGCTCGAGAGAATAGACTGCAGATGGGGAGAGATTTATTTATTTTTTATTTATTTTCAAGTTTTTGAACAAATTGAAAGGGTAGTTCCATACAGGCTTTTCCGTGGATCAACCAATCAAGAGAGGAAATAGTGCTGAGTCAGGGCCAGAGCGGCGCTCACGTCCGAATGCAGGGGGGAGAAGCTGGCACTGCACTGCAGCAGCTCTCCCCGTTCCCCCTGACCTGGGCTGCCTGAGCAGGGCATCCAACCAAACTCCAAATCCCAGGCCTCGCCCCCAGGAGCAGGCCTCATTCCGGTTACTTTATACACACAGGGAAGCCGTTTCTCACCCCTGCTCACCTGCCTCGCTTGTCTTTTGTCTTTTCCGATAAATAAACACAGAAGATAAATAAAGTCTTTTCTCAACCTGCTGGACGTCAGGCGCCCACCTTGTTAAAGTTTATAGCTGGATCAAAGGTCAACTTGTGACTTTACAGGAAGTCAATTAATGTAATTAGCTGGCTGGCCAATTCAAATTTACAGGCCATGAGCATGTACTGTTTTCCTCAGTTGGAACTGGTGAGTTACTTCTCAGGATACCTCACAATAACAATGAATTACAGCTCCCAGCACACCTCTCACTCCACAACACTGCATTTTTAGCAAACACTGTATACTCCTACACAATGCAGTCCGCAAAAGAAACATGCTGTTTTTCTATATAAAATTATCGATGGGATACCAAACATGCTATTGCTTTTGGTAAAAAAAATATTTTAGTTAAAAAGTTTTTAAAAAAACCTTAACACAGTAACAAATTATTTAGATATGATGATGTTGGCGAAAGACCCAGCTTGGCAGCTCGACAGGGCAGCGCGGCCTGAGTGAAAAAGCGTGTGTGGAATCTGTCAGTCAGAGTGTCAGGTGATGTGCGGCGCTGAACTCCGTGTCCTTTGCCTTTATTGTCGCGGCTGTGCCTGAGAGGCGGCGGTGTGTCAGGCCGGGAGCGCCGAGCGCAGAGCGCAGAGCGCAGCCCTGTCCACATATGGAGCGAGAGACTGGAACGGAGCTCAAAAAAAGATCAGAGTGTAATGGAGTGACAGCGGCCCCAGCGGGGCTGGGTTCAGGGTGTCAGCCCCCTGCGTGGCTATTCATAGCACCCCATTCCCAGCTGTCAGGGCCCTCCAAACCACCACCTGTGTGAAGCACTCTGGGGACCGCGTAGCCCCCTGTATGAGGCGTCCGCCTATCTCAACCTTGGATCGCTCATTCCGAAAAAAGGCAGGGAATGTTAAAGTCATGCTGCATATAGTACCAGAATAGACCTAGCCTTCAAACCTATGTGAGAACCACGCAGTCCCACAACGCCGTCATTTATTAAATATACGTACCGATCCCACATTCTTCAGTATGGAAACTATTAGTTTGCCAGATAACAGGTCCTGTATATTTGTATTTCTGTGTATGTGTCCATGTAATAATGAAAAAAGAAGTGCTTCTGTGTCAACAGCATGTATGTAAAAATTAAGTTAACACCTGTCCTTTATACTGTACTCTATCTATCTTATTCAAGATAGATTAAATTATTTGAATTATGAATTATTTAATTTAATTGAAAGCTACAATACTTTAGGTAAATATCCCTGCAGGTAACTCTGTGTGTAAAAAAGAAAGATGTGTAAAAACCGATATTGTAATTGTGCCTATGTAGCACAATCAGAGTGGGGTTTAGAGCAGAGCAGTAGTCACAATGTAAAAGCCCTTCAGAAAAAATAAAATAAAAACACATCAAAGGATGAGCTAACTCTCTTATCTGCACCTGGAATAAAGCACATGAGAAAATTGGATTTGCCGTGTGGGACGTCACCCCTGCAAGACACTACTTTGGTTCCTGTGCCTTTCCTCACCAGTGTCATTATCTTTTAACATTATAATTAAATCCATTTCTGCTACTTTCTGCCAGTTAAGACACACACACACAAACACACATGTATGCACAGAAGCACACAGACACATGCACATGTAAATAGAAAGAAAACACAAAGAAAAAGATCCTGCTATACTGCAAAGTTAAGCAAAAAATAAAAAAACCCTGGGAAAGAGGGAATTCTGGCCAGGTCCCTCTGTCCTTCAGCGTGTGCTACCCCATGTTCCTCTTCTACGGACTGCTATCTGTGCAGAGTTGGCCCCTCATCCATTTGCTCTGCTCTCAGATGACAAGTTTATTAGCTGAGAGAGGGGAAAAAAGATGCCCGTTCACTTGTTTGGCTTGTTTAGCTTTTTATAATTATTTGAATTGTACTTTGATTTACAATGTGCGGCTGTTATCATCGCATACAGGAGTACTCAGAGGAAAAGGGCTGGGAATGCAACCCCTGCACCCTCCCATACCCTGTATCCCCCATTGTCCCGCTCTGTATAAAAGCATGTACACATTATAAAGAGCACATCTCACTTCTGTACAAGCCCTGCCTGGAATTGTGGGGCGTCAGCATAGTGCAGGCGTGCATAAACACACAGGAGCGCTTTTCCGCTGTTCTCCGTCCTGCTCTCTTTTAGGAATACGGCAGCACTGAGCAAAAGGTCACTGTGAAAGCACTCGGTCATTTGGGCGCTGTGAGCTGCTGAATGGGGTGGAATCTGTGCTGTGTGGTGTGGGATCTGTGCTGTGTGCTGGTGAATGGTGTGGGAGCTGCGCTGTGCGGTGTGGGAGCTGCGCTGTGCGGTGTGGGAGCTGCGCTGTGCGGTGTGGGAGCTGCGCTGTGCGGTGTGGGATCTGCGCTGTGTGCTGGTGAATGGGGTGGGATCTGCGCTGTGTGCTGGTGAATGGGGTGAGATCTGCGCTGTGCGGTGTGGGATCTGCGCTGTGTGCTGGTGAATGGGGTGAGATCTGCGCTGTGCGGTGTGGGATCTGCGCTGTGTGCTGGTGAATGGGGTGAGATCTGCGCTGTGCGGTGTGGGATCTGCGCTGTGTGCTGGTGAATGGGGTGAGATCTGCGCTGTGCGGTGTGGGATCTGCGCTGTGCGGTGTGGGATCTGTGCTGTGTGCTGCTGAATGGGGTGAGATCTGCAGGCTGCATTGTGCGCTGCTGAATGAGGCTGGCTTGGTGGAGCAGTGCACATGTGGAGTCTTTGCGCAGCTGTGACATCACTGCCTCCCCCTCCGCAGCAGTGTTGAAGTTGTGCCTTTGGCCACGCGTCAGAAAAAGCAGAGTGCTTTACTGCAATCGCAACTGCAATGATTTCCACCGGGCTGGGGGACTGTGGTGGGGAGGGGCAAGTATGGGGGAGGGAGGTAAGGTAATATATAGAGTGGGGAACGGAGGTACCACTGCAGACATAACCTACTCCTGTGTCAGGATTACTATAAAGACAGAAAAGAAAAAATGTCTGAGAAAAATTCCAAAGCTGTTTATTTTATATGGCACAGATTCTATTTACAGGAAAAATATATCACCAACTCTTCCAGGGGCCAAATGCAGTGGCGATAAATGAGAGGACAGTTTGAGAAATATCTGGTTAGATAAAGAAGGGGGAGAAAGAAAGAAAGAAAGAAAGTACAGAGCAGAGCGACATTAGAAAATGGCAAAGCTAGAGGTCATCAGGAGTTAATTCCAGTTGTGCTGAATTGTCCTGCTTCATTAGCAGTATTGACAAGGCTGTGATAAATTATTTGTTTTCAGTTTTGTCTGTAGCTCTCTCTTATAAGCACCGGCTTATTAGCCTTTCCCCTCTCTCATCTCCTCATTCACCCTCTTCTGTATCTCATTCCCCTTAGTATCCCTTCCTTCTCCTGAATCTTATCCCTTCTTTTCTCCTGTCCTCTGGTGCAGCAGAATGGTAGACAGCATGTGGAGATGGTGTGTGTGTGTGTGTGTGTGTGTGTGTGTGTGTGTGTGTGTGTGGTAGGAGGGGGGGGGGGGTCATTGGGCAATATCGCACTACCAATTTATCACAATTGTACAGTACTTCCCTTATATACTGCCTTCTAAAAGTGGCTGTGTGAAAGTCCGCACTGTTCATATGAATGTTCACATCAATGTTCACGTAAAGAACACATAGATGTGTTCTTTACATGCTGTGCACAATTACTAGATGTGCACTGTGCGCACAATCGCTAGATGTTCACTATGCACACATCTTGCCATTACAAATATGCGGCGAGGAGGGCTGGGTCTTTTTCTCACAGATGGAGTAAACTGCTCCAGTGTTTCGTGCTGGAGAGCTGGAGTGAGCCTACCTTGTTTGGGTCATTGCACCTTGCTTAGACTCCAGGTGGCTTCCTATCTTTTGTTTAATATGATTCATGTCAGCTCAGTTTCCTACCCTTTCTGATGCTGGCCTACTTACTGTGCTGTGAGCTGTGGGTGGTGGGAAAAGCTGGTAACTGCATTGCTTCTAATGACATTGGTGTAAAAAAGCAAGGAGACCAACAGAATAGAAAGAAGGTTCTCTGTAACACTGAAAATAAAATATACAGTATTTATTAAATGTATAAATCACTGTATAGTTTGCAAATATGAGTCCATGTATTCAATGCAAGTCTCTCTCTCTCTCTCCCTCTCTCTCTCTCTCTTCCTCTCTCCTTGCACTCTCTCTGTCTCTCTCTCATCCAGGTTACGGCAGTCTTGAAGTACAGCAGTCCAAAAGCCCCAAAAATGCTTTGCTAAAGCTGGTAAAATGGAACCAAATCAACTGTTCAATGGATTTGGTCCCCTTCAACCAGCTGTAGCTGTGCATTGATCACCCCGATTCAGGAGTGAAAGTGAGCTGCAAACAGCACCAAATCCCAAAGGAAGAGAAACCAAAGCGCCAATCCAGGGATTACTCAGGGGAAAGACACACCTGCATGAGACCTGGAAGCTGCTTTTCTGCTATAAATACAGGTTCACAAAGTAATCACAAACTGGCAAACTATTTCCTACGTACATGTGCCCACCTGGTTTTGTTCTATATATTGTACTATACGTGCAGTCTTTGATCCCAATCTTCACTGCAGCCATCTTTCAGTAACCTGAAATAATGGAAGTCTGCATGGGACAGGACCGGGCAGCTACTGAGAATTGCTTCCTCCACGTATAAATTAAATACGCGCAAACATATTGTCTGATACATGGCTGTTGAAGAGAGGTAATATCACAAAGGACACTGTCAATGAATAATGCATCTGGTAAGTAATAACATTGGGTCACCTTTCTACTTTTTGTTTCTTTTAAAATTGATGCCAAAAAGTGTGCAATCTATAAGTCACCACAACCCTGAATGATAATGAGCTGACCCTGTCAGCAAGTTTCCCTGAGTTGTGAAAAATATGGGTAATATCAGTCAAACACAGTATCTTGTTCACCTAGTGTAGCTTAGGGTGTAGGAAATGTTTTAAATGGAACTCAACTCACTCGTGAATTGAATTGACTGACAGAGCAAGAAACAGATTGACTTGGTGTGGTACAGTCTCACTGACCCAGAGAATGTTCTGCTAATCCTCTTTACTGGCAATTATTCTGTTCATGTTGTACATTACAAGAGTAAGAGTTCTGTCCATTTTATTTTCCTTTTACCAGTCTCTGCCAGCAGTTATATTGCAGTTGAAAATAATGTATGTAGGCTCTTTATAGAGACATTGTCATTTTCATTTTGATTATGGTGAGGCCTTGTTCTTTATTGCCTGTGATGGATTTTGTCTTTCTGTTAGGGAGGGGTGGTGGGACAGTTCTTGAATAAGTAAAGTGGTCATTCTTTTGCTTAGATTTTTAATGTACAAGTCTAATCAATAAACCTTCCTCCTGAAGTTCATAAACTGCTGAAGTGGTCTTGGCTTTAAAGTGTGGTCTCATTGGGGGGAGGGCAGGGGGGGAAAGAGGGAGGGGAGATGAAGAGAGAAGAAGAGAACCTAATAAGAGGAGAAGTGCTGCACTCAGGGAAAGTGGAAACACGGAGGTGCTTATCCACCCACTGATCCCGAACAGACAGCCTGGGTCCCCAATAACGTCTGAGACATGCAGGTGTGCACACCGCCCCACTCATCTCACACACATCCAACGTCTCCACCGAAGGTATGGGCGCGATAACGCATCCCAAATTTACACTTATAGCCTCCCCCACATAGCCCAGACCTTTCAGGCGTCATTCCAGTGATTTCTTATCTTTTTCTGACAACAAAAAGTATGGGCTAATAGTAATTGCTTAGCTTTGCAAAAAAAAAAAAAAAAAAAAAAGGTGGCGCATAAACAAAAGAGTGTGTCCGTCGTGAGAAAGGGACGGGCTGCTCACTTGGTGAAGGTTGGACTGTTCTGTCCTGCTCGATGTAAGAGCCTCGTAACATAGCAAGCATAAATAATATGTCAGTCAATAATAGTCATGTACATTTTATATTTAATGATGGAAGCTGGTACTCAAGGAACTTAATGCTTCTGCACACGTGAATTTGTTGAAATCCTCCTCCCTCTCTCACACACAAACACACACACACACACACACCTACACACATACACTCTCTAAGCACTTTATTAGGTATTTATTAGACTTAATTGTTTTAATTATTGGTCTTTAGCTGCAGTCTAGAGACAATCCCAGGAGACCAGCACTTTCTGAGATATTCAGACTACCCTGTCTGTCACCAATAAACATTCCAAGGTCAAAAGTCACTAAATCACTTAGATCTCATCTGGTCTTAAAAACAGCTGAACCTACTGACCATATCAGCACTTTTATGCATTTAGTTGCGACTGATGAATGGCTGATTAAATATTTGCATTAACAAGCTGGTATACAGGTCTACCTAATAAAGTGCTCACTCAGTGTACATGCACACACACACACACATACATATATACACACACACACACACACACAGCTTCTAATACTTCTATTGCCGTAGACTCTGAAGCTCTTCATTTGTATGGTAAGCATGCAGATGGGAAATAAATAGCTCCTTCTACAACTCTGGAGGAACGACATTTCCTGGCCTTACTGTCTGACCTTCACCATGCAGCTCCTGCCACAGAGTTGGTCAGGGAGAGTGAATGCTGTTCCCATGGACAGATCATGTGTTAAATATCAATAAACCAATCAAAATGGATTTACCCAGGATAAATGTGATCAGATATGACAAATAAACCAAATTCACAAAGCAGTCTGACTCCATCCAGTCTGGATTTATACAAAGTAATTTTACTATAAAGCTACTTACTATAATAAAGCATTTTTATTTTTATTTAGCATAAACATATTCTCTACACCTGTTATGCATTTTGCTGCCCCAACCTTCCATACAGACATAGAAAATAATGGCATAGAGAACATAAACATGTTCTTTAGCAAAACATTGCAAGGAAGTTATTATTAAGAGGGGGGGGGACAGGACAGAATGATCATTTCATCATTACACCATTTTGATGATGAAGTCATCATAAACAGGATGCTCTTGTGCAAAAGTTGTGTCTGACCCGATGCACAACCAGATCTCACGGATTCACGGATCACACAGAGGACACTGGAGCTCAGCATGACATAATATAATAACCCTGCCCTTTACTGTGCATCCATTCATCACTCCAGTGACTTTGGACAGCAGGGAATTTGCCAAGCAACATAAAACAATAGCAGACATTTTTAATATTGAAATTGAAAAAACGCATGAACAAGAATGCAATGTAAAACATTGAGATGCTTCATTATTCACACTGTACTGGCATTTGAGCACATCCATCAACCCTGTGTCTTGGCCCCATGATCGCTGATGGTATCTTTTCTCAAGTTTATTTCTGCCGCTGCCTGATGAAGCGGACAAATGAATGGTCGTTGCTGCTGGACAGCTCTCAGGGGTGAGGTGTAGTGAAGGATATAGGACATAGCGCATAGGTGGATGAATGTGTGGTATAATCAGTGGTGCCAAAATGGAGGGGGGGGGATTCCTGGACAACAGGGCCCCTCAAAAAACTGCAAGGACAGGGTGGCGTGGTGTGATGAGGTCAAATGACATCATCTCATGGGCCAGAAATCCCTGGCAATGCCAGGGGAGTACAATTTACAACTGAAATGAACTCTGAAAATACCAATGCTGAGTACCATAGATACCACCAAGAATAATACAATGTGTAGGCGCTGCCATTAACAGTGCACAGTCTGAGACAGGAGCTGGCTGTGCGCTGATTGTAAAAGCGTTTACGTTTTTGAAAATACACATATGTACTGAAGTAAAATCTTGCTCAATAAATCTTTCTGATTTCAAATATCAGAGTGAAAATGACGCCTTGAGAAATGAAGGAAGCAGCAGTAAGTGATCGTTTATCTGCATATTACGCTAGTGAGATGAAAGAAGCGTAATTAAGTCCTGCGTTGATGAATGACACAGTGAGCAGCAGAGAGACCGGGGGGCCCCATCGAGGAGAGACGTGTACACACTGCCGTAGCTCTCCCTCACACAGGGTTTCAAGAAAAAAATATTGATTTATCTCTGTCTCTCTCAATAACTCCTTCTTCAAACGAAAAGAAAAAGAGCAGCAACTCTTCATCCACAGTGTCATAAATAAAGGTTCAGTAGATATTCAATCGACTGCTAAACTGACATTCTGTATCAGGCAAAGTGAAAGTCGATGGGAGTTCAGCCTGGAGGTTTCCTCTCGCCAGCACACGTACACACATGTACACACACGTACACACACGCGCGCATACACACACACACACACACACACGCAGGCAAACACACACACGTGTATCTTAGACTTTGCTCACTGTCACAGCATGTTTATGTCTCCCAAAACCACAGTGATGTATCATTGGGCAGGTCTGAGATGGAGGGGATGGGGTGGTGGGAGATGAATGATCTGGAGAACAGAGTGCAGCTCTCCACAGCCCTCTGTCAATGCCACTACTGCCCAGGTGACGCTTTCAAGGAAATCACTTGCTTAACTCACGTACAGCTGATCAATAAAGTGTAGACCACAGATACAGCCGTTGTCCTCTACAGAATACATGCACAGCGTGCATGCATACACATGCACTGCCCAAAACATGACAAGCACACACGCACAGACACACACACACGCACACACACACAGACACACACACACACACACACACGCACACACAGACACACACACACGCACACACAGACACACACACAGACACACACACACACACACACACACATGCACAGACACACACACGCACACACACACACACACACACACACACAAGCATATACAGACACACTATGCAGTTATTTGCACAATCCTTGTGTCTCCTCCTTAAGTTCTGTCATTTAACTTCTAGAAATTATACCTGAATGTAGGCATTAACCCAAGCAAGGGGAAATATATTTTCAGCTTTGAAACAAGAGGGATTTAAAAATAAAAGTACATGTCATCATCACTGTGTAGCCCTTTGGGGTAGATGGAGTTCTACACCACACTCAATATTGCACCATGCCCAGAAGATTACATACTGTATGATTCAATAATTACAAACTTCCAGAATAAATGAGGCCAGCTATACACACTACACATATTAAAATGCTACACAGCAGCCAAATAATGTAAGAGTACACATGAAAAATAACCACCCAGTGTCACTCAAACATATTGCATGCTGCCCTATATGCTAAATAAATAAAAATGAATGGATTATCTCCTTGGCTATGACAGTAGTAGTTGCTCCACAATTAGGATAAAGGACAAAGGTTGAAAACCTCAATGAGTCTCATTGGAGCCCCCACCTCCCTCCTATTGCACCTTGCCCCTTATTGCACTTTGCCCAACTCGTCCAGTTCTTATTGCACAATCCCAGTAGATTACAGCCAGAGTAAACAGTGGTAAGGCATACACAACGCTAGCTAAGCTTGAGTGGACTATACAGTAGGATAAATGGGAAACTGTTACATATCAGATGTCATCATGGAAAAAAAATAGTGGCTAACAAATTCCGAAAAGAAAAGCTCATATATACAAGCGCCATCACACACACACACACACACACACACACACACACACACACGGAAGGGGTGTGTCTGCTCCCCCAGGTGGAACTGGCTAAAGAGCTTTGCTATACAAGCCTTCACAGTTGTAGTCCAGGCCCAATTGAAAGTCGAAAGCCACACCGCCTCAAAATATACTGCTCCAAAGCACACAAACATATATTTAACTTTGTTACAGGGAAAGACCATGGCTTCCTGCAGCTTAGGGAACTTCACGCAAAGTAAGTAACCAATACAAGTTCACCTGGGCCAGCCTGACAACAATCACATGGAGCCAGGGATTTCTGAATGGAACAAACCACCATGTGGTTTCTAGCTTGGCATTGTTTATAAACCAAATGTGAATGCACCCCAAGGAATGGAGCTGATGCCATGACACACAAACAGAAAAACATACTGTAATTGCCAGTGCTACAAGTAGGGTCCTAATGTCCTTCCAGTTACAACTGAACTGATTGGCTAACAACACAAGCATCACAAAGTCTGAAGTCATCGTGTAATGTTTTGCGTCATGTGACTTTACTGTTTTTCCTTGGGACTGAACCAAGTGGTGAAAATACGCATAATTCTTTTGAATGATTCATTCATTCATTCATTCATTCATTATCCTAACCCGCTTATCTTGAACAGGGTCGCAGGGGGCTGGAGCCTATCCCAGCATTCATTGGGAGAAAGGCAGGAATACACCCCGGACAGGTCGCCAGTCCATCACAAGGCACACACATCATTCACTCACACACTCATACCTATGGGCAATTTAGACTCTCCAATCCAGCCAAACCTGGATTTCTTTGGACTGTGGGAGGAAACCCAGGCAAACACAGGGAGAACATGCAAACTCCACACAGAGAGGCCCCGGCCGACCAGGATTCAAACCCAGGACCTCTTTGCTGTGAGGCGGCAGTGCTACCCACTGCACCATCCGTGCCGCCCTTTTGAGTGATTCCTGTCTAATATTCCTGACCAGTGTTCATAGTGATTTCATTATTAATACATTACATAAATTACATAAATTACATAAATTGCACATCCATATCTATCTAATTTCAAGCAAAACATTGCCACAAAAGTATGCCAATTCAATGACAGAACATCTTAATTTTGTCAATATGAGCACATTGGGAAGCAGGGAAGAAAGAGGAGCTCTGAGATTTCAGTGTTATTTGATACAAAAAAGGTGGAAAAAAAAACAATAATTACTTGACATAAAGGTCTGACATAATTAAATAAATCAATTAGTGCCTACTCCTAGGGACCAGTGAACAGGAAACATTTATTATACAAAGAATCAAAATTCCTAATGGCACCAAGTAAACAAATTGATTCAAACAATCTCAGCCAAGGTAGTCAGGCACAGCAGTGAGACACAGAAAGAGGCACTATAGTGTATCATGAGTGGCATAGAGAAGTTCTAGATGTATATAAAAAAGGTTGGTGCCACACATATGACATTTTATCACATTTATGATACATCAAAATGGAATGTTATAATCTGGCTTTAATGTCTTCAATGTATCTGAAATGTTTTATTTTATCTTGATGATTATGATACATTGTAATCAAACAGAAAGCACATCTGAGATTGTCTATAACAGCGGTCAGTCCCCTGGCCCTGAACAGCCAAAACTTCTAGACCGTGGACAGTGACCCGTGATGACTGTTGGGCCAGTTAATAGTTCAGTCATGAAGTTCCAGGATTTTGTCTTCTGTTGTATCAACAGACCCCTTTTCCGTTCACAGTTGGCCAGACAAACGTCATGAATAGGTGCCTTTTCTATTTTTAACAGTTGGGCTGATCAACTTCAAAAGATGAACGCCTGACAAGCAGTTAGAAAAATGTTTTTCAAGAGCAGAGAATCATTCTACAAAGGGCCTGTCAGTCCATATTTGTCTGTCATATCTGCAGAGGCGTGTCCACTTCTGTAGCCCCCAGTGCTGCATGTATATGCCTGTCCTGTACGCACAGAATTGACTGAAATGGACAGAAGGTGAGGGCATCAGCGGTGAGCAAATCTTAACTTTTAGGACCTCTTAAAACAATATGTCCCTGGACCCTTAAATTTCAAATCTGATAAACTCCGTCCTCTCTCCTCTCTGCCTGTCTCCTACTCTTTGGCGTCTCCCTCACTGTATTAATACATTTTAACGATGGCTAAAAACTTATACAGGTGAAACACATCACTCCTTCTGAGCAGGTGCCCCACATGCCCCCTCAATAAAAATGAGTGACAGGCCGAAGCCAGCTGCCTTTATCTGAGACGAAGAGAGGTGAGCTGTGCCCCTTCAGAGAGGCTGAGTCACTGCCCTTTCCTTCTACTGAACTCTCCACTGCCGAAATTTCCCATCTACAATTCTCTCACCCTCTCACTGTCCAGTTCTCCCTCTCCTCTGAACCACACTGTTCACACTGCTGCCCACTGCTGCTCCCAGCCTGCCCAACTCTCCCTCTGCCCTGTACCACAGGCAATATCCCTCCTCTGTATCACCGCTCCCAATTCTCCCACTTCACACCCCTTCACAGGTCCCTCTCCTTTATTCTGACAATTCCCAGTTGTTCCTACTCATTTTCTTTCATTGTCCCAATCTGCCAGTCCCTTACAACCAATTATCATTCTGTATCTCTGGTATCTCTGTTCCAGCGTTCTTTATTCACAATTCCACAATTTGAAACACTTCCTTATCTTTCCCCAGCTTCTCTAGCTTTATCGTAAGTTTCCTATCGAATAAAGCTTCATATCTCAGCATCCATATGTATTTCACATGGCAGTAATACACAGAGAATCATTAATATCAACTGGCACCCCATGCTTTCTTTCATGCTGGTAAAAACTGATATCACTCTGCTCTGCAACAAGTTTCTGTATTCCTCCAAAATCACAGAGACCACATGGACATGGTCTCGCTCTCTATCTCCCTCTCTATCTCTCTCTCACTCACACACACTCGAGACCATTTCCATTATTCAATGATATCTGTAAACCTATTCCCATGAGCCTTAATTACAAAACAATGTTAGTGGCAACATCTGAATTTCCTATTTCAATTTATTTATCTTTATCTTCATCTTGTCACTCTTGATCTTTCATTTCATTTCAATCCTTTGTTTACCATAATAAAGAGTTGTAAAACTGGGTTGTGCAGCTATATCTCTCTGTTCCTCCTTCAATGATATTCTTAATTACTGTCGTTAATGTCTTTTTCTCACTTCCAGTTAAATTACTTAATAATTAACCTCAATTAGCCTTCAAATATGGAAGAGCATGATTGGCAAGTGTATTATGGACGTTTTGTGTGTTTCAGTAATCAAATGTTAATTTGAGTTCATTATAATTAATTAAGCATTAGGAAACTAAAAATAATTTTGCAGATAACATAAATATCACTGAAGCATTATGTAAATGGCCCAGTGGCATTCAATTCAACTGAAACTCATTTCACAAGAGAATAACTATAGCCATGGAATTTACTCTTTTATGTTTTATTCAGGGCAATTTACATAAGGTTTAGAAAGACTACTGTGTTCTCATTGTTTCATTAATTAAACCAATGAATTACGACAAAAATTAAAGACACAATATTTCATACACTTACAAAAAATAGATCAATGAAATCTATTAATCCAGCCAAATAATATTGTCAGTTATTGTTCTTATTTAACATCAATTGGTTATATTTTTCAAAACTGTACATTCTAATGATCACAAAGACATGAAAATTAATGATGACACACTAAATCAAAATGTCCTTTTCACAGTAGTGAAATGTATGATGGTACAAAATGTGACAGAGTACTGGCTTGTTTCCCTGTCCAAAGCACAGCATTAGGCACAGATCCAGGCTCAGAGCGCTGATAAACCCAATAGCTGTGATTTGTGTCACATATATAAACCCCGCCCCCTTCCATTGGCTAACTCCAGCATTCTTTGAAACTCCGCCCCCTCCTATGGCTGGCTCTCCCCACCCTATTCTAACGGTCCAGAAACTCCCAGTTGGAACTGAGATAATGAATGTCCCCCATTCAGGAGACCAATGAGAGGACAGCTATTCATAGATCCACACTCACACCAGGCCTAAACACTTACTGCACTGATAAGGGGCTGGTGCTTGTGAATTGCACGTTTGCCAGACAGACAACCCACAGACAGAGGAGCTATGAAAAAACTATACACACCCAAATGCTCATTAGAGGTCTTTGTCTTTCCCAGCTTTGTCCAATATCTAATGAACTGCTTTACTGTCGGTACTCTATGCTTGCTGGGTCATTTTTGATCCTCACAAACTCACCTCTAAATGGCAGGAAAGGCAGCAAGACATCTGACCCCCATACAAACCCTTCCTGTTTCCCCCAGAGAGAGCACAGGCTTCAAAAACTCGCCTCCTGTTCTCCATGTGGCCACAGAACAGATCAGGCGGAGCAACATTAAAGGCTGTTGTACAGAATGAGTGCCGTTGGCCGGCTCTATACATCTCCACAGACAGACGACAACGAGTGGCACGGCGCGTCCTTCAGACGACCGCGTGCTGGAGCCCCCTGGGGGGGAGGGGAGGGGGCAGCACCGATATGAATAGTGTGGACGCGTCTTCCACGTCAGCGACGATCTCCAGCAATAAACGGAACAGCACCGTGTGGGAGGCAGGGGAACAGTGGACAGATATACCCACAGGTAGACATAGCATGAGCCCAGTTTATATCCTCTGATTTACAAATACATCCTAGTATTCCAGCCCACTTATAAAACTTCATTTTTTATTGGTGAGAAATGAGTTGTGGGTTCCATCACAACTTGCCTCGACAGTTATGCATCGCTCATTCAAGAATATATTCAATAGTTCATCTTTACAATTCTCTGGACAGAAAAACAAAGAGACTGGAGGGATAGAGCGTGATAGGAACCATTTCACAAATAAATTACAGCACATTCTGCTCAATAAAAATGAAGAAGAAAAATATTAAAGTCAAGTAAACTGTGCTGAATTGAGTTTGGCGAGATATTACATTCATGTTGGCACAGGGGTGTCCTAAAAATAACTGATTGCTAATAAAAATAGAATTTCTAGAATGACATTCACATTACGTACATGCAGTAGCTACAATATAATCTGTAATGATGTACAGTGCAGACTGTAAGTATTTGGACAGTCGCTGTTTTAGCTCTGTACACCAGTATATTGGATTTGAAATGAACCAATGTGCAGACTGTTAGCTATAACTTGAGGGTATTTACGTCCATATTGGGTGAACCATGAAGGAGTAATGCCTGTATAATACATTTGTAACAGGATTACACCAATTAGACTGTCAATCACAAGAATACAGGGCAAGTTTCAAACCATGTTTTTAGTATGCCCACACATTTAAAATCACTCACACACGGTCACGATCACACACACAGACACACACACACACACACACACACACACACACAGCTCCCATCTTTAGCACAGCACAGCGAGAGCAGCGACTCTTGCTCCCTGCCTCCACTGTGCCGAATTGTCCTCTGCTGTCCTGCATCGCTGTCTCAGGTCAAACCTAGCTCCCTCGACTCGCTCCCAGGGGAGCGCTGGGGGGGTAACCGAGCGCTAAATTCTGCTGCTTTACTCCTGAGTGCTCCTTCTCCTCCACCACGGCCCTCCTTCACACATGAGCTGCTCTACGCCATGCAGCATTACACTACAGAGCAGCGACACACAACACGCAACACGCAACATGCACTGAACAACAGCCTTCTAGCGCCAAATACCCAGTTTACTGCATCTAGCATGCAGACTCAAATAGCATTAGCAGTAGCATTCAGCACACAACTTCCAAAATATCTTGTAGCACCCAACAAACAACAACTTACTCGACGTCTCGAACAGTGTTCCACATCTAGTTCACAAAACCCTGCATGTCCAAAACTAAAATGAACACAGCATTTCATTTGGAAAATCCAATACCTAGCCTTAAAGACAAATCACATACACTCAGTGAGCACTTTTGTTTTTTTTTGTACTTCTACTGCTGTAGCCTATCCATTTAGAGATACAATGCGTTATGTGTTCAGAGATGTTCTTCTGCATACCTCTGTTGTAATGTGTGGTTATTTGTGTTACTGTCACCTTCCTGTCAGCTTTGACCAGTCTGGCCATTCTCCTCTCACGTCTCTCATTAACAAAATGTTTCTGTCTGCAGAACTGCTGCTCACTGGATTTTTTTTTCTTTTCTTCTAGAGACTAGTGTGTGTGAAAGTCCCAGGAGATCAGCAGTCTCTGAGTTACTCAAACCACCCTGTCAATAATCATTCCATGTTCAAAGTCACTTAGATCACATTTTTTCCCCATTCTGATGGTTGATGTGAACATTAACTGAAGCTCCTGACCTGTACCTATATGACTGTATACATTGCACTGCTGCCACACAATTGGCTGATTAGATAATCGCATGAATAAGTATGTGTAATAAAGTAAAACGTTTCCTAATAAAGTATACATAAAACACACAACATAAAAAACAACATCTAATACAACATCCGACTAACAAAATACGATATACAGAATCTGGGGTACAGCAGCAAGAGTTAAGAGGGCTCACTGTAAAACTCAAAAAGTGATTAGATTGGCGTTTTATTTGCCATTTTGCAGGCAGTTGAGTGAATGTCATGAGAGGATGAGCAGGGTAAAGCATGAAAGCACAGCTACTAGCACACACTACTTCTACACACTTCTGCCCATGCTCCCTCATTGGGTCAACATGTCCCATCAAAGACTCAAGTTTCAAACCTCTCACTGGGCAGTTCCCTACCACACATTTGTAATTTAATGATGATTTGGGTACAGGCTGTTCTGCAGTAGAAGTCAAAGGTCTTAGATGTGGCAGGGAAGGACACTTCCTGAAAATGGGCACACATTCCACTGCTCACTGACTGAGGGGAGAGGGGGGAAAGAGGGTATGGTGTAACTGGCAAGGATTTTGTAGTGAATAATCGAGAAAGAAAAAACAGCAAATGCAGCCTACACTTGGGGGTGAGGGGTGGGGGTTCAAGACATTAGTGATAGGTTAAGAGAAAGAAAATTGCAAGCACAGGGAAGAGAGGACTGTAGTTGCAGAATGCCTGTTTTTCCTCGCATCAACAGACCATCACTCATGGACTCACTAAGCAACACCTGCTGGACAACTTGGAAAAATAACTCTGTGATATACTATATATCCTATTATTCGGTTCTGCAAAATCCCATCTATCAAAAAATACTATACAATTTTCCATGCTTTAAACAACACCCTCATTTGAGTAGTTTTTTATGTGTTTGGTAAATTAGACATGCTACCTTTAATTCCATTGTTAGGATTACCTTAGGTGTACCTAGTATGCTTCAAAGCTTGGCAGTAGATTGACTTAAGCCCTGAGTCAACATCCCATTACTCCAACAGAATGAATAAATCTCTTTCATGCTCTTTGTTTCTGTAACGAGAACAACAAGGAAAGCAGACAAAGTCTTTATTACCCCACTTAATACCAAGAAGGTATTAATAGCAGAAGGTAAAAGAAGGCCCAAGGCTGCATCTTTATTTTACAACTATTCTCAAATCTGTGAAAAGAAGACAAATGATTGTTTTCAGGGGGTAAAGATAATGAGTTAAAAAAGATAAAGCACTTTCAAATCAGCAATCTGCACAGGCGCTGAAATCAATGCACTCCTTCTTATTTTCCTGCCTAAATTTTTGAGGGTGGGCCATGCTGAATGCTGGACAGCAGAGCACGGTGTAAATGATCTGCTGAGGTGAAGATTAATACGCAACCCTCAGAGCAGTTGTCCAGCCGACACGGTTTTCTTTTCTCCCTCTCTTTGTGCCAGCCCCAGAGATAGGCTGAGTCAGAGTGAGCTATCTCCACCAAGGTCCCCTGGCTAGGCAAGAACCTCTCTGTGCGACAATTAAAGCTGTAAATAAAGTTAATGCACACCAGCACCCAGCGTCTTTACAGCATGGGTGTAATTAACAGCATTGTTTCACCTGGGCACTGCCAGTGGTGGGGGAGATAAGCAGGTCTGTCGGCCTCTAAGAGCAGCGAGAAGCTGGCTCTCAAATGGACACCAGGAGGTAACTGAGGCTCACCATTCCTTAATGTTTATGTGATGTTGCCGGTTAAATGCTATGTATTAGCTTTGAGTGCAGCTACTAATAAGGCCCACGTTTGGACTTATAGTGCCAGAGTGGAAAAAATAGCACATCGTCTCTTATGTGTGCACAAAGTCCCATACAGAGAGGAAAAATAAGACAATTATATATTTATTACTTGTAATCTTCATTTGATTATGAGCTCTCTCTGGGACTGAGTTGATACAGGGACTGAGAGAAGACAGCAGTGCTCTAAGGAGAGATTTTGGCAGCCATTACACAAAATGGCTCAGAGTCAAATGTGAAAAGTTATTGAGTTGTTATTCAGTCCACTTATTCAGACTTCACACTTCAGACCTGTCTCTTGTACTTCTTTAGAGGTGTTTGACACTGAATAAAGTAGGACAAGTAATTGGGTTTTGGAATGCATGAAGGGTCCGTCCCAACCAAAAATAAGAAAAGCCCTGCTCTCCATGAATGCGCTTTGTTTGGTGGTTTTGGTCTATCATCCTGTGCTGAGAGACCACATGCAGGACCATGGCCTGCTCAAAGGAGACAGAGAAACAGAGAATATAAATACTTGGTAGTCAATACACACACACAGTACACTTCACCAAAGTCATATAATCCTAACCCACATAATCTCATCACCACACTTTACAGTTCTCAAGCACAGGTCTACACATCTCCAAATAACATCAAGTCCGAAAACCAGCTTATTGCGGCTATACAAACCTCACCCCATGTCATTGAAACTATGCCCACCAGTGTACAGTAGTCTACTTTTTTCATTGTAGTAACTGGTCCTTCGAATTCCCAGTCCACTCCATTTTTACAGTAAGAGAGGGAAGAGACTATATATTTACCACATCATTCACTGCAAGGACCTCCAGCATCTGGAGTAATAACATACTACATCAGTTTAAATCTTTAAATAATCCTTAACATGAAAGGCCATAAATTGTGTGCTGCTCGATATTGCAAGCCTCATACTTCAGTTCTGCATTACACTGAAATAATGATGTTAACACAAATCAAAAAGTCAACGCTGGAACATCCTAATGACATACGCCGCGCTTGTCACGGGAATTATGGGAAACTCTGGTGCAGAGGCATTAGAGGTGGAAAGAATGGAGTGAAATGACCCTTACAAATTAAACTTTATCGATCAATCACACAATAATGCACCACATCGGAATTCATAGTTTCGTTACCTGAACTTTCAGACATTGTACACTCTTGTTTCCTGCCCAGTAAAGCTTGTAGCAGGTTTTTAAGCACCCATTCATCATGTGGGGAATTCTTCTCCAGGGAGGGAAGGCAGAGGTACCTTTGGAGGGGCTGTAAGGCCTGGTCGCGCTGCTTTAACTCCGGCCTGGCCGGAAGGCGGCGAGGCAGTGCTCCCACGTTTCACGGCACCGTCCTCCGAGAAGCGCCAAACATGGCGAGACAATCCAATTACATGCCTGCCATCCAGAACAGCTCCTACAGGGATCTGCCTGAGCCTTGACCAGCTCGCCTCACAGCAACAAATACCATCCCTCCTCCTGCTTCAGTCTTATTGTTGCTGTTCGTTATTTCTCTCTGCTACAGTGTGCAAATCAGTGTATTGAGCGAGGCTACTGAGAACACCTGAGCCCCACGATCAGTATCCAAAGAACACGGTCAATCACTGTAGGCCCCACGGTAACCTGGTCTATCTTCAGTGACATCCATAGCCTAAGGGCTCCACGAGGACAGGGCCAAACCTGTGACAGGTGCACAACCGGTAGGAGACCAGAGAAGACAACATGATCCCCCTCCCCATCCCTCCATACCATGATGCACCCCATCCAACCGCAGGTCCAAGGTCTGGGACAGTATAATATGGAGGAGGGTGGGGGCCCAGAGGGTAGGGGCCCAGAGGGTAGTGGATATTGGGGGGGTGGGGGTCTAGGCTAATTTTGTATAAGGGTCACCAGCTGTCCTCCAATGTTGTTCTAAATGTCAGAGCGTCGTTTCATGTTTCTAACACCCTCTTCTTCCACCTTCACCAGTGTGCAGCCCAGAGAGATTCATGAAGACCGCCTGCATTGCCTAGTTTTCTCAACACAAAAGCTTTAAAAAGTCCATGATACCATGTCATACAATTTAACAGCCATGTAAAAGCATCTGTGGATTTTATTAGTATATTACTTAAATAGCGTCACTAGCGGTTGTTGGTTAAATACACAGGAAAGCGGCTAACTATAAACATGCTCAGTGCACAAGCCATTCAGCTGAAATCCTATGCATATTTGCTAGTAAAACTTCACTTAAGTCCAGCAGAGAGTTCTGACCTCAGCATCAGAAGAGAGAACAAACGCCACTGTCTCCATAAGCAAACTTTGAATGAGACCAAAAGCATCTCTGTAAATACACCGTCTCAGCTAATGGTTATCTCTAAAAACACACAAAGAGTCTTCTACTTTACCAGCATATTTCCAAGGCCCTCACAAGCATTGTCGCTCACAGGTACACACTTACTGCACATGCATCTGTGCACAATCATATGCACAAGCCTACACACACACACACACAAGAAACCATGGCCATCACTGCAAAAGCATTAGCTCTGACAGTGGTTCAGATTAATATGAGGGGATGAAAAAGGATTAGTGTTTGCCGATCGATTACCCGTGGAGTGTAATAATTAAAACAAGTCAGGCTGGGAGGGTCCAAGTGACGGATGCCAAGGGTTCGGAGCTCAGCATTCCACACTCAGCAGTATTGAACACTGACGTTCAGTGGCCAAGATGAGCCCGCCACTGAACTGGGATCAGCATTCAGCCCCACTGAGCCCCTGAAGCGCTTCCCTCATCTACCAAACACGCTGTACACAAAGTCTAAAATATCAAATGTCAAATTATGAATACATTCATTAGACCTAATAATGAATATAATTATGTAGTAATGCGTTTGAAAAGAACAGATACTAGAAATATCTCTGGCATGCCATGACCAGGGAGGCCTACCCCTAGTCTACCCCTCCTCACACACACAGAATATGGACTGCTCTGTGTGGAGTGTCGTGAGTGGCCTGGTGAGAAATTGCCTTAACAGCTGCACAAAAAATGGAACCCTCCCGCACCAGATTCCAAGAGCCATTTTTCTCATTCAAAAGAATAATCTATTTAGTCCATATTATACAGAACCTACTTTAACATCACTGCGCTGAATGCTCTATCTTGTACTGAATAAATATGACTTTGGGAGTGCTTCTTCCTGCCTGCCCTGATTGAGGGTCTGGTTCTCAGGCGATTACTTAATCCCGGTTAACCATTCCACCTAAACTCCTCTTTCATCCTTTTAGCCAGCGTGGAGAGAGAAAAAGGCTGAATAGCATGCCTCTCTCTTTCACTGCATGTACAGTATTCACATGGATGAATGTGAATCCGTGAATGCTAAGTGTCTATTTATATGACACAGAGAGAGGGAAAGTGAGAGAAGGAGTAGTTCTCAAAAGAAATTGGTGTTTATTAAAGTGAAGGGTATGACACAGTGTGTGCATAGATCTGTGTCTCTGTGTGCGTGCATGCGTATTTATGTATGTACGTGTGTGTGTGTGTGTGCGTGTGTGTGTGTGTGTGTGCACATTTGTGTGTGCATGTGTGTCCGTGCATGTGTGTGCACACATATGTGGACACTCCTTCTCTTTCCCTAAGTGTAATCTCTTGATTTGCTGGATTGACCCTACTTAATTCAATGGAACAGAAATGCTGTGACAGCAACACCGAATGGATTTTCAATGCACTGCACCTGCTCAAATAAGTTAAGGATAACCTCTTTCCTTCTGGAGACATGGCAAGGAGAGAGAGGTGGGGGTTAAAACACTGGCTGCTTGGATTAAACACACACACACGCACACACACACTCTCTTACACACACACGCACACACACATACACACACACACACTCTCTCTCAACAAAAAAAACAAAAACACAGAAAAACACATACAGCCACACAAGCATACACATTTACACACAACAGCACACACAAAGTTCCCAGGCAGCCTCTTTAAAAGACTTTGCAGCGTTGCTGGATGGGCAAAGGCAAAACTGACAGATAAATGATTGCTTTTTAGAGCCCTGTCACTCTGCAGTCTGGAAAAGGTCAATGCCAAATCCTACACACTGATCAGAAGGGGAACGGCAGGGTGGAAAGCCACACAGACAGACATAAGAAGCCAAGGGGAGGCACTGTGTGAATGAGGCGAGGAGCGCAAGGGGAATGAAACACACAGAATGACATGTGACACAGAATCTACAAATATTACATCCACTGCAATGACAAACAAGTCCAGCACTGTTACCATTCTGCAAATTCTTCAGCAAAAAATGTATGTGACCAAAGCCTTCACTCACAGCTGTTTGTGCCATGTTCCAAACAAGCATGCGGTTACTTTTCTCAGCAATGGCTGGTCCTGTTCAGACATTCTGATCTGAGTACAATGCTGTTCATTCTATGGGTCAACCGTGTCCCTTTGAGATGAACAAAAGATTGATCCAAAGAGCCTACAGCTGTGTGTCAGCTTGGATTCTGACCCCAGCACTCTAACCTCCACCCCATGCTGTTCCTCAGTTGCATGTGGGGGCAGTAATACTGGGAGTGAGATATCAATTATTCTGCCATACACTATTCTTCTATTTATCTGTAGCAGTAAGCAACACTCATCCATTAATACATGAAGAGCAAGTTTGAATTCCGAGACTTGTTGAGTTATTAGCTGAAATTACCTTTTTGTTTTTTTACTTATCCCTCTATCAGAGATTCATTTTGACAATATGTTTCTGTGTAACAACTATTATATCATGCGGTGAATATTGGAGATGAGAAAATTAAATGTAAGATTAGAATTAAAGGACAACATTGGTCGCCTTGCTTGAGAACTAATTGGAAAGGACCAAAAACGTTGTTTTTGCTCTATGGATCATCTGACTGATGATCTCAGTACAGTTTTCAGAGGGGAGTGTGTCCTCTAGTGGTCAAAACATGAAGCAGAAAAACAGGCACACCAACAAACATACAGTAAAAGAGCCATTCAAAATGTGAAATACAACAATATGTAATTCATATGCTGACATCCCAGTGAATATGTTGAATAAAATGAAAAAAAAAAAAAACATCATGTCATTAAAAATATATTGGTGAAACAGTATCCTGCACATTCTCAATCAAATTTTCACGTCATTGCAGCAAGCAATAATTTTAATAAACGGCATCTCCCCACATCAATGAAATGTATAGAAAGGCAATGCCTTATAATAAAATCTGCCTTGTTTTCACAATTCCATTTTACAACCCAGTAACAGCCCTAGGATACAATAAGTAAAGTGGCAGTGTCTTCTTCAGCAAGCATAAATCCAGTGTGATCAGCCCACATGAACATGAGATCTCGCTAACAGAGGCCTATTGCAATTTTGTACCTCTCCCTTCCCCGCGTGTCATTTCAAGACACTTTTCAATTAAAGATTATAATGCTTCCTTTTTTCTAAATGCCAAATATCATGTCAAACAAGGGCAGCTTCCTACAGAGCCACAAAATATGAACTGCCAGCTACACCAACATCCTAATTTTTCTTTCACAAGAAGCCTATTGCATGAGGCTTCCAAATCACTCTACAGGGTAGCCTAATTCAGGACATTTAGTACAGGTAATAATGTACATCTTTACTTATTTATTTAGTCTTGTACAGCACAAGGCCCTAAATGCATACAGGTCTAAAGAATTGCTCCTTTGCATTATGTCACACTCACGCTTAAAACATTAAAACTACAAGATCCTCAAGACTTTATGTGATGTAATTCTGGGACTGAGGCTTGCCTGCCACCCTACAGCTCTCCAGTGATGTACCCCCTGCCCAGTCTGCTAGATACATTGGTATTCAAGAAAAATGGTATTCTGAATCAGCATTCCTCCTGTTTCATTACCACTCGGTTCAGCGACACCAGCAGCAGTGACCTTTCTGTTCCGGCTGCACCTTGCCTTTATGACGAGACCGACAAGGAAGAGGTGGCCCACACAGCGCCATGTTCTTCATACATAGCCCTCGGCTGTTTTTTTTGTTTTTTTTCAGAGTGCTAACTGCTAACTACAGCCCCCACAGCAGGGAGGAAGGCATACATTTGAGTGCAAGGGGAAATTTTGCCTCTTTGATCTTTATAAGGTGAAAGGGGGACTGGAAGCCACGTGTGAAAAAATGAAAGAAAGAAGAAAGAAAGAAAGAAAGAAAGAAAGAAAAAAAAAGGGGGGGTGGGGGTGGAGAGCCAGCTCATTAATTCTGCTGCCGCCCTAGTCCCCAGAAAGACTCTATTACCCAGAGAGACTGACCTAACTGCTGAGAGCAGCCTTTCCCATGCACATTGATTTCTGTTCCCCCCCTTCTCCACAGCATAGATCTAAATCTAATCTAAATATCATAATGCAACACTAATGAATGCTAACTCAACAGGATGTCCATTTTTGATTAATGAAGATGTTTGCACATTTTGCGACAATAAACCATGAGTCTCTCTGTTTAGGCTTTCCATAACTAGTTGTGGGACATTAATTAAGTATCAAACTGGGAAGAAAGACTTGCTGTACAGGGAGAAGAGGTTTAATTTGGTGAAATCATTATCCAAAAATGCAGTACTGAATCTGGAGCCAATTATTTGCACCTTTATATCAATATGAATTAATCCTGGTGTCACTATATATGTAATGCAATAATATAAATAGGAAAACCACACATATATATATGGAAAGCAAACAATCATACAAATAAATAATATTACAATATAAACAAAATATTAGTGCATTACCATGCCGATCTTTCCTGAAATAAACATGTATTAAACATGCTAATCCTTTTTTTTAAATTTAGAGCAAAAAGTAATTCCAATGAATAAAGTACACAGTAACTTAAGCAAACTATTACAATACATTCATATTTAAACGCTAAATTTGTTAATTTAATAGAATGTTCCCTTCATCTTCTATTAAAAATATTTTTTCCCCAAGAGTCAAGGACGGAATCTCTTGGCCTGAAGGGCAGTACTTTGGCAGCGGGCTGGGAGTGCCCCCTAGTGGATCAGACATAGAAGTATATGCCTCGATATGAGTTGTGCTGATTCACGGAACCACAACGGCAGTTGACCTTACAAGATGAGTCCTTCAAGTCCTTCAACTTAAAATGAATAGGTAATATATTATGAAACTTTTGTGCCAAACGGATGCTATTTTTCCTGAACTTAAGTTCACGTTGTCAATTCCTGCTGGACATCACACAGCTCTCAATTTTACAGAATGCTTACAGAAAAAGTTAGGTCAGAAATGAGATAAGTGCAGATTTGTAAACATAAAGTACACACGTATCATTCTGCTATCATTTCCTTAAGGTATGTAAATAACTTAATGTTAAGTAAATGAAAGTAGCCAAACTAAATTAACCATGTACCGCAGTGGGTACCGACGATGTATAAAAAGGGTTGTAATTTCTACATCGTGAAACCAAATTGTATTAAAATACATTTAAATAAAGGCTGAGAATTTGCACCCCAATGATTTAACCACAAGATAATTGTTTGATTACAAATGTAAAATGGGGGAGTAAAGAGTTAAATCAAGAAAAAACACAAGATGCATTCAGCAGGCAAGACCTCCCAACTCAGACCACTACCCTGCAAAGCCAGTTGAAGTGAACTGCATGGTACAAACCCTGCAATCACTTTGTTTGATCTACCTGCATTTTTGCATTAATGCCGTTTTAAAAAATATTTAATCCAGATTAATTTCTGGTCTTAATCTCAAGAGCCATACATTGTACTATGATGAAAGTATAATAGACATTCAATAAAGAAATAAATATAACTTAAATATTTGCACTACAACATGCTTCAGCCATCAATGATCGAAGACACTTCATTCTGTCAAAAATAATGAAGATAATTCAACTTGATTTCTGTCGAATCTCAAGGACAGTCGGCCTACCTGATGTCCTCTGGCGACGAAGAAAAAGTTGCCTTTCCGCATGGGTGGTGGAATTAATCCTGCGCGTGCTGAATTCATTTTAATTTCCATCATTTTGGCGAGCCTCGTGCGCTTGGTATAGTGAGCCGACTGCTATATCTTGCCTAGCCTAGGATTAGCTACGTAGAAAGGAGAAGCACCATGGATGAGGTTCATGAGGTAAGCTTTTAAAATCAGTTTGTAAAACAATGTTTGTTTTTTTGTTGTTGTTTTGTTTTTTTCAAACGCGTTTATTGACTAACTACACACAAATACTACTGATAAACAGCTCTTCAGATAAGGATTCGACCTTCTTCTGTTATCAGTTTAGATATCGATAAGCATTAGAAACATAATTTAGCTACCGAGCTAACGTTACTGCCGAGTAACCAGTTAACTTTTTTTGTAGTGAAATGCATGTTTATGCATTCAGGTGAACGTTAGGGTGGGTTATATGTAGTACGTTTATGACCAACCGTCTCTCGATTCATATTCCGGCTTTTATGTTGTTATGCCTCATACATTAGGCCTAACAGTTACGCCGAGTTTCGCAGATGACTAGCTAACGTTAGAGTAGAATACACACACAGTTAGGCCTAAAATAAGCCTTTACCTGCCCAGGGACTACAGATGAAAATGAGCTCATTAGCTAACTGTGGCACATTTATATTGATGTGGAAACTGAAATGTTGTTTAATGTGCACTGTCCCTGTTAATTAATTAATTAAATAATTAAATAATGAAATAAATAAATAAATAAAAATAGCGCAATCCCATCGTTGTTAGAAGTTGTTGGTCGCCTACACTGGTGAATGGGGTAGTAGCACAAGCTTGAGCTTGAAATAATATTTTGTTTTTTTACGTACAGTATATAATAAAAACAACTTTTATTGTTGAAATATATTCCACCATATGATTCTGTAAATAATACAAATTTTTGGGCTAGTCTATATAGCCTATGTTTTATTAATTCCACCTCCTGTTATGACACTGCAAGAGTCTTTTAGTGGTGGTAGCCTACTATGAACATATTATTCATGGTTTTTACTTTACTTTTATGTTATTTATCTGCTATCAGACACCAGTCAACCATTTTCTATAATTTCTATAACTGATTAATGGTTGAATTATTATTTGAGTAATTATTACTTGATTACATTTATTTAATTCACCTGTTGGATTGTGTATAGCTCAACTTTATTCTTGTATTATATATATGGTGCAGTGGGTAGCACTGCCGCCTCAGAGTTAGGAGGTCCTGGGTTCGAATCCCGGTTGGCTGGGGCCTCTCTCTGTGGAGTTTGCATGTTCTCCCCGTGTTTGAGTTGGTTTCTTCCGGGTACTCCGGTTTCCTCTCACAGTCAAAAGACATGCAGGTTAGGCTGATTGGAGAGTCTAAATTGCCTGTGTATGAGTGTGTGAGTGAATGGTGTGTGTGCCCTGCGATGGACTGGCGACCTGTCCAGGGTGTATTCCTGCCTTTCACCCAATGTATGCTGGGATAGGCTCCAGCCCCCCTGCGACCCTGTTCATGATAAGTGGGTTAAGATGATGGATGGATGGATGAATACATTTAGGGTTCAGATAAAAAGATGAACACGAGACCAGAGTTCAGAATTTCAGCTTTTATTTCCTGGTATTTACACCTCGATGTGTTAAACTACATAGCACCTTTGGTATCAGACCACCCAATTTAGGGGAGCAAAAGTATTGGAACAGAGAGTATTTTAAGTACATGAAAGTAAATAACACTTGATACTTAGTAGCATATCCCTTGCTTGCAAGAACTGCATCAACCCTGCCACCCATTGACATCACCAAACTGTTCCATTCTGCTTTTGTGATGCTTTTCCAGGATTTTACTGCAGCCTCTTTCAGTTATTGTTTGTTCAAGGGGGTTTCCCTTTTCAGGAGGTGAAATCATTGTAACCAGGTGTGTGGTATCGTTGCGGACCGTCCACTAGAGGCAGTAAAGTGTAATTTTATCATTGCTAATTTGAACAATCTAAGGTTAGGGCTTGAGCCAGTCTGTTTGTTGTATTGCTGTTGTATTGCTGTTAATCACTCATACTGGTTGCATACCTGTAGAGTGATTGAACGTTTGTTTGAAATTGCTGAGTTTGTCAGGAGATTAGCGCTGATTTGATACTGCTTGTGAGCGATTTGTAGGTGCTTTAAATAGGCGTCTTCAGAGCGACGTCAGCGTATATTAGTCTCGCGGAAGTAGTCCTTCGTCATTAGTGCATCATTGTAACCAGGTGTGTGGTATCGTTGCGGACTGTCCACTAGACGCGGTAAAGTGTAATTTTATCATCGTCTTCAGAGCGACACCAGCGTGTATTAGTCTCGCGGAAGTAGTCCTTCGTCATTAGTGCATCATTGTAACCAGGTGTGTGGTATCGTTGCGGACCGTCCACTAGGCGCGGTAAAGTGTAATTTTATCATTGCTAATTTTAACAATCTAAGGTTAGGGCTTGAGCCAGTCTGTTTGTTGTATAGCTGGTAATCACTCATACTGGTTGCATACCTGTAGAGTGATTGAACGTTTGTTTGAAATTGCTGAGTTTGTCAGGAGTTTGTCAGGAGATTAGCGCTGATTTGATACTGCTTGTGAGCGCTTTGTAGGTGCTTTAAATAGGCGTATTCAGAGCGACGCCAGCGTATATTAGTCTCGCGGAAGTAGTCCTTCGTCATTAGTGCATCATTGTAACCAGGTGTGTGGTATCGTTGTGGACCGTCCACTAGACGCGGTAAAGTGTAATTTTATCATCGTCTTCAGAGCGACACCAGCGTCGCTCCGTCCCAGTTTGTTATGTTATGTTTCACCCCATCCCAGTGTGCTCTCTCCCCCGAAGACCCCCCCTGCGACGTGGGCCTCCGCGGCGTCGGAACCCCTCCAACCTCAGCTACCCCCCGCTGACCCCCTGTAAGGACTTTGCTGTCACAGGGGGACTATGGAACTGCTAGTCTGCCACTCCGTTGGCTGACTTCATCCCTGCATATGCCTCCCTCCAGTCCCTACAATTCCTTGCCCTAACTGAGACCTGGATCACACCTGACAACACCGCCACTCCCGCTGCCCTCTCATCCTCCTTCTCCTTCTCGCACACTCCCCGGCCTTCCGGCCGTGGCGGTGGTACTGGTCTTTTAATTTCCCCCTCTCTGACCTGTCCATATCCACTTTTGAATTCCATTCTGTTGCAGTATCCTACCCTACTAACCTTTTTATTGCAGTTATCTATCGCCCTCCAGGGCCCCTGGGAAGCTTCCTTGATGAGCTAGACACCCTTCTCAGCTCCTTCCCTGAGGATGGCACCCCGCTGATTCTCCTTGGAGACTTCAACATCCACCTTGAAGCCTCCCAGGCTGCTGCCTTCCTACCGCTACTCCACTCCTTCAGCCCCTCCCTGCAACCCACAAGGCAGGCGATGTCCTAGACCTTGTCTTTGTGAGGAACTGCTCATGCTCTAATTTCACGGTTATTCCTCTGCATACATCTGATCACCACTTCATCTCATTCTCCCTCCCTCTTCCTCCCCATCCTTCTCCCCCTCCTCCCACCTACCCTTCCTCAGCCCGCCGTAACCTCCGCTCCCTCTCACACTCTTCCTTTGCCACCACTGTCACCGCCTCACTCCCCCCCTCTCAAATCCTTCTCCAAACTCCCCGCTGACTCTGCATCTGCCACCCTCCTTTCATCTCTTTCCTCCACCTTTGACTCCCTCTGTCCCCCTGTCTCAAAGCCGCCTCGCACATCCCCCCCCGTCCCCTTGGATGTCTGACACCCTCTGTACCTCCAGGGCCAGCCTCCGCGCAGTGGAGAGGAAGTGGGGGAAATCCAGAGACGGCTCAGACCTCACAATCTACCAGTCTCTCCTGGCAGCATTCTCTTCCACTGTCACTGCCGCCAAAGCAAAATACTATCAAACACAAATTCAGAACTCCGCTTCTAACCCCCGGAAACTTTTCCCTATTTTCTCCTCTCTCCTCAACGCACCGCCTCCTCCTCCTCAGTCCTCCTTCGCTGCTGATGACTTTGCTGATTTCTTCGATGAGAAGGTCACAGTCATCCGCAGATCCTTTACAACCACCGCCCCCCTCACTGTGCCCTCCCCCCCCCCCCCCAGGCCCATCCCTTCCTTTTCCACTTTCTCCCCCCTTACAGACTCTGATGTTTCTCAACTCCTGCTCTCCCACCGCCCTACAACCTGTGCCCTTGACCCTATCCCCTCTTCTCTTCTCCAAACTATCACACCTGACATTCTCCCATTTGTCACCTCCCTTGTCAACTGCTCCCTGTCTTCCGGCTGTTTTCTGGCATCCTCCAAGAGGGCCCACATCACTCCGCTGCTAAAACAGCCTTCTCTGGATCCCTCCATCATCCAGAACTACCGCCCGGTATCTCTTCTTCCTTTCTTTTCTAAAACTATAGAATGAGCCGCTTCTACTCAACTTTCTTCTTTCTTTTCTAACAATGACCTGCTAGACCCCCATCAGTCTGGCTTCAGATCGGGCCACTCAACAGAGACTGCGCTCCTCTCCTTCAGTGAGTCACTCCATGCCGCACGAGCAGCCTCCCTCTCCTCTGTCCTCATTCTTTTAGATCTCTCTGCTGCCTTCGACACTGTGGATCACTCCATCCTCCTGTCTGCCCTGTCAGCAAGCAACAGGCATCTGTGGCACAGCCCTGGACTGGATTGAGTCCTACCTCTCTGGTCGCTCCTTCCAGGTTGCCTGGGCTGGTTTGGTATCGACACCTTGGCCCCTCGCCACAGGAGTTCCCCAGGGCTCAGTCCTAGGCCCGCTTCTTTTTTCTCTTTATACTCGCTCCCTTGGCCCTGTGATCACTGCACATGGGCTATCCTACCACTGCTACGCGGACGATACCCAACTCTTCGTCTCGTTCCCGCCGTCTGATACGCAGGTTTCAGCCCGTATCTCTGCTTGCCTGAGGGACATCCAGAGCTGGATGGACAACCACCATCTAAAGCTCAACCCAGGCAAGACTGAAATGATATTCATCCCTGCTAATACCTCTCCTTATTTCCCTCGGGGATACCACACTCACGCCGTCACCCAGTGCAAGGAACCTCGGCGTGGTGATGGACAGCAGACTGTCCCTTTCCGAGAACATTGCGGCGGTGACCCGGTCTTGCAGGTTCTTCCTATACAACATACGGAGAATCTGCCCCTTTCTCACCCCCTACTCGACCCAGCTCCTGGTCCAAGCGATGGTTCTGTCCCGCCTGGACTACTGCAATTCCCTCTTGGCTGGCCTCCCAGCGTCCGCCATCAGACCCCTCCAACTTATCCAGAATGCAGCAGCTTGTCTGGTCTTCAACCTACCCAAATACTCACACGTCACCCCCCTGCTTACTTCCCTCCACTGGCTGCCTGTCATGGCTCGCATCAAATTCAAAACATTGGTGCTAGCCTTCCAAGCAGTTAAGGGGTCTTCCCCAGCTTATCTACAAAAAATCATCAGACCCTACACCCCTGCCAGACCTCTTCGTTCAGCCTCCACAGGCCGCTTGGCACCTCCACCTCACGCTCAGACTACTGTCTGTTCTGGCTCCACGGTGGTGGAACGAACTCCACGTTGAGGTCAGAACTGTAGAATCTCTCCCCACCTTCAGGCGCAAGCTGAAGACACACCTCTTCAAGCAGCACCTCTCCCCATCCCTCCCTACCTCCCTGTGAACTTTAATTGTTGTCTCTGTGTCTTGCTTTGTGTATCGGTATTTTCAGTTGGCTAGGTAAGCAGTGTTTGGATAGGTAACTTTGGTCACTTTTGCTCTGTTTGTTTGTTTCTTTGTTCAAAAAAA
Organism: Conger conger; assembly: GCF_963514075.1. Classification (NCBI taxonomy): domain Eukaryota; kingdom Metazoa; phylum Chordata; class Actinopteri; order Anguilliformes; family Congridae; genus Conger; species Conger conger. Next base: position 32,612,916 of record NC_083769.1, read on the forward strand.
AAAAAATTGGCCCTCGTCCTTATCTTTGTTGTACAGGTAGCAGTTGAAATTGTACTTCCCTCTAGGGTCTTTCAGCGAACGTATCCCTGGTTATGGGTATGCACTTTGTTGTACGTCGCTCTGGATAAGAGCGTCTGCCAAATGCCAATAATGTAATGTAATGTAATGAAATGCATTCTCAGTTGGGTTAAGGTCTGGTGATTGACTTGGCCAGTCTAAAACCTTCCACTTTTTCTTCCTAATGAAGTCCTTTGTTTTGTTGGCAGTGTGTTTTGGGTCATTGTCTTGCTGCATGATGAAGTTTGTGGGGCAACGAATAATCATCTTATTTGTTGAATTTATATACTCTAAATAGCCGCTAGTCTACTTATAAATGTTGACAAACAGACGTGCAAAAGTAATGGTTTCGCAATATCATGAAAAAACAATGAAGTTAATAGTTACTGAAATATTAGACAAGTTATGTTGCGATTAGTCACTTTCCAATTTGTCAGTTTTTTCCATTTTTTCATCCAATGTTAGTTAAGGCAGAGCATTTTTTTTTTTTTTAAGGTGGCCCACCTTAACTATAAACCACTGCAGTAATAAACACTGAATATACTAGATGCTGTATTATAACTTTGCCAAGATCATCATCATAATAGCTAACTAGGACATTAAGAATTCTATCCATGTTCAGGCTTGTGGACTCAGCACTCAGCATTTATGGAAAACATCCCTTTTTTCAACTTGTCAGATAAACATTGCTGCTGCCGTGTATAAGTTTCCTGTCACACACCATGCAGAAACCAAAAACGCAAAAGTGTTAAGCAGTTGCTCGTCCCACCATTTTCTTCAACCCAAGCCCATCTCCATTCATTTTTCACTCCCCTCTGAATTAGGCTTGTGTCTGAGTTTGAATGAACTTTGCTTCTATGTTTCAGCGGATACATTGAATTTAATTCACAGCACGAAGGCTCCCTACTCATTCACTGAAAAAACTGCCTTACTCCTACACCATTAGTAATTTAAGAATGAATGGTTGCAAGACTGAACGTGATTTGATAGGACGCATCCAGAACAAAAACAAAGACACGTGGGATCGTGTTATGACATTTACGTTTTAAGACATTGTGTTGCGTGTTACAAAAGAAGGGATGTTATCATATTGATACATTACACAGAATTTAATTCCTCCTGTATATACTATAATGTAAGGGGGAAAGTAGCAAAGTTATGTATTATTGTGACTTATTATTTTGTGGAAAAAACAACCAAATGCCGGAAATCCGGCACCATGCCTGAGAACTTTAAGCCCTGCATTTTTCTTCACAGCTCTCACGATGTGTCTGTCATCAACTGCTGTTGTTTTCCTTGGTCGACCTTTACGCCAGCGGTTTCTTTCTTTTTTCAGGACATTTCAAGTTGTTGTCCAAGCTATCCCCAATGCTTGTGCAATGGCTCTGATCGATTTCTCCTCTTTTCCAAGCTTCAAAAGGGCTTGCTTTTCTCCCAAAGACAGTTCTCTGGTTTTACAGTTGGTTTATCTTTTCTAACGCAAATGCAGTCTTCACAGGCAAAACCCAAGGCTAAAATCAAGAGTAGACATTCAGAACTATTTGTTGTTTAACCAGTCAATCTAATGGGACACATCTGCACAACAAGAAACACCTGTCAGCCATATGTTCCAATACTTGTCCTCACCTAAAAATTGAGTGGCCTGATACAAAAGGTGATATTTTCTAAGTTTTAACTTTCCAAGCAACACAGCACTCCAAGACTACATTGTTGTCAGGTTCATTGTAAGACTCTATGCTGTAAATAGTTGTTGATTTTTAAAATAAATTACTTATTTATAACAACATTCACTTTACGTTGGCATATTTTCTATCTTTTCTGGGGGAAACCCTGTATGGTGTAGGCTACTGCAGTCAGTTCATGTTTAAGCCGTTTGCAGAATATTTTTTATCCAAAATGACAAAATGATGGATGGCATTTGGATTTTTCCATGAAAGCTTCTAAAAATCGGTAAATGATGGGAAATTCTTGATTAACAGAGCCCATGGTCAGGTGTTATGTATTCGATCGCTTCCTTAGTGCGGGTATGAGAACCAGAGCTGTGCCAATTACAGTCAAGGAAGCCTATATGAGGCTGAGAAAAAAAGAAATCAAAAACAGTCAAAAACTTGAAAAAAGGCAGAGACATTGGCCCAACAATAGGCATACTGAAACAAACTGGTGGAACATCATTAAGAAGTAAGAGAGCACTGGTGTATGTTTCGGATCATTGCCTCGCTGTGCGATGAAGCACTGTCCAATGGGCTTTTGATTGACCCTGAGCAGATAAGATACACTGAACACTTCAAAATTAATTCGGCAGTTACATTATCAGTGAAGGCAAGTGAGCCAGCACCTGTGGCAGTCGTACATGGCCAAACATAAAACCCCCATGTTTCACAGATGGGGGGTGCTTTGGTTCTTGGGCAATTCCTTTTAGCCTTAACACTTTTTAGTCTCTTCTGTCCACAAGTCCACAAGAACACTGCATGCAATTGTTGGTACTTTTTAGTAAACTAACCTGGCCATCCTGTTTTACCGTCAGTGGTTTGCATTTAGCAGTGTCTTCTGTTGATTTGTTTGAGCAGTTGCCTGCAGACATGCCAGTACCTGCCTCCTGAAGAGTGTTGCTGATCTGTCAGACAGCTGTTTGGGGGGTTTTCTGCATTATGGTGAGAATTCTTCGGTCAGCAAATGTAGAGGCCTACCAGCCCCCATCATTTCTGAGCTCACCAGTTCTCTCTTTCTTATTAAGGATGTTTCAAACTGTTTGTTTTGGTAAGCCTATTGTTTGGCCTATGTCCTTGGCTGTTTTTTCTTATTTCTCAGCCTCATAAAGGCTTCCTTGGCTGTCATTGGCACAATTGGTCCTCATAACAGATTGATGACCTCAGAGTCTGTTATTAAACCAATATCAGACTCCAAGGTCATCAAAAGCCTAGAATCAAACTAGATACTGACAGCTTTCTTATACCTGCACTAAGGAAGCCATTGAATACACCTGACTAATCAGAAACAGCTGATAAGCCAATTGCACCAATTACTTTTTGTTCCCTAAAATAGGGGGACTATGTATAAAAAGGGTTGTAATTCCTACAAAGATCACATGATATGGATGTACATACCCTCAAATTTAAAGTCTGCACTTTAACCTTATCATCATTAATTCAGTTAAAATATAATGTGCTGGACTACAGAGCCTAAAGAACAGTAATTGTACCACTGCCCAAATACCTACAGACTACTTAGTATTATACAGAAATTATAGTATTGTACGTAGCTCTGGATAAGCGCGTCTGCTAAATGCCTTGTAATGTAATACACTATATTACATATTATATTGTGTATATTCCTTATCTGGTGATCCATGTAGGAATTACTGCCTCTTTTAAACATAGTATTCCTCTCATGTAATTCCCTAGCAAATTCCATTAATTTTGATTGGATGGCTGTAATTATAGCCACAAAACACTGCTACCATTTTATTGTTAGGCCATGTTGCATCAAATTTAAAACTTTGGTGCTTGCATACCAGGCAGTTAAGGGATCAGCCCCTGCATATATTCAATCACTAATCAGAACCTATACACCAGCGAGAACCCTCTGTTCCACTACTTCGGGACGTCTGGCACTTCCCCCTCACCTCACCTGCAATTCTCAGTCACGACTGCTGTCTGTTCAGGCCCCACGGTGGTGGACTGACCTTCCTGTGGATGTCAGGACAGCAGAGTCTCTGACCACTTTCAAGCGGTCCTTTTCCTCCCTACCGCACCACCATGATTAGCCTGCCATAGATTATAATGGTATATAATATATAGTTACATATAGATATTCTTGTATTGTATTGTTGTACTTGGGGTATTCTAGCTGCCAACTGTGGTATGCTAGTTTGTAAGTTGATGTATTCTTCAAGGGTTCCAATTGCATCTATTTGGTCAAGCTAGGACTTGGAACCATACTGTCCTCTAGGGTCCTCATTATGCTGGTCCCTGTGTTGGATCTGTATTTCGTTGTATGTCGCTCTGGATAAGTGTCTGCTGAATGCCTGTAATGCAATGTCAGGCACCTTGTTAAGATGATTAGTCAGTCAGTCATCCATCCATCCATCCATTTTCACCCGCTTATCCGGAGTCGGGTTGCGGTGGCAGTAGGCTATTCCAGGCGTCCCTCTCCCCAGCAACGCGTTCCAGCTTTTCATGGGGGATCCCGAGGCGTTCCCAGGCCAGGAGATGTATATAATCTCTCCAGCGGGTTCTGGGTCTCCCTTGGGGTCTCCGCCCAGTTGGACGAGCCCGGAAAACCTCCAAAGGGAGGTGCCTGGGAGGCATCCTGATCAGATGCCCAAACCACCTCAATTGGCTCCTTTCGACACGAAGGAGCAGCGGCTCTACTCCGAGCTCCCTCTGGATGTCCGAGCTTCTCACCCTATCTCTAAGGCTGAGCCCGGCCACCCTACGGAGGAAGCTCATTTCAGCCGCTTGTATACGCGATCTCATTCTTTCGGTCACTACCCAAAGCTTGTGACCATAGGTGAGGTTTGGGACATCGATCGACCGGTAAATCGAGAGCTTCGCCTTCCGGCTCAGCTCCCTCTTCACCACGACGGTCCGGTGCAACGCCCGCATTACTGGTGACGCTGCACCAATCCCCCTGTCGATCTCACGCTCCCTTCTACCCTCACTCGTGAACAAGACACCAAGATACTTGAATTCCTTCACTTGGGGCAATGACTCGTTCCCAACCCGGAGGGAGCAATCCACCGTTTTCCGGCAGAGAACCATGGCCTCGGACTTGGAGGTGCTGACTCTCATCCCGGCCGCTTCACACTCGGCTGCAAACCGCTCCAGTGCGTGCTGAAGGTCACAGTCCGATGAAGCCAGCAGAACCACGTCATCCGCAAAAAGCAGAGACACTATTCTGAGGTCACCAAACCGGACACTCTCCTCACCTCGGCTGCGCCTTGAGATCCTGGCCCTGAATATCACAAACGGGACCGGTGACAAGGGGCAACCTTGGTGGAGTCAAACACCCACTGGAAGCGTGCTTGACTTTGTGCCGAGGATGTGGACACAGCTCTCACTTTGGTTATACAGGGACCGGATGGCTCGTAACAACGGCCCCGGTACCGTATACTCCCGCAGTACCCCCCACAGGGTTCCCCGGGGGACACGGTTGAAAGCCTTCTCCAAGTCCACAAAGCACATGTGGACTGGATAGGCAAACTCTCATGACCCCGCCAGCAACCCCGGTGGCTTGTGAGTATCCCCACACCCGCCCGGCGCCTCTCACCCTGAGCAACTCCAGAAAAGAACAGAGTCCAGCCCCTCTCCAGGAGTTTGGTTCCAGAACCAGTGCTGTGCGTGGAGGTGAGCCCAACTATATCTTGCTGGTACCGCTCCGCCCCTCCTGCACTAGCTCCGGTTCCTTCCCCACCAGAGAGGTGACGTTCCGAGTCCCCAGAACCAGTCTGCGACGCCGAGGATCAGCACACCCGGATCCCCGCCTTTGCCTAGTGCCCGTTGGGCAAAACACCCGACTCCAATGCCGACCCCTGCAGGTGGTGAGCCCACAGGGTGGCAACCCCACGTGACCATGGGATAAGGCGCGGCCACCAGACGCTCGCCAACAAGCTCCCCTCCCGGGTCTGGCTCCAGAAGGGGGTCCCGGTTTCCCTTTTCCGGGCGAGGTATCTTGGTGCTTGTGAGGCCGTATCATGGAGTCCTTATATGGCCCCTCCCCCGGGACTAATTTGCCTTGGGTGACCCTACTGGGGGCTAACGCTAGTGCCCCCGACAACATAGCTCCCAGGATCACCGGGACACACAAACCCCTCCACCACGTTAAGGTGGCGATTCCTTGGATTCCTTGGATTAGTCAGTCATACTTACTGTATATTGTGCTCATAAGACATTCATTATTGTATTGTCATCTCAGAGTAAAGCTGATGAATGCTGTTGTGTATAACATGCTATTGTTATTGACAATTGAACTGTGCCTGTAATTATAAATGCAGCATGAGGCTGTATTGTTTTAATGAATCAAACAATCTGATTATTTATCTAAAAAATCCACTACTTTTTTGATTTTGTCATTTTATGCCCTCTCATGATCTTCAGCTATATTTAGTGTTTATTTGGTCTGAACAATAATCATGAACAAAACGGTGTTGAATATTGTGAATGTATGTGAGGAAACCTCAGGATCTTCACTGTAGGTTTGGAGATTATTTTGCTTCTGACAAGTGTTGCATACAAGCAATGCCTTATTTGGCTTATCTGAGGTTTGATATCTGTCTTCAAAAAGACAAGGGTAGACAGTTTCATATTACCATTTGCTAAATCGAGCAGGATACAGCTCTGATTAATGTCTCAGTACTTGTTCAATAGAACTAAAATTATGGAAAACCAAAAAACACTATTACTACTTGAATTAGAGCGAGTCCTTCGTACAGTACATGCACTCTTGCATTGCCTTACCGTCATTGTCTGCACGTTAGCCAGTCTCTAGATCTCTGTACATTACCATACACTAAATATATTAAGTTTCACTGCTCAGTTTTACTGTATCTGTCCTGTCAGAGACATTGTGATACTGAATTTCCTTACAGTAGAGAAAATAGCCTACGATATAACCCTGGATAATGTATAGAAATGTACGAAAGGCACAGCCTTGGGTATGTTATAAAGTCCTGTGCCATAAGTCATTCTAGGTGTGTATGTCCTTTGGGGTCCTTTGCATACACCCCTAATAAAAAGCATAAGGATGAGTTTCTCAGTCAGCTGCAGAATCTTAAACGCTCTTTGTTTACCCACCCATCTCAGCATCTTTCCACATCTCCAATCTCCATTACAGGTAGCTCTAACTTTCTCTTTAATTGAATGGTGTTTAATAACGTAGCTTTACTAAATAATAATTTGGAATATGAACGATCCAGTGCATCTACGTGCTAGTCCGTTGTAGTTACAGTCGGACATTCTCATTAACAGCCGCATAGGATATTGCGTATCGTTTCAAAATGTCATCAAGCGATGTATGAGTATTGCAATAATATGCTTGTTATGGGTGCGGTTTAATCGGAAAATACCTATTGGTCCTCGTGCTATAGCGCCATGGGGGGCTGATCTCATTGGTTTTCAGAGCTCTGCTTTGAATTTGAGATGAGTGGTGCTCAACCACAGTTGTACTGGTCGTGTATTCGTTAGAATGAATGGGCCGCAGGAAGGAAGGAAATGATTGCTGTAAATGTTTAATTTAAAAAGAAGACAAAATGACAGAGATAAAGATATGTACCGTGTCATCGTCATGTAAGTATCTAGTAGTAACATGTACAGTTTGTTTTAATAATTCCATTGATTTTGTCACAGTAAGCCTATCACATCTTTGGGATGATGGCTGTTAAACGTGGTCATCTTGAACATGTGCATACAGGTTTCGTGTCAGTACCCGCGCGTGAAAGGGTTTCAGTTTGCTAATTTCTCAGTTGCACTACAATTATGAGCGGTGGCATCCTGTTATGTAAAAATAGTCGGAATTTTTGGCGGATGTAATCCGGTTGAAACTACGCTTGGTTTCATGTTCGGCGTGACACTGTACCCCGTGTAACAAAGTCGTACACGTTAGCTACACATTTTCTTAGGATATTAATACGTTTACAATCCTGGTCATTGTTGGTTTACAGCTATGACAGGAAATGTGTTCGTATTTTTCCGTTATCATCTTAAAGGCCATAATAGTTTTCACTGGTATGATCAGAATAATGGACATAATAACGGTATGTTGTGCATTATCTTTTGTATTGTAACGTTAGCTACTGTAGCTAGCTAACTGACTTCGTTCTGCCACGTTGAGCAGGCTTTGCCTCCGCGTCCATGACAGCATCTTAGAGGGTGTGTCTTGGCTACATAGGTAAATGGAGACAAAATTATATACATATTAATATTTACATTTTAACTGTCAAATTGCATCGATGCTGTTGGCGATTCATTTGCATCAATTGTAGGCTCTAGGTTGGTAGCCTATTTGGATACCATATCATCAATTGCTGCTGTTCACAGTTACAATTGTGATATGGTGTCGAATGAGGACAGCCCCGGTTGGCTTAGCAGTGTCGGAAGTATCAACATAACAAAAGAACCGCGCATGTTATTTTTGACTCAAATTATAGTACAATCTAGCTTGAAGCAGTCCGTTGCCTGTGGCCACGCGACAATAATTTTCACTCATACATCTGCACCTGTTCCGCGCATCAAGCCTCCAGACATTGTAGGCTACGTGATGTTTTCTACTAAATTGCTCGTTTCTTTAGTTGTTCTAGAGCATTAATACCATACGTGCAAGCGATTTGTTTCCTCGTTTGAACGGGATTGTGGTAGGTTACATTGCGTTATAAACTGTGTCAGACAGGAGGATACAACACTACGGAGTATTCATTTTTCTAAGACTGAAATAATTCGTTTTAGTGATTATATATTTAGCGGAAGTAACTGTCAAAAACATGAGAATGTCGTTAAGAGTAGACAACAAAGTTAAACCGTAAAAGAAAGCGTTTTTATGACCACAAACACTGTATATCAATTGTACACTAATGGATGAATATGTATTTTTAAAATCAAGACATTTTGTTGTGGTATTTACATTTTTTCTGTTATTCTACAGAATTCCACTGATTCTAGAAATAATTCAGTGTAGAATTTCCTCTAACAAAACAGAAAAAATAAATTGAAATGTCTTAAAAAGTACAAAAAACTTTTAAATCTTTGTACAGTGTTCAGTAAGATGTTGTGAGAATAGGTAATGTTGTGAGAATAGGTGATGTTGTGACAACAGTGTCAAAAAATACAATTCAATAAAACAAGAGGAACTATTTTACTGAAACACTTTTGAATTTGAATTCAGTTCTAAGCCACTTTGCCTATGTATTATGTTGCATTCAGGGCATTTAATGACTGTTCCATTCTTGATGGTGTGGGTGCTGGACAATTGTTCCTTGCTGCTAATATGGAATCTGAGCTGCGTTTGTCTCCAAAGGGAACAGAAATTCTCAGGGGCCACTTAAAGGGATTTATTTTACCCTGTCACGCATGCATTATTTATGATGATTCTTGTCACTGCCTTTGACTCCTCTTTAAATCTCTGTACTACCCAAGTCATAAGCTCTTGAGACCATGTAAAACATTGATGCTGGTGATTGGGAGAGACCCCAATGAAGTGGAGAGGCTGCAGAAACCACCGCCAATCAATTCTAGCCTGGGAACTCATTGCCACTGCCCTGTCCCTGCATCTGTAACACTAGCCACAGCACAAGTATACAAAGGCATCTTTTCTGTTTAACGTTCACGGAAAAGATAATGTTACATACTGTACTGTGCCCTTTTATAAGAATCTCCCTCTGGAGCCCAATTTCACTCAGCACCACAAGTAACTGAAGACTCCCAAGCTGATTTGCACTGAATGTTACAGGGGTTGGAGAAGTCCCGGTTTTCATCCTGCAGAGTATCAATACTTAGGCTTCAGATAGGCATCGAAAACAGCAGTGATTCTACGTCACATCCTATTTAGTCTTTCCGGTTAGTCTATTCAGTACTGCACACAAGTTCGCTTGCACATTTGTGTGCAGTATTTTTGTAAATGACTAACTATTCTTCAAGGAAGTGTTTTGTCTATCTGTGTCATGTAGCTATTAATGTGCTGTGTTTGGTCATATTGAAGGAAGCTAGTAGCTGAGATGGTGTGTGTCTGTATGGGTGTGTGCAGTGGCACATACTTCCCCGAAGTAGCCGCAGCTTGTATTTCCTGTATGCCTCTGTAGAGGCTTGGCTGGACTGTTTTTTAATCTCAGATGCTTTAAAAGATACAATGTTTCTGTGCTTGAGGTTCTGTAAGGCTGAAGGCCTGTTTTTTTCTCAGATCCGCGTTGTCGGAGGAGGGCTCAGTGACTCAGCGTTCCTCTGTCTGACTGGAAATGCTGTTTGTGGTGTAGCAGCCCCGCTGTACCATGAGCCATAAAGAGCTTACGAGCGTCTCCCTTAAGAGTATTATCTTGATGGCCACTTCACTACAGCTGTCATTTGTGGAATTCATCTAATACTACTGAATATGCTAATTGGGAGGTGGGGGTCCTTTTTTTCAATGTGCATTCAATGAGATTGTGCTTATCGTCTCGAATGGAATTGCAGTAAAACAGACACCGGCCGTGCCAGACAGTTTTCCGTTATGCACGTGGAACAGCTTATCTTTGTCTATAGATGCATATTCTGCTCTAAATAACTTGCAACTTGTATTGCAGGTTCTGTTTTAGGAGCCTATGCACTATTTTGTGATTTTAAAAATAAGCCTAATTCACTGGAGATAGAACTGTATACATTCTGCATTAAATAGACAAACGCTAAGGGAGTAAACAGGAAGGGGAGGCCATTATTTTGAAGAGATTGTTCAAATTGCCTGTAGCTAAGAGTTGCAGTTAGTCATACTGAATATTGTTCCTCATTATATTGACCCACATCCTGTATATAGCTAATGAATTGGTACTGTGTGATGCAGAATTAATTTGTAGCAGTTTTTTTCCAAGCCCAGGACTACGTTGCAGGGATCACAGATGTAGGCTAGTACGTAGCCTGCACACATACACACACACACACACACACACACACACACACACACACACACGTACACAGGGACACTAATTGACTTCTCGTCGACATGACCTTTTTCACCCCAGCCAACCCTTTAGGGGAAAATCTGGCATGATGTCTGATTCCTGGGGCTGATTCTTCCGGATGACTTCACTTGCAATACAGCATGTAACAGGAGGCAGCGAACCATGGGCCTCAGAATTAGGGCAGTAGGTTTATATGTGCTGGAGGGGGGGGCAGGGGGTGGCGTGTGCTTCCTGATGGCAACCATATACCATATCCATACACTGTACCATAATCCCCCCCCCCCCCCCCCACGCCCCGACTACAGGCTCTAAGGCACAGAACTGCACATGAGCATCAGTGCACTGTACAATACAAATGTAGCCCTCCAGTTGTGTACATATTATGAACCCCCCCCCCCCCCCCCATGTCCACAGGGCCAACTACTCTCACCAGATCCCTGTGATAATGCCTCTTAATTGAATTGTAAAGCCAAAATTCATATTTTTCTGTACAAACAACCTGCTACTCATCAATAAATCAGTGAATAACAGTTTTTTTTTACTTCACAGTTCAGCCTGACTGTGTTTCTTCCATCTGTCCCTTTCATTTATACTACAAAACACATCATAATAGATTTTTTGGCTATAGTAGATGTTTGGCACTTAGCTTTGAGTTCATAACTGCAGGGTTAGCCTCATGTGACAATCTTTGTGTATAATGGTGTATAACCTTTATAAAAATGTAAAAAAGAACAAATGTTGAACTTTTTTTTCTAATGGTAGGGGCACTCACATTTTAAATCAAAATGTATTTTGAGGGCTGCTGTTAATCACAGGAATAGGTCAATAGGAGGGTTAAAAATGTTTTTGGTCGTTGCTCATGTGCTTTGACTCCAAGCGCATGTGCACTCCAAGCCTGTACAAATCTGCCGCTCACTGAGAGGAGTTCCCGGGGTCTCCCTGTTGTGTGGAGCTGCAGTGGGGCACACACAGTAGCTAAGGCCAGGGGATGCCCTCAGGCAGGGGCCTCCACTGTAGCACAGAATGAGCAGCCCTGCCCTGTCCATCACTCCCTGCAAAGCAATGTTTGCTCAGTGTTTTTGACTTATTAGGTCAGAACCAATGTGTACATTACTATTAGCTTACAATAAGCGATCAAGCAGTTTCACCAGACTGCATTGCAGTGACTTTGTTTAAAAGGAAATGGCAACTACTTGATTAAACAGAATGAACAGGAACAGATGACAGAAACAAATGGAGAAAGATGATTATTTCCGCATGTGAACACACCTGAACATAGAAGAGTACATGGCCTGCATTCAGATCCTGCTACCTCTGGCAGACGGAGGGCATTTTAGCTCTGTTGTGCTTTTGATGTGCCAGAAAGGAACTTTCCACTTCTAGTTATTGTTTTAAAGATTATGCACACTTGCCTCTGGCACACCCATCTGACACACTTGTTCTCCGGGAGAGGAGGCGCTTGACTACAGATAAAGAGAAGTGGCAAAGGTCAGTCCCCCTGATTTGAATGCTATTTGAGAACGGTCGGCCAGATTCTCGGAGCGGGCCAAAGGCTGGAAATGAAAAAACAGAAACAGAAATTGTATACAGTGTTATACAGCTGGACATACACCGTCATTGAATGCACTGGGGCATTCTGGAGCCTGTCTGTCGAGCCTGTCTAATTAATAGCATGTTCCAGAGCCCAAAGGAGCACTGATAAGAATGATAATTGAAGCCAAAAACATGGATTATTAAAGTCTGAGGAAAACACTGTTCCTGATTTGGTATGTAACTTTTGAAGACGCTGAACATTAAGGTCAGTCAGTACTCGGTTTTTCTTTTCTATTGCATTTTAAGAAGCTGCGGTATGTAGATTCTGCAGTGTGTGTACATTCCTTTGTTCTAGGACACACGTAGGCTGTGGCTCAAGAAGAAAGTTCAGCTGTATCTTAGTAACCTTAGTACGTAGATGTTTGATGAAGGTGTAGCCATTAGCCAGCTCAGCAGGTGCAAAGTGTAGAGCATATACTGTATGAAATATCACCCAGTTTCATACAATGTCGGACTGAAGCCAGCTTCTTAATATCTTAATAGGCAAGTATGTCCTTCATATTTTCTTTTCTTTTTTTTAGTTATAATTTGTATTTATAGGCCAGAGGTTTATAGTAAATATAGGTCAGAGTCTAAAGGAACATCAGTACATATTTTACATAAAGCACCTGTAACCATAAAAGTAGGACATTCAATAAAGGCATAAAAACAGACTGAAGGATAGGGCCAATTTCACAGGATTTGTTAAGTGTAAGTATGTTAGCAGACGGTGTTACAATACCATTACCATACAAATGTTTGCAAGACAATACAGTACAAACAAACCAATGTACTGCTTTAAATACACTCATAATTATAATTTAAAAAGCTAATTAAAAACAAGAGAGGCAGATGAGACATTTTCTTTGGCAGCGTTGTTCAGTATCATGCCAATCAAGCATCTTCAAACTGAAATTCAGAGAGACCAAACAGATGGGCAGTGGGAGTGCAACTGTGAGAGACACACTGCCTCCATGTCTGGAGGCCTAGCACAGACCGGGCCTAGCTGTGTCCAGATGCAGCCCTACCTTTCTGTCCCTCTGTGGAATCACTGTTCAAATCTAACCAATTAAACATCGCTCAGTCTCCTCTGTATAGGAGACAACACCCTGCCCTTATACCGCCCCCACCCCTGGCTTTTGCTGTTTTATAATGATGAGATCCCGAATGCTGAGCTAAACATGGGTTTGATACATCTCCATTTTGAAAAGCCCTAGTTGCTGCCATACTGGTGGTACTAGTGATACGTGGCTGTGTGTGTGCATAAGAGTTTGCTTCCAGTATACACATTTTTTGTATACTGTTTTCAGCTGCTTGACATCTGTGGTCTTCCCCATCTGTCCCCAGTCTTTCAGCTAATCAGGTGCCATTCTCTCCCACTGACCCACATGCACTGTAAATTACACAATTCACCATTACTGTCACAGGGGCTTCCATCCGTAACGCAGTGCACTGTCTCTGCTTGTTCAACACAGACTGTTTTTCTTTATCTGAGATTGGATTTAATTCACAAAAACCCAATTTGCAGCACATACTTAAAACAAACGTTTAAGTAAGTCATTTATTGAAAGAATAGGATCTGTGTGGTGGCAATTTTAATTTATTCCTGTAAGAAAACACTCTGAGACAGAGACAGTAAATAAAATCCAATCTTTACTATGCGCATAGGGTCCAAGTTACATGCAAAAACAAGGACAAAGGTTCCAGGACCTTTGTCTGGATAATATTCAAAGACAATCCACCGCTCTTCTCCTTACTATAGATTGTTTATTCATATCTCCCCCTTCAATGTACGTCATGCAGATGCATGTTCTCAAAAACATTGAAGCATGACGTGTACGCAGGGGCCTGTGCAATTAACTGCGCGTCTGAGAATAATCTATTTTATCTTGTTTTAACTCCCTACTTCTAGGAAGATAATCTCCATAGTAGCTTCCGTCATGAGGTATTATGTTTTTGGTTCTGCAGGCTCTCAGGCACCAGGGAGAGACATCTCCACTCACACAGTTACAGAAAATAATATTGAGTAGCACAAAGCAAGTTATGATACTTTAATAAGTGTGTATACTCTGGATCATTCCAGCATAAGCAACCAATAATAGTATAAGAAATTAGTAAAGGAAAAACAATTAATAATATGATAAGTAATTAATAATGAAATAATCACATGAATATATAATTTCAACAACAATCTGCGTGTGTTTTGTTGATTAATGTTACATGCCAAGTGTTAATGAGGTCACAGATGTCCTCAACGTACGTTACAAACAGCAGACTGTCAGCCCCACCTCCACTTGCCCCACATCCCATTTTGACAAGCAACAAGAGCAGACAGAGATGATGAAATTAAACACAGCCGCAATTCTAAGGCATAGCTGGGGTAGATTCTTGCGGGCACACATCTCAGCACAGCAGGGGTTACCATTTAATATTTAAGCAGGTAAAGAGATGTCATTCTCCCCCCAACTGATGAGCCGAGGAGGGCTGTTAACTTACATTTTACAGAAGGGAACCTCTCATTGTCACCCATTATCTCTCTCTCTCTCTCTCTCTCTCCTCTCTCTATGGATTTCAGTGTAAACAGGCCGAGTACAGAGGCCCTGATGAGCGATAATCAATAATTAATTAACTATGACAAGTTCATTGCTTCATTTATGGTTCATTTCAACTGCTCTGAAAAGCATGTGCAACACAAGCTCATGTGAAATGAGCTTGTGTTGGAAGAGCATGAAAGTACATGGCAAGTGAAATTAAAACTTTACACAAAGAAACACACACACACATTCAGAGAGTGAGAGAGAGAACCATCTATTTCACTATTAAGGATGGACAAGATACAAATGTATCTTTGTACAATATAGCATTATATTAACTGACAGTCTGGGAGTGCATCCTGTCTACTCTGGGACGTTAAGTTTCCCAGCTCACTGAATTCATTTTTTTATTGTTAGTCAGTCATGGTCAGGTAAATTGCAGTGTTGGGAAGTTCAATAAATAAAAATTTTTCTTTTTAGTCTTTCAATGTATTTTCTAAGATTTCACTATGTGCCAGGTACAGGATATCTTGATTTGGTTTTATTGTAAAAAAAGAAAATAAAACACACAAAAAATTTACTTATTATTTCCTAACTAGAGCTCTGGGGCCTCATTTATAAAACTGTGCTTAGGATTCACGTCAAAAGGTTGCGTAAGCATGAAACCTAGGACGTGCGTACGCAAAAAAATATTCTAATTTATAAAACAGTACATACGCACGTCCCACGCCAGTTTTCCTTTATAAATCACAATCAACTCTAAGTGTGGCGCAACTTTGCCAGCTTCATGTCCCGCCCACAGTTGCCTATAAATAGGCAGTGAAACACCCCTAATGAATATGCATTTCACGAAGACGACAATGGCAAACGCTGAAAAGAAGCCCAAGAAAAGGGATTTCAGCCATTTGATTGCCTCTGAAAAGCTACAGGTGTGGGAATTATCCTGATTGATTGTAAATGACGAACAGTTCTGCACAACGAATGTGATGATGACGATGATAATAATAATAATAATAGTAATACACGTTATTTGTCTAGCACCATTGAAAACACAGTTACAAAATTAAGAGATAAAACGAACAAAAATACATAACAATAAACACATTATAAAACATAATATATGAATATGATAACAATATATGAAACTATGCACTCGTATCTGCCCGACTGACGCATTGTAAACGGCATCAGTGCAGCGCAATTTGTCCGACTGTTCACCATATTATTTATGAGAATATATTTAATAACATGAAGTATTGTTTAACAATTCGTCTACATATTTGAGGGATTATTTTACAACAACATCTCCATTTATATTTATCATCCTAAATCATATTTTTTGGGCACTCCAGGGAGCATCAATCAAACAGCTGTTTGTTTATTCGTTTTTGCAAATTAACTCTTCATTTATGATACGTGAGAGGTAATATTTCATTACATTACATTACATTACATTACAAGGCTTTTAGCAGACGCTCTTATCCAGAGCGACGTACAACAAAGTGCAAATTAAACACAAGAACAAGTGCAGAGGACCTGAGAGGACAGTACAGTTCCGAGTCCTAGTGTAAACATGCAGAAAATCAGAACCCTTTAAGAATGCAATCAACAACAATCAATTTCGATTTATTTTATACAGTGGTATCTGTTGTGTATCATTTTCAACTTCTCGTCACGAGCATTAAAGGCACAGTTTCTCATTTCTCCAGTTAATGTGCGTACGCATGGGTCAGAGTTTCCGTGGAGGACCGCACATTTTCCGGTCAAGTTCGTTTTTTATAAATGCCAAAGTTTGCTTAGAAAGTGGCGTACGCATTATTTTGTGCCTACGCAACGTTTATAAATGAGGCCCCAGGTCTCTGACTCGTGGCAGTCGTAGGTGCCTGAGAGCCTCTTCTGTTGAAAATCACGTCAATGAAAGCCTGAGTGGCATGTGCCAGTTTCAGCAGTCTGCGGTCTCGGATTTGACTGAAGTTAATTTTGTATGTCTAAGGTTGCACGTAAACTTGAAAGCATCAAAGCTTAAAAAATATATATATATATATTTATGACATTGTTCTGTGTATGGTCTTTTTCTCCGATGGGGCCAGCATAAGAAGACATTCAAATTAGGGATCATGGAACAGTAACCAGTTTTACTGTATATAGCTCTGTAACACACTGATAATGACACTGCTGCAAATCTTTATTACCCTTACAACATGACACCTCGAAAAAAGTGCTTGAGCTAAAGTTTTATTTTAGCTGTTATATTTTGCATAGCCACAAGGGGGAGGGCCTATAAAAAATCAAGAGCAAGGCACGCAAACTGTTCCTGCAGTTTTTCCACAATTATGATCCAAGTGAACAGAAGCGAATCTGATCTCTAAACGTTAAACATGACACATTTCTTCTCATTTTAAAGCAAGATTATTTTTTATTTAATTAAAAAAAAAAAAAAAAAAAAAAAAAAAAAAAAAGCCCTGTGATAAAGTTTGGGAACCCTGTCAGTTATTACTTTTTAACTCTGAATAAAAATTTCAGCTCTGGAATTATACTCACCTGACTCATTGAAGCCCTAACGAGTAAATCACCTGGGTCTGGGCCTTAGTAATTCTTCTTAAAAACGAATAAATAATAATCCAAAAGGGTTTTGCACAGGGCCCTTTTCCTGTTTTTATCATTTATAATCAGTAAAAAAAAATGTTAGTTGATGTTTGCTTTCGATCACATACAGATTCATTGTAACAGACATTTAAACCAGATCTTTGGTGGTGGTGTACTTGACATCTAATGAGAAAAATTCAAACAATTTTGATCTAGCAAGAGCAGTGAAGTCAGGTACATACGTTTTCAGGGCATTGGTGCAGGTGCTGGGCTGTTGTTTTAATGGCATTCATATGCGAGAATGACGACTAGCATGTGTAAGTTGAGCCAAACATTGTCAGGATAAACAGCGCAAGCCTTCATGAATAAGGGAATTTCTCTTGGCTGATTTCATGAGCCCAGCCCTTTTCGGACCCTGCCAGCTGGAATGACTACCATCTGATGACATTCCACTCAAAGCAAGCTCTCAAGCCCGAAGTAGGATGCTACATCTTTGCTTGTAACATGAAGTTAGCCCCCGAATCTTCTGACGGCGAGCATCAGATCCCAGTGGGAAAGTTGTCTTGAAGTGAGCATGTGTTGTCTTGAAATGCCTCCGCCAGTTACATTCTTTTGTCACAGATACGCTCTCATTGCACAGTAAACGCAAAGGCCTTATACCAACTGATATAATGACATACTTCTCTGTCAATTGAGGGTTAAATTGTAGGTTTTCTGTGTGAACATTTCACTTTTTTATAGTAGAAAGAGACAGTCTAGTTATCAAGTGCGCGCTGTTGTGAATGGTGTTTGGAAAGTGCTGTTGCCTTGAACCACTTAAAGGGCCAGTACAATTCAGCCCTCGGGCCCCCAATTAAATAGGCCTTATAAAAGTGATTGTGAATACTTTGGCCTTTTTAAGCAAAACAGTAACTGTTCATAAATACATTTTAAGAAATAAATCTAACATTTTGGCCCACTTATCGCCACAGAAAAAATGTGGAGCTTATTCAGAAGTAAAAAAAAAAAAAAAAACTACATAAATGTAATGAACAAACTTGAACTTGCATTAGTAGCATTAAGTACAAATATCTTATGTTCAGAATACGGTATGTAATCAAATTTTTATGACATTTGTTTCTTAAAGAAAAAAAGATTAAGCTGCTCCTGGCATATTGGGCTTTCTTAAGGGCAGTTTTCATCGGGGCAATAAAACCAAGCCAAGGCTTGATTAAGCTCTTGAATGTTTGGAAGCATATGCATATGCAGCATACCTTTAGAATACTTGCAGACGTGTTACTTGTTTGCCACAGGAGAGAGATGCACTGAATTTGACACCAACAACTGCATGCCCACTGTGTAAAAAAGCATGAATGTTAATAGCATGAATGTTAAATAAATAATCCATGATAATTAAATAACCACGTATAAAACTGGGGGAAAGAGAAAGGGCCCAGAATAATAAGCACCTTGAATGCAGTGGTAGAAAGTTTACTTCATCTTAATTGGCGCAAAATAATAATTGACATTAGACAGCAATCCGAACACAAAGACAGTCTTATAATAGGCCTACATGCAGCTATGTGTAAAGCATTTCAGGATGTTTCAGCTATTTAATCTTGAAATGCATGACAAAGAGCTGCATTTAGGCTAATTTATTAGCTTGGCACTGTGATGTACGGTGTACAGTGTTTTCTTGAGTTCATTTCTTGGCATATCTTAGTATGAGTGTGGGCTGCTGAAGAAATGTGTAGGTGCCTGTTTAATGGTTGTATGCATGCATGATTTGTTCTTTCCTTTCATTTTTCCCTACCTGTTACTGACCCCATGAAAACATGGTGCTTGAACATTCAGCGTGAACTTGTGAGTTTTTAATTTTATTTATGCACTGAATTTGGTTGTTTGCCATTCCTGAGCTCACTAGTGCGTTCTTGCTTCTTAACATTGTACCAAACTGTTGATTTAGACACAACTTATTTGTCTCTCATGTATTTGACTCAGAAACCTAAATCATGTGACTTCCCGGAAAAGTCCTGCTTAAATCCAAGGCAACGATGACATAATCCAGAAGCCTGTTTTTGGCTTGAGAGAGTTCCATAAAAATTCAGAAAATAAATCATGTGACTTCCAGTAAAGTCCTGCTTTTTTAAAACAGATAAAGATTACATCATTCAGGATCTCCACAGGATTCCTACCACTACAAGTACATTAAATCTTTGAAAGTGTTTTTTGGTGACTGAAAAATTCAGTCACCAAAACTATTTATAAGTGAACTATTTATAAGTGTCCGTTTCCTGTGTGGAGGACTTGCAAGAGGCTGTACATCAATGGAGGCTTTTTTACAAGAAGGGAAGAAAAACAAGAAACTCCAAAGTAAACCTTACTCTCCTGTGTAGGCTGTGCCTATTGATTTGGGCATCTGAATATTTGATCACTCCAAAGATCTGTTTGTCCTGAATATCCGGAGCGAAGGACAGACAACAAACACTGCTGTGTGTTTTATTTTTTTGTCCCTGTTCTAGTCAGGATATTAGCCATGTGTTCAAAGTGTATAATAAATTAATTGCTGCACATGCTGAACTGTACCTGCCACTGTTATGCCAATTTTATATCATATTTTCACATGAAATAAGTATTTGATCCATAGAACAATAGGACTTAATACTTGGTGGAGAAACCTTTGTTGGCAAGCACAGCGGTCAGACGTTTGTTGTAGTTTTCACCAGGTTTGCACAGATCTTGGGAGGGATTTTGGTCCACTCCTCTTTGCAGATCCTCTCCAAATCCTTAAGGTTCCGAGGCTGTCCCTTGACAACTCGAAGCTTCAGCTCCCTCCACAGATTTTCTATGGGATTTAGGTCTGGCTAGGCCACTCCAGGGCCTTAATATGCTTCTTTTTGAGCCACTCCTTTGTTGCCTTGGCTGTATGTTTTGGGTCATTGTCATGTTGGAAGACCCATCCACGACCCATTTTCAGTGCTCTTACTGAGGGAAGGAGGTTGTCGCCCAAAATTTCCTGGTACATGGCCCCATTCATCCTCCCCTCGATACGGTGAAGTCATCCTTTCCCCTTAGCTGAGAGGGGGTTTCCACCTCCATGCTTCACAATGGGGATGGTGTTCTTGGGGTTGTACTCAGCATTTCTCTTCCTCTAAACACGGCGAGTCGAGTTGATGCCAAATAGCTCTATTTTGGTCTCATCTGACCACATCACCTTCTCCCAAGCCTCCTCTGGATCATCCAGGTGTTCTTTGGCAAACTTCAGACGGGCCTGTACATGTGCCTTCTTCAGCAGGGGAACCTTGCACGTGCAGCAGGATTTTAATCCTTCACGGTGTAGTGTATTACTGATGGTTCTCTTCGTGACTGTGGTCCCAACTGCCTTCAGGTCATTAACAAGCTCTTCCTGTGTAGTACTGGGCTGATCCCTGACCTTTCTCATGATCATTGATATCCCACGAGGCAAGATATTGCGTGGAGCCCCAGACCGAGGGAGATTGGAAACTATATTGAAACTATATGTCAGTTTGTTCGAAAAAGTAAAACATACTCATGTTTTGTGTGGACTTCATTTCTAACTACTTAGCTGTAGAAATGGGGAGGGAGGTCTCATGAATGGCAGGTCAGTTTTGCAGTTTTTACTGTAATTTTATTACTAGTCTACCATAGATAACTTTTTACTATATGCCATTATTAGGAATTATTTGTATTGGCTCTTCAGAGAAGCCTTTAAAAACATTTCACAGATCACAAATCCAGTCTCAGTACGGAAAGCAGTGTCAAATAGCACCTGCACCTGATTGGTAGTGCTTTGGTAGGGGAGGAGAGGAGGTGATTCCCCTTTTAATGGTGATGTCAGTTACACTGAGAGCCAGTTCGCAGGAAGGGAGAGAGAGGAAACACCTGTCTGCTGCCCGTCTGTCCCACACAAATGGACACTTTGCTTTCTGATCTTGGACCACAATTTAAATGAACAGGTTTGTCTTACAGTTCTTAAGAAAGTGATTTTCTGTTAGTGTTGGACTGGCATTCACTGTGAAGTGAATGAATGAGCCTCAGGAGAGAGGGAGCTGCAGTTGGCTCATTGGATTAGTCTGCATGTGAAGGCGCTCTAATTCTGGCCGGCGGTAGGATTTCTGAGGCAGTGTAACAGGATTGGCGCAGAGGGTGTATTTTGCTGTAAGAAGCTTGGCCTCAGAGAGTTAAAGGTAAGCAGATGTACTGTACATGGTGCATTGTCTGTCTTTCATCGGTAGTTGTTTAGAGTATAAGGAAGAGGTCAGTTAATGTGGCATAAATGTATTCCTCTTTACCTTAAGGGACCATTTAAATCAAAAGGAACATTGACATTATATTGAATGTTTTTTGAAAACAAGATGGATGAAGCCTTTTTTTATTTTGTAGTTAATCTTTTATTATTTGTATCAACTTTTTGTTGCACTACTACTAAAATCCCAACTTTCTAATCATTGAGATGTGTTCATTGGTGTGTATGCAAAAGCTATGTAAAAGACAATTACTCTTCTGTGTTGCTGAGATGGAGGCTAATATGGTTCAAACTAGCGATATTATCTCTGTGTTTAAAGCACCTGGTCATGCTCTCACTCCTCTTGCATTTCAAACCAGTCAAATAAAGAACTTACCACATGCTGTATACAGTGAAGATGAATGTATCGCACAATGCATTTTGACCACAGCTGCGCAGTCTTGTCCAACATCTTAGTATTAGCAAGTATTAGCAGGTGATGTAGAAGACTGAAGCAAGACAGTTACACTGTGGCAGCATTTTGAAGGCAAGGCGGAGGCTCTGATTTGTTGAGTTGGCAATCAGTGATTCTGTGTCCCTTCGGGACCAAAGTGCATCCTGCAGTGGGAGAAATAATTTCAAAATGCAGAAAATAACTGTCTAATAAATAATTGTCTAAATTTTTAAAGGCTGAGACCTTTGCTATAAATAGGGTACATGTACAATAGGGTGCACGTACACAAACTGCAGGCCACAAACATGCACGTACACATACCGTTGGCTCACTGCTCTCTGGGTAACAGTTGCGACACATCACCGCAGCTTGCCACGCTAGTGTAAACTGGGTCTCTCAGCTGGCAGCGCATCGAAAGCATAACAGCCACAGTCAAGTATGATGACATGAGTTTTCCCGCAGGAAGACCGCCATGTCAGAATGAGTCTCCAGGAAACCACCTAGCTGTCAGTTCAGCCGAGAGGAACGCCCTTGTGGCATACACACATTCATCATAGCGGTGCACACACTAACAGAACCTTAGTTCTTGTTTGCATGGCTGGTTATTTACCGGAGGGGTTGCTGCCATCCTCTGGTTTTGTATCAAAATAGATTGCTAGTCCCTGCTGTGATCATTTGGCCTGCATTCAATGCAGTAAGCCTGCGTTTAATTGTTCACCACCTTATCACCTGTGCTCAGTCACTTCTACTTCGTATGTAGTACCTATGCAAGATCACGACCAGCAGTGAATGGACCATTATGTAAATTATTAACAGTATCTTAGATCAAAGTTATGTGTTTAATGCCCAGAACTGGATAATTTTTTACCGTTTGTATGTTTTGAAAAATGAGAAAGGGAAGTGCGAGTTTCATAGCACTTGTGCTCTGTGGAGACATCATTTGTTTTCTCTAGGGCTCAGGCTCCCAGAGCTAGGAGATAACAGCACACAGGCAGCCACATTCTCGGGTACCAGGCTCCAAACCAGCTTCCTTTGTCCTCTGTCATCACAATGCATCACAGCTCTCAGCCCTATTCACCTTTCGTTACAGCCATTTTCTCATATCTTTGCGGCTTGGTGCTTTTTAGATATACAGTAGCTTTACTGTAATGTCTTGGGCTGTCATTGATGAAGCTGGTCAGATGGTTTATTACGCAAGTGTCCTGGCTGCACATCTGCTGTGTGACAGAAGGAAGAGCCGTATTAATTTTGGTCTGGTAGAGTTTTCCATTCAAGTAGAGCTAATCCCCACTAAGCTTTGTTTGGTGGCTCTACTAAGCCTGGCCAGCCCAGCCCTACTGCAGCCATGGGCATAGCATACAGTGCCAGTGAAATGAAAAGCCGTGATTGTAAGCAGTTTGTAATTTCCATTGTATGCATGCAATCTGTCTCACTGAACTGTGGAAATGTGTGATGATGTGTTGATGTATGCTTCGGAAGTAAACATGGTGTGAACCACACTGAAGCTTTTGATTTCTTCTCATTTTGCAGGATGAGGTCTTGGAGGGACGAGGGACATTGGCGTATCGCTCCCGAATAAGTGTCCTGTGTAAGAGAGACAGTTGTATCTTTTCACTCTGATCCACGGTTCCTCATCCCACTCATCCCATGTGCACAGGGACAGGAAGGACCAGTCACCAGCTGAGGAGCACGTGTCAGTAGCCCTCAGTTCCCCTTCACAAACTAAAGAAAAATAACAAACCTCTCTCTCTGCTCTCCTCTTTGGAGCAAGCAATGCCCAACCTTCTCAATGCAGATGCCTCCTTCAGCTCCAAGCAGGAGCTCCTGGACCTCCACGATGGTCCAATCGATGCCAACTTAGACACACCCAGCCCCGTTGAATTCCAGCTTGATGATTCACCCACCGGCTCCTGCACTGGAAGTCCCGCTGCAGATGGACTGGAGG
This sequence comes from Conger conger, assembly GCF_963514075.1. Taxonomy (NCBI): domain Eukaryota; kingdom Metazoa; phylum Chordata; class Actinopteri; order Anguilliformes; family Congridae; genus Conger; species Conger conger. The sequence goes on from NC_083769.1 coordinate 32,636,925, forward strand.
GGAGGAGGATTGGAGCCGCACTAACAGGACAGAGCTACGGGGACAAGGCTGAACCCCCGTATGGAGTGAAGTTCGTCCCAACGGAGTCTGAGCATCTCTGTGGCTGGGGCCCCCTTACGCCACAGGTGATTCAGGCCTTCAACACCCCACAGTGGGTGCTGTTCTTCCTCTGTGTGGCCTCCTTCCTCCAGGGCATGATCGTCAATGGCTTCATCAACACGGTGGTGACCTCCATCGAGCGGCGCTTTGACCTGCGCAGCTACCAGACCGGGCTGATCGCCAGCTCCTACGACATCGCCGCCTGCATCTGCCTGACCTTCGTCAGCTACTTCGGGGGCACTGGACACAAGCCCAAGTGGCTGGGCTGGGGGGTGCTGATCATGGCCCTGGGCTCGTTGGTATTCGCCCTGCCTCATTTCATCACCCAGCCCTACCAGGTGAGCGTGCTGGAGCAGACGGGCTTGTGTTCGGCCAACTTCAGCAGCCCCTGCCAGGAGAGCGGCAGCAGCCTGTCCAACTACCGCTTCGTCTTCATGCTGGGGCAGTTCCTGCATGGCATGGGGGCCACGCCCCTCTACACGCTGGGTGTCACCTACTTGGATGAGAACGTTAAGTCCAGCTATGCGCCCGTCTATATCGGTGAGTGCTGTGTAGAGCTGTGGAGCGATCTTACTTTTTTTTGGGGGGTATCTTTAAATCTTTAATTATTTTGTCATAATATAAGAAAATTTTAGAATCTTTGTTCGGTTGCACTGGCAGACAGATGCTTTAAAAAAAGTCCTAGACCAGTGATGCTCACATCTGGGCCTCTACGCCAGTACTTTGTTTTTAGACCCAGGTCGTCTGAACTACTCACACATGATGTGAAAAATTGGGCGACATGTCAGGCTCAAGCACTCCTGTCTAAATGTATTTCCTTTATTCCATTTTGAAGAATAAAAACATTAAGCATATGACGAATGTTTAGCTAACTTTATACACCTAGCACTTTTGTACAAGTCTGCTAATGTAATGGCATGATAAAATAGTTGATACAGATAGAGTTCTGACGCTTTCAAATGGTATATCTTGTGGCCATATTCATAGCAAATTTGAAATGAATGCAAATAAGGGCTGGTGTGACTTATTGGGTTAATAAACCAAACAAATCAAAACATGCCAATTGCCAATATAAACACAATATTTTTTATTTCGTTTTGGCCTTATCAATGCAGTACTAAATGCCCGTTACCACTCCTCTTTGCACAACAGCTGATCATTCCAGCAGTTTCAATGGGCAACGGGCCATAGCCTCACCTGTGTAAACAAAAGGCTGTTTGTACATACCTATCCAGTTTAGTGTGAACAGTCTGCACAGAGGACAGGATCATGTGACCTCAGTGGAGCCCTGTGTCATGCTGGATGCTTTGATAAGTTGCAGTTTCTCATTTTGTTTCTTGGTGAGAAAGAAAAAATAAGCTAAAAAAAATCAAACAAAGTTCAAATCATGAATACTAAGTATTGGTTTGATGAGAGACAGCCAAAAATATTCCACACTGCAACAGACTGATAGAGGAATTTCTATGTGCCTTCTATTTGTTGTGAGTTTCTGAAATACTGTAAGGTCTTACTGTGTCACATAATCTGTTCAATTCCTTGTTTCATTCAGTCCCTCAGACTCAGAGAGGGTGGGGGCCTGGGTCAGATCAGTTGATATGTAATGGTGTAATTGTCAGTTGTCCTCAGGTTATGTAATGGTATCTCCTTCCTTAGCATTTATCCTCATTCAAGTAAGCCATTGTGTTGAATGTGGTTAAACCTCTATTAGTGCTTGGTGAGAAGACTTCCATCTCTTGTATGTATTTAATGAATAACGACATGCTGTGCATTTTGGAATTCACTCCAAAAGAACAGAAATAATTCTATTGTGTCTGTTAGGTACAAGTCTTCTGTACTCAAGTGCTACAGTGTGACCGAGTGATCAGTGTATACTTAAGACGTTTAATTAAGATCAAGTATTGCTCTTGCAGAAACGGTTGTTTGAAAGGATGTGGCGGTGATGTTGTAAGGATTTAAGTGTAATGTATGGCAGTTTTTGGGCCATTGTACACTATATGTAGATAGTGTCACTCTACTTCTTAAATGCCTCTACATTGCCAAAGGCACAGGAAGTAGGTAACCCCAGCAGCACCCAGCAGAACTAAATAGCTTTTTGGAGCTCCTTTTGAGCTTGTCTGAAGAGTGGGAAAAGGGTGGCGGCTACCAAAACAAACAGTGTACGTGTGACGCCTCATGATTAGTGTGACTTGGATGTGAACTGGTCAACAGCCTGGCATCGCTTAGCTTCCAGCCATTTCAGCACTCCTCAACAACAAGCCGAGGGCAGCAGCTTGACCCAATTGCTAAAGGACGCTCTGTTCTTGCGCTCGTCTGAGGTTCCTGTTTTTCTGGACCTAGTTGATGTGGCCTACCAGTACTGTAACAGGCATTTACTAATGCTGTCTGTGAGACTTACTAAAACACTCACATTTATTTTCACAGCAGTGCTGCCATGGAAACCGGTGTTTAAATTATATTTAGAAAGCGAATTTGTCATGCAAAGCAGGATGGAGTTGTGCCCAACATAGAACAAATACTAAATCCCTCTACTAAGTTAGTGGTTAATTGTGGTGTTTATGCAAGCCATTTCAGAAATGTTTATGCAGTATAAGGCCTCTACACTGCCTTCAAGTAATTTTTTTTCTTGATAGATTCCTGTATAATCCATTGATCCCAGAACTGTCAGCAAATAAGATTCTGTGACCCATTGACCTCTCACAAAGTAGAAGATTCAAGTTTATGATTAATTAAAGTGTCAGTGTGAAAACGTAATTGTGACCCAAGCATGACCCAATGGCTCGTAAGCTATAGAAGAACATTGCACACATTTCAGTTTTAGTGACGCTCTTGCTTGCATCCAAGATGCAGCTGACCCTGACTTGTCTCACCAAAGGTAAAATTGGGTAGAATCCACAAATGGTGTCCCTCTCAGGCTCCCATACATCTCCATTGCACTCAGTCAACTTTATCAGCAGGTCCGCCAGTTCCAACCCAGACATCAATAAAAGGTAAAATGTCTTTGGTGGTTTCCTGCTCCGATATCAAAGGCGATCGAGACAATCACAATCTGCCCACCCTCCCCAGGAAACACGGCGAATACACTTGATCTGGCTGAGAGCCCCATCCATCAAAAACTAGAATAACACAAGCGCGCACGCACAAGACCGGTGGAACAATGGTGCCTAAGCCTGGCTTATTTGGCATCCAGACGACACACTCACTTTGGCCTCTGTTCCCAGGGATCTTTTACACCGCGGCCGTGGTGGGACCGGCTGCTGGATACCTGCTGGGAGGATTGTTCCTCAACATGTACACAGAGATCCATCTGATGTGAGTGGCCCGCACTCTGCTTCCTCCTTCCCCTCGCCTGCCTCAGGGGAGCGTGGCAGTGTTGGGTGGGGTGGGGAGATGTACAGGCCTTATAATAGCATGTTACCAGCTGTACTTTATTGTTCCTTTATTCCACAGAGGTACAGCACTTGTGCTCCTGTCTGCATTGGGCTTATTCCATGAGAAAGTCTGAGTGACAGTAAGACATAAATTAGCATACAGGGAAAGGTAACATGATCTCTGTGTGCTTCAGCATGAGTGTTACCTTACTTAAAAAAGTACTTACTTTCTAAAAAGTAATTACTTAGCAATTTTAGCTTCCAACATTTTCTCCACCTTCCTTGTGGCTTGCTTCTTGAATGAGAAGGCTGGCGTTCACATCAGGACAAATATCAATGACTTGTAACTCCTTCCTGTGGCCATATGAAAGTGTTTTCGCTGCAGTTATCCATCCACGTTTTGGGCTCACGGTGACTAACTGCGATTTGGTCAGCTGTAATGCTTGATGCATTATACGGTACATTATATAGCACTAAATCTCTCCGTTCCTCCCTCAGGACAGAACTCACTCCAGAGAACCCTCTCTGGGTGGGGGCCTGGTGGATCGGCTTCCTTGTGGGGGGTGCTGCTGCTCTGGTCATTGCCCTCCCCATTCTAGGATACCCACGCCAGCTCCCAGGTGCTGCTCCAGACCCCGCTAGCTGAGTCTTTTATTCAGTTTGAAATAATACTCCCATTCAGCACCATGTGACGACCGTTCCTTTCTACAGCCTGAGCACATCACATTTTGCTTTTGTGTTGTTATGCTGTTAAAACATAAAGCATTTCTTACATCAGATTTCTGCCCACCATCACCTGTGTGCCCTTTCAGCCCCACCCTCATCTCTCTGCCTGCTTTGGTGTCCTTCCTCCAGGCTCCCAGCGATATGTGGCCATGCGGGTGTCAGAGGCCCACCAGCTAAAGGATGGAAGCCAGGTTACAGCAGCAGACCCACAGTTTGGCAAGACGGTGAAGGACATGCCCAGGTGCTAAGGATGTTTCTTTTTTTGGCAGTTATCAAAAAGTATAACCACTCAGTATAACCACCACAATGGGCAAATTTGGCTCAGGCGACATCGGTTCAGGTGGTAATGGCAGTCGGAGGGTTGCCGGTTCAATCCCGTGTGTCGAAGTGTCCCTGAGCAAGACCCCTAAACCCCGAATGCTCCTGACGAGCTGGTTGGTGCCTTGCATGGCAGCCATTCGCCGTTGGTGTGTGTGTATGAATGGTTGAATGAGAAGCATCAATTGCTTTGGATAAAGCTGAGCAAATGGGGAGAGAACATTAAGAATAAGAACAGTCCACATAAGACAAATGCAAATGTGCATCCTCTCCAGGCACTAATGTTACAGTGATTACAACAGCATACGAGTGTGACACATCACTGGTTACAGTGATTACAACAGCATAAGAGTGTGACACATCACTGGTTACAGTGATTACAACAGCATAAGAGTGTGACACATCACTGGTTACAGTGATTACAACAGCATAAGAGTGTGACACATCACTGGTTACAGTGATTACAATAGCATAAGAGTGTGACACATCACTGGTTACAGTGATTACAACAGCATAAGAGTGTGACACATCACTGGTTACAGTGATTACAACAGCATACGAGTGTGACACATCATTGGGAGAACAGGTGAGTCCGCCCATCTAGGCTCACCTTCTACAGTACCTACATGCTGTGTGCATCAAGCCTGGACAGTCAGGGTCTAGCCAGGGTCTCTGCCTCAACTGCATGACCTGGCAAGCTGTTCCACACATTGACTATACTTGCCGTTATGTACGTGGAATTTACCCTTGGCTATGACCCGCCTTTGTTGCCTCCTTTTTGTTTTACTGACAGAACTAATACTAATCTCTGTAGTTCACTTTGTTCCCTTTTCTGAATTTTTAAACCTCATTAAATCATCCTCAGTCTCCTAATTTCCTTTTTGTCCTTTGGAAGAGTTTCTACATCTACATACTGTATCTTTGCTGAATCTATCCGTTTGTTATTATATCTTCTGTTCAATAAACTTTAAACAATGAATTCATGTGAATATTCGGAGTTACAGCATATTTTCTCCTGTAATATTCACTCCTATATATTGACATTTAAAATACTGTAAATGAAGATGCACCTCAAAGTTATGCATGATAATTATTCATTGGGATGAAGCTGTCGTGAGTTTTATTTGTTATTCAAAAATTTGAATGTTAAAGCAACCCAGATTTATCTTACATTGAAAAAGGCTGAAATAAAAACTATATTGTTGTGACAGTGTAATGAATTTGCTTGTGAAATAAAGTCTAGCCATTACTTAAATGTCATTAATGCAACCTGAAACCTTGAAGAGGATGTGGTGAGGGATGTATTTATTGCTCCTGTACATGTGGCCTTAAATGGTAAAGTGACGTCCACGGTACATCTGGTATTAGGTAGCCTGACTAAGTCACTGCCGATCATTGCAGTAAAGATGCTACTTTGTGAAATGTATTTTTATACTACGTGTTCTCTCTCTCTTTCTCTTTAGGTCCATCCTGCTCCTCCTGAAGAATCCCACGTTTATCTGCCTGTGTTTCGCTGGGGCCACTGAGGCCACTCTGATAGCGGGCATGTCCACCTTTGGGCCCAAGTTCCTGGAGTCTCAGTTCAGTCTCAGTGCCTCTGAGGCTGCCACCTGGTTTGGTAAGAGAAAAACAGTCCTACATGATACTACTGAGTTCAACCCCTACGCACCCTACCCAATAGTGTCCTGTTCCCACCTGTTCCACTGCCAGAACCTGCAGGTTCTTTCTGTATAATATACGCCGTATCCGTCATCTCCTGACGGAGAAAGCCACCCAGCTCCTAGTCCAGGCGCTCGTCATTTCCCGCCTGGATTACTGCAACTCCCTCCTAGCCGGTCTCCCAGCGTGCGCCATCAAGCCCCTCCAGCTGGTCCAGAATGCTGCAGCCCGCTTGATCACCAGTCAGCCCAGGTCGGCTCATGTCACCCCGCTTCTCATTGGCCTCCACTGGCTTCCTATTGCCGCACGCATCCGATTCAAGGCCCTAGTGTTGGCATTTCAGGCTGCTAAGGGGACTGCCCCACATTACATACAATCCCTGATCACTCCCTACTCCCCAGCTAGACCACTCCGGTCTGCCAGCTCTGGTCGCCTTACGGTTCCCTCTCTACGGGCACCTGGCGGTCGAGCTGCACGTTCACGCCTGTTTTCCGTTCTGGTCCCTCAGTGGTGGAATGACTTGCCTACCACTGTCAGGACAGTAGAATCCCTCCCCCTATTTCGACGCAGACTCAAAACACACCTCTTCAAACTCTACCTTAGTCCTCCCTCCTGACTTACCCCGCCCCCCCCTTCTGATACCCCTATCCCTGTCTAACCCCCCCCCCAAAAAAAAAAACTTATGATGACGACTATATGTTTAGAACAGCAGTCCAGGTGTATTTTCCTAGTTCTGGTTGTGATGCTTTGACTTGTGGTAGAACCTATGCACTTGTAAGTCGCTTTGGATTAAAAGCGTCTGCCAAATGACTAAAATGTAAAATGTAAAAATGTCTTGTCTCACCCGTCCCTTCCACAGGTTACATGGTGGTACCAGCGGGTGGGGGGGGCACCTTCCTGGGCGGGTACATCGTGAAGAAGCTCAACCTCCGTTGCCGTGGCATTATCCGCTTCTGCATGGTGTCTGCCCTCATCAGCCTGCTCGCCATCTTCATCTTCCTCCTCCACTGCCCCAACGTGCCAATGGCTGGAGTTAATGTGCTGTACCACCAGAGCCAGAGCCCTTACCCAGACCTTCACAACGGGTAAGCCCAGGATATGCAATAAAGTACTTTGGATTGATAGTAAATACAATGATCGTTTTAATTTTAGTCTCTACAAAAACTATTTGTCTAGTTAATTTAAAAAGTTTTATTCTTTTACAAACCTTTTTTACAATACTCTTAATTTAAAGTTAACGTTAAAGACCATTTTGAGTGAAAGCAGGTAAGAGATTGAAATGTTTAGTGATGAGCGTTGTGCTGAAAAAGATTCTTCTCAGATATTGTACAGAATGTGCGTACAATAGAAGACGGAGACAATGGCTATCTGAAGAAACGAACAGGCATATCACTGAAATGTGTTTTTAGATGTGGTGAAGTCATATAAAATTGCCCTCTGGATATTAGAGAGGTACCAGGCAACCATCAACCAAATGCCAAAGACAACAGATAAAACAGAGGCAGAGCACAGCTGAAAGCAGTCCATTTATTTTAGAATATGCCAAGAAAATGCATTATGTCCCAGCCTTCCCGCTGGCTTTCAAGATGCATGCATAGATCCAAATAAAAGTGTTGTCTTTGCTCTTCTCCCAAAATTAAAGCTGTCCTCCACTCTCTGAGAATGTGTAATGTAAGGACCAGAACCCTCTGTGTCTTAGTGGTGCACTGTAGTTCCACAGGTACATGTTTACATTTCAGTGATTTAGCAGACGCTTTTGATCCAAAGCCATTTTACAGGTGCATACTTGTTTCTCAACAAGTGAAAAGCATCAAATCCATGAATCGCAAAACAGGCACATCGAGCAGCTTTAACCAAAAACAATAGTCATTGTAAGTGCAAGTTCTATTTATTTATTTTATTTTTTTAAGTTGTCTGGAGTGTACTGTCCGCTTCCTCATTTGTGAACAGTTTATTCCGGTCTCTATTTCTCAAGAGACATTTCTGGAATTTGTCATTTGCTGACCCCTTCCTTCCCATTTGTGAATAGAAATTAAATTGCCTTCATTCTTAGTACTTCATATGCTCTCATTTATTTTTTCCAGTGCATTGTATGCCCAAATAAAGTCATCATTAAAATTCCATAAACCCTACAATTTATGCAGATGTCAATGAGATTCCAGTTGTTGGGACTGGATGTCATTTCTCACCCTGCATTACCAGTGTCTAAAAAGGGAAAAACATGCTGGCAACGACATCATGGTGCGACAGGCTTGATTCATCAATGGACATGTATGGATTTGAAATTGTAGCATTAATAGTTCACTGTTGTTTCATTTTAATTATAGTTCATGTTGCTTAGATTGAAATGAAACATTTATTTCTATTGCTGCAATCACCGTGGCAGAATTAAAAGCAGAAAGGGAGGAGGGAGTAAGCCCTTTAATTAGGAAGCTGGGGGCTACTTAGGGTTTTAGAATATGTATTAATTATTTATTAACATTAATGTGGCACCAATACCCCCCCCCCCCATTCCCCTTGCGCCCTCTATGACATGATGTATACCTGAAACTCACTGAATTGTGTTTTGGCATCTACTACTTACAGTATGTAAGCTCCAACTATCAGATTTTTTAATTATGTTACATTTTTATAATATTCAGCATAGTTTTTCCCCGCCGTGTGGATTCCTTCATTTCAGGACAGAATTGCAAGGAACCTACAATACCCTCGTGTGGCCATTGGTCACATTGTATATTTCTTCTTTTTCTGCCCTATTTCATATACACTGCTTGAACCATCTAGGATGATTTGTTGCGTCTCGTGTCAAATGATATGATTAATTATAATTGGGCCTTACTCCATTTCATAAAGGTGAACTACGAGTTGATTAGTGAATCTAGCATTGGATCATCTTGGATAACTGCGTGCACCCGCTTGGATATAAAGGGCAGATCAATCACATGGCAAGAGCATGACCTTACTCCTTGTATATGACAAGGCTCTGCCCATGTCAGAATTGATGAAAGTAGGACTACGGAGGCCACAAAGTTCCAAAAAGATAAAATTTACATTTTTATTCTTGTTGTGAGTGTGATTTTACCAGGTGATTTATATTGGCTACATTAAACCTAGGGTTTTGCTGGTTTGTGCTTAAGACACTGTTGTCGCAGCAACAATCCCTTGTGAAATCCCTTCATGAGATTGAACGTCCTGACTTTATCCCAAAACATTGACAATCTATTCAAGCTAATCTAGTTAATGCCATATATGAAATAGGCCCAGGTGTCCACATTATCCTATTTTCTCTCTGATAAATTCTCTCGCTCTCCCTCTCTCTCTCTCAGGTCCCAGTCGGTAAAGAATCTGACCAATGGCTGTAATGCTGATTGCCACTGCTTGCGAGAGATGTATAACCCTGTGTGTGGGGCTGATGGGATCATGTACTATTCCCCTTGTCATGCTGGCTGCAGCACTGTCAACCACACACTCAGCAGCAGTAGGAAACAGGTACCTGTCCAGCAAACTGTAATTGGTTAAACGTGAAACCTTTCTGCAAATTTTAAAGCAAGATTGCTTTTTATTTTCCTTTTTTACTGTTCATGAATTATAAAAAAGGGAAAAGTGAACTGTGCAAAAGTTTGGGAACACTTTTGGATTATTCTTTCTCGTTAGGGCTTCAGTGAGTCAGGTAAGTATAATTCCAGGGTTATTCTGAAGTAACTCTATGCCTTCTAAAGTATCCAACTGCAGTGGCTGTTCTGTCTGGTGTTAACAACCATGGGTTCCTCTAAACAATTGTGCAAGAATTTCATAATGAAGATGAGTCATTTTCACCAAGAAGGAGAAGGCTACAAAAACTGTCAACTCTGACTATGTCAACTATTTCCACTGTCCGAAGCATTATTAGAAAATGGAAGTTGAAGTCAAGGCAAGGTCTGGAACACCAAGAAAGATTTCAGATAGAATGGCCTGAGACCTGGTGAGAAATGCTCAGAAGAACCCACACATCACTCCAAAAGAGCTGCAGAAAAGAGTAGCACACACAGGTCTAACTGTTCACAGGACAACAATACAACGTACGTTAAACAATAAACATGGCAGAGTTGCCAGAAAGAACAACCTCAAAACAAAAGTAAGCATGTGAAGTATGCAAAACAAAACATTAAGAAGCCTGAAGCCTTTTGAAACAATGTGCTTTGGACTGACAAAATTGAACTTTCTGGCCACCACCAAAGAAGGTATGTTTGGAGAAAAAAGAGCCTTTGTAGAGAAGAACACCTTGCCAACTGTTAAGCATGGAGGTACATCTATTGCTTTGGGGTTATGTGGCAGCTGGGGGCACAGGAAATATTGTGCTAGTGGAAGGAAGAAAGGATTCCAGCAAATATCAAGAAATTCTAGAGGCTAATGTTCAAAGGTCAGTCCAGACATTGAAGTTGAAGAGAGGTTGGGTATTCCAGCAAGACAATGATCCAAAGCATACCTCAAAATCAACCTTGAATTATCACCTGGAAAGGTTTTTGGAATGGCCACCACTGTCCCCAGACTTGAATATTATAGAAAATCTGTGGAGAGATCTCAAACATGCGGTATGGATTAGATTAGCCTGTTTGCAAAGCAGGTTTGCTCACACATAATAGTGAAATGTAGTGATCTGTGATGAGCATGTTGGTCAGCAGTAGAGTTTTAGGTACGTTCGGTGATTCGTGCTCTGGCTGAATGTGGCCTTTTCTCTCCAGATGTACTCCGGCTGCAGCTGCGTAATTGGTAACATGACATGGGGGGAGGAGGGTCTTGCACGGTCAGGGAAGTGCAGCACTTCCTGCCACCACATGCCTGCATTCCTCACGTTCCTGTTCGTGATCATCTCCTTCACCTTCCTCTGTAGCATCCCGGCCCTCACCGCCACCCTCAGGTAGGCCCTGAAACTCGCACCCTGCCCTGCGCCGCTCTACCCGCACTGCTGGTCTTTACTAGTCCTTGCTGTGCATGAATATACTTAGTGCATTTGCCTGCCAAATATGAATCTCTGTAAATGGATTCTCACATAAATTTACACTCTATGTGTAAATTACGATGTCTGAGATTTCTGTTTAATAGTAGACCAACTATGTGTCAACAGGAGACAATAATAACAAGCTTATTCAACACTTAAGGCATGGTGAGGCATAACTCCCAGAACCAATGGGTGGATTCTGCCACTAAACACTGATCTGGCACAGTAGCTGGGATTAAGATTAGGATTATAATAACTGAATTTGGATCAGATAGTTGTACGTGTGAGTTGTTTAGCTGTGAGCCTTGAGGGACTAAGAGAGCAGTGGGTATGTTTGAGACTGCTGTTTTTCCCTACAGGTGTGTCCCAGACAGCCAGCGGTCCTTTGGGCTGGGGATTCAGTGGATTGTTGTACGAACACTGGGTAAACTGCTCATTTTACTCAGCATCACACATTTAACCGTTACAATATAACCTTGACATACCACTGAAGCTATGTTGTATCTGTTCTAATTATCTGCTTTTCAATACCCTTGTGATGATCCGTACAGTCTCATATTTAAACATAGACCAGCCAACAATTCAATGAAATTTAAAATACAGTGAGCACCATAACTAATTGGACAGGGACCGACTTCCTTACACTCGTGTTAATCACCTGACCTGGTGCTGTGTTGCTAGGCGGGATCCCAGGCCCCATAGCGTTCGGCTCCGTGATTGACATCTCCTGCATGCTGTGGCAGGAGGACTGCGGCGAGCAGGGCTCCTGCTACCTGTACCACAACTCCTCCATGAGCCACTACAGCCTCATCGCTGGGCTCATATACAAGGTATACTGCTGTCCTCACAACTCAGTCCAGTGTGCGTAGTACATAGTGAGTAACACAGTAAAACTACCGCACATTCTAATGAGCAGATCCTCAACTAGTCTGTCGGGTTTTAGCCTCGTTTTATAGCATTTGGAGGATAAATCCATGATGATAGATTATCTTGTATAGACAAACGTTTGAGAAGTGAGTCTGAATGTGTAGTAGAGTGAGAAAGGGGCTGGGGAGCTCTCTGACTCCTCTCCCCTGGGCAGGTGCTGGGGACGGTGTTCTTCTTGCTGGCGTCGGTGCTGTACAAGCCCCCACCGGACTCACCGCAGAGCAGCTGCGAGAGCACGGACCACGGGGCGGGCGACACGGGGGAGCTCCCGGTGAAGGACGTCCCTCAGGAGATCATCCCCACTGTGGCTGCCAGGTTCTGACGAGCACCGCTCCCCGTGCCTGCGCGTCGTCATTCTCCCCCGCCCACCCCATCCCACACCACCCCCGCCGTGCTGCTCCCTCCCCCTCGAGGGCTCACAGTAAAGGTCAGGGGTCGTCACGGGGTCACGGCAGCCGGCCAGGACGTGGACGACTCTACCTGGACTGTGAAAAATAACAGCTTAGACATTTCGCCAGCAGACTGCAATGCTCAGCAGTGCTTGCGTTTGGTAATGAAAACAGACAGTTCTGTTAAAGACGGTAGAAACATTATTTCTAGTGGTTCAAATCCAAAGATAACATATTTATATGATTATATGATTTCTATGTACACAGCAGAGGTCTCCTCTCGAGGGAAGGGCACATATGTTACAGTACCTCAGTTTAACGTCTACTGTACTGGATCTTATGGACCAAGCTGAATTATACTTCAAATGTATTAAATATTAACGGTCGTCTTAACCAGATGCTTATATATGCATTAAATGCACCAGTGGTTTTGTCTGCCCTTATGACAGTATATCAATAATATCTAACAAATATGTATTAGAAAACAATTAATTGCTGACAAAACAGAATCTTTTTGATGGACTTGTCAGACGGAATGGATCTCCAGGAGTTTTACAGTATGTAGCCCGCATTAAGTCGGGATTCTTTTACACCACATACTAAACTGATTCATTTCAATATGCGTACGATATGAGTATGCACAGTATATGCGCACACATTAGTTTGTGTGTGTGTGTGTATATTGAGCCTGTATGTAGAGACCTCGTGCAGTGCAGAGTAAGGAGGAATAGAATGACCCTTTGAGGAGAGGGCCACGTTTGCAGCTGTTCTGGAAGTTCTATGCATTTTGTGTTCTGTTCACTGCTCACACCAAATAATACCCTGCACACACAGCTTAAGCTTAAGACCATCTGCACTGCCCCTAAAACTACAGAAGTAGTTTTTGAATCCAAACCCCTTATGCACTATGTCCGACTGTATTTGTTTAATTGGATCATTTTAGATCAGTTGGTTGTATTATTATATTCGTGTTAATGGTTAACAGAGAGTGGCTTTAGAGGACCTAGCCAGGACTACAGGTGAGTGACCTTGTTTGTTTAATGATGAGCTGCAGGTGATGGGTGTGTGGGTCAATACTTGATCTGTCACAAAAATACAGCAGAAATAATTACCTTAAAGTTGTCACTCCCTAGCTTTAAGTTTAAAAAAGTGAATCACTTTGATCAATACCATTACCATAATGGCAGTTAACTGAATTAATGTTCCAAGAGCAGTTTGTGTGTTTATCCGTTCAGGCATACATTTATTTGCCATGAGTTTTTTTGTTTGTTTTTTTGTAAATGTTTAAATGTTAAAATCAACTGATCCACATTCCCTTTTTTAATTTTTCATGAATTCAAAAATGTAATTATAAATTTAGTTATTTATGTAGATTATTTATTTTATCATTCAAGCCATTTTTTATTTGTTATTTTAAAAATCTGTTTAACAGTTTGCTGCACAATATGTGAAGCCACAATTAATAAGGACCTGATGTGTTTTTTCATTCTGTTTGAAATGTATTTTTATTTTCACCAACCAAAATGACTGCAAATCCTCTTCGTGGTCCAGTGATTTTCCACGATGCTTCTTTTTACAAATGTATTTCAATCCATGAAGTGGACTACGAATGTGTATCTGTTCAACTTTAATTTTGTGTTGTCTGTGCTAATGCTGTTTTTCTCTTTTGATACTGAGCTGAGGTTTCATAAGTGCATAAACTCATTTTTTAAGTTGGAGCTTAAGCAGCAGTTGGTTGTGTGGTGAGACTTACTTCCGTGTGGTTTGTGTTGGGCTCTCGTTCTGCTGTCCTCAGGACTCATTTCTGTCATCACACAGGAGGCATGGAGATCATCAAAATGGTTACCCTGATACATCATTCACAAACATTCATAGAGCATAACTTAAAACAAGGATCACATTAATTCAGCACATTTCACATGGCTTCACAGGGGTGAAGCTTGCCTGCACCATCCTGGTCTGTCACACACCTGTCACTCAGAAGCCTTTTTTGCAGGGTCATTCACCGCCTATTTCCTGTGGTGAATGGAAGCCACTAAAATGTACAATGCTCTGTGCTCTGAGACATGCGGACACGCTTTCAACGCTTAATGCTCACAGTCGAAAATGCATGCATGCACACACACAGTACTTAGCCTTTAAAATGTATTTAACCCCTTCCTGATTTCCTCTATGACAGCATATTTATCACACTGAATTGTTTTGGATATTTATAGGAAATGTGTTATTAGACATGGGAAACCTAAGTGGGATGGTGGTGTGGTTCTGCTCTGGGCCACTGGGTGGCTCCCATGCATTGGCTTCTCCTGCCCCTGATCGAGTCCAGCTGCTTGAGCTCTATTTAAAGATCCCTGACTCACTGCCAATTGTGGCGGAGCACACCTGTGGTGTTTAGGGATGTGCAGAAGCTACCGTGTGGATTCTATCTGGTCCTCTTAGCTGGGTTATTCTTAGCTCTGTGGAGGGCAGTTAGCCCTCGTCTCTTTGGTTTAGTTCCTCAGACCCACAGAGTCTTTTCCTTTAGCTTCCCTCTCCTTTTTATTTTTAGCTTTCTGTTTTGCCTTTTTATTAGATATGCCGTGACAGCGTTGCCTTGGTTTTTTAAATTTTCCACTGACTGAAGATTCAGTGAGCAGGGGAAGCAGTGGTTGAATATTTGTGTTTCTCTATCTCTTTCTATCGCTTGTTTTGGGTTAACTTGTAGATTCTCAATTCAATCAATTATTTGATAATCTAATAGATAATTCGATTTAGTTCATTACCAGCCTTGTTGGATCTAAACCTGACTTAAACTCACTTTATGAGAAACGCCTGTACCCAAACTTATTCAGGCGAATATATAATTAGCCAATCGTGTGGCAGTGCAACGCATAACATATTGCAGACACCGGTCAGGAGCTACAGTTAATGTTCACATCAAACATCAGAATGGGGAAAAATGTTGGTGTCAGACAGGGTGGTTTGAGTATCTAAGGAACTGCTGATGTCCTAGGATTTTCAAGCGCAAGGCTTTTTTTCTCTAGAGTTTTCAGAGAATGGTGCGAGAAACGAAACTGGTTGAAGCTGACAGGAAGGTGACAGTGACACAAATAACCACACATTACTACAGCAGTATATCTAAACGCATAATGTGCCAAACCTCTTAAGTGAGTAGGCTACAGCAGCAGACATAATTCAAAAAAATAAGTCTAATAAATACCTAATAAAGTGCTCACTGAGTGAAGTAGTCCCCACAAAGTTTCTTCTCGCACACTATGCAAAGGTAATTACAGGGCGGTATTTCACAAAACAGGATTAATAAGTAACTGCGCAGTAAAGAGGAAAACAATAAATATTCAGTGGCAGGACCTAAAACGAGCAATTCCTGCTCAGAAACTTTGTCTGAATTAACAGCGTTGCCTTGGTTTTTTAAATTTTCCACTGACTGAAGATTCAGTGAGCAGGGGAAGCAGTGGTTGAATATTTGTGTTTCTCTATCTCTTTCTATCGCTTGTTTTGGGTTAACTTGTAGATTCTCAATTCAATCAATTATTTGATAATCTAATAGATAATTCGATTTAGTTCATTACCAGCCTTGTTGGATCTAAACCTGACTTAAACTCACTTTATGAGAAACACCTGTACCCAAACTTATTCAGGCGAATATATAATTAGCCAATCGTGTGGCAGTGCAACGCATAACATATTGCAGACACCGGTCAGGAGCTACAGTTAATGTTCACATCAAACATCAGAATGGGGAAAAATGTTGGTGTCAGACAGGGTGGTTTGAGTATCTAAGGAACTGCTGATGTCCTAGGATTTTCAAGCGCAAGGCTTTTTTTCTCTAGAGTTTTCAGAGAATGGTGCGAGAAACGAAACTGGTTGAAGCTGACAGGAAGGTGACAGTGACACAAATAACCACACATTACTACAGCAGTATATCTAAACGCATAATGTGCCAAACCTCTTAAGTGAGTAGGCTACAGCAGCAGACATAATTCAAAAAAATAAGTCTAATAAATACCTAATAAAGTGCTCACTGAGTGAAGTAGTCCCCACAAAGTTTCTTCTCGCACACTATGCAAAGGTAATTACAGGGCGGTATTTCACAAAGCAGGATTAATAAGTAACTGCGCAGTAAAGAGGAAAACAATAAATATTCAGTGGCAGGACCTAAAACGAGCAATTCCTGCTCAGAAACTTTGTCTGAATTAAAGCAGTGAAATAAAGTTGTGAGGTAAAATTCTTCCAAAGTGATGTGAAAGTCTGACATCAAATTACTAGAAGAAATACACTGCAGTTATTGTTGCTATAGGTGGTGTGGCCAGTTTGCGGTTTGAGGGGTCAATTACTTTTTCACTTGGGTGATGACCTTAATAAAAAGAAAAAAAGGAATTTTTAAAATGTGTTTGTTTACTCAGGTTGTCTTTGTCTAATACTGCTTTTGTCTAATGTTCTGAGAGCATTCAGTGTGACAAATATGCAATAGAGAAAAAACGAGGGAAATGTGAACGCATACAATACACAGAAAAGCACATTACACTATGTACACCTCCAGTGGCTTCAGAAAGTATTCAGACCCCTCCAATTTTTTGCACACCTAATTGTGTTGTAGATTTCATTTTAAATTGCAGAAATTACAGCTTTGAGTCTTGGGTAAATCACAACAAGCTTTGCACGTATGTATTTGGGAATTTTATCCAATTCTTCCTGGCAGATCCTCTCCAGCTCCATCAGATTTGATGAGAAGCGTCTGTGAACTGTCATCTTCAGGTCTCTTCAGATGTTCTATGGGGTTTAAGTCTGGGCTTCCAGCCACTTTGGAAAAGTGAACAGTCTGAGGTCACATGCACTCTGAAGGACCTCTGAATTCATCCTTCCCTCAATTCTGGCTAGTTTCCCTGTTCCTGCTGCTGAGAAGCACCCCCATAGCATGATGCTGCCACCACCATGCTTCACCTTAGGGATGAATTACCCAGGTGATGAGCAGTGCCTGGTGATCACCAGATATAGTGCTTGGAGTTCTGCCAAAAAAGTCCCAGTTTTGTCTCATCAGACCAGAGAACCTTCTTCCTCATGCTCTTAGAGTCTATTTGCTATTTGGCAAACTCCAAACTCAACAGTGGCTTCCATCTAGCCACTGTACCATACAGGCCTGATTGATGGAGTGTTTCTGAGATGGTTGTTCTCCCATCTCTGCAGAGGACTTCCAAAGCTCTTTTGGAGTTACCGTTGGGTTCTTGGTCACCTCCCCAAGGCCCTTCTTGCCCGGTTACTCAGCTTGCCCTGATCTATGCCTCAGCACAATTTTATTGCAGGAGTCTACAGTGAATTCCTTAGACTTCAAGGCTTGGTTTTTGTCCTGACATGCAGTGTGAATTGTGGGACCTCATATACACAGGTGTGTGCCTTTCTAAACTGACCTAAGCACAATTTTATGCAATTTTATCTGTTTCAAATTAAATCTTCAACACAATAAAGTGCAAAAATGTGGTCTGAATACTTTCTGAAGCCACTGTACTTCCCTCTAAACATTTCAGAGACAGGAGACTTGTCACTAGAAACTGCATAGCATTTTGACTCATTTTTGTTCAGTGAAGCACTTTGCCAGTGTGTGTGGCAATGAGACCTGGCCACAAGTAGTAGTTTCTTATTGGAATTTCAAACAGACACACATCCACGATCACGTTGGTGTACACATAAATGAACAGGCATTGGCATTCCCTCAGACTTCATGAATTATTCCGCTCTGCTGTATGTCCATGAATCTATTCACTGGGCTCTCATCTCTGCCTGTCAGTGTCTGCTCCCATGTTTCCCTGAACCCAATATATCTCCAGTTATCTTTTCATTAAGAGAGGAAGTCTCTTTGAGGACACAGAAACGCAGCACACTTATTGTCTCCCAGTCAAGATAGAACAAGTAGTCACCACTTCTAAATGGCTTTGACATTTATAACGCAGTGAACTGCAAACCAACTGAGACGCAACAAAAAGGGCAGTCTGTCCTGCGTTCACGTCTAATAGCATCTAGCACAACTTCCAGAGGAACATTTAGACCAATGAAACAGGTCAGAGAACTGCCTCAAAGTGGGGAAAAAAGCACTTAGTATTAGTATTAAATTAAATGTGTGGTTGAAATAGAACCACTATTAAATGAAATCTGCCTGTGTAAATTGAAATTGTACTTACCTCTAGGGTCTTTCAGCGAACTTATCCCTGGTTATGGGTATGCACTTTGTTGTACGTCGCTCTGGATAAGTGCCAAATGCCAATAATGTAATGTAATGTAATGTAAAAATACAAAGACCATGGTACCAGTACACATGGTCCGTGTTGGATGCTGGATGTATCACAAAGCTGAAGCTTTCATGTTTATATAAAGATAAAGGTTTAAACAGCTTAGTCAAGCAATATGGCAGTTGGTAATCACACTAACCTATTCACATTTGAATGCATACCTCCATTATATGCCATCCATTTGTATGCACAGATTTTCCAAAAGCATTCCACATCCATATGTCCATTTAAGCATGTTATATTATTGGGAGCGCACCATCACAATGTGCTCTCCATATAATGCATGGGCATTGAATGGGCTTTATTGGCCCATAAGATTGAACAGCTGTGTGCCTCTTATTACAAATGATTTTCTCTGACCTGTCTTCCTCTGTCTGTCATGCTCTGGCTACTCAGGACTGAATGGCCCCTGGTCTAAAGTGGCCATGAGTTGTGGGGGCTTTCTGGGACAATGGTGGAGGTAAGGCAGGAGGGACAGGATGGTAGCCAATGACATCAGTCCCTTTTGCTTCTTCAGCCCCGCCTCCAGTCCAGCAACCGTTGCCCTCAAGAGGCGTCCACCTGAAAACACAGGAGACATCAGCATAGAGCGCAGCCTAAAACTTCAGTGGAACAAGTTGCTGTGAGAATGCACATTGCACATTGTGAGGATGAATTGTCCGCCAGTCGCCTAATGTAAAGGTCCATGCATTTTCTATATTTCTTTTGTAATTGTATAGCATCAGAAATGAATCTGTAAAACATCCAAAATCACTTGTCTAATGGGCAAACTGCATTATCTGCTATTCAAAACAAATGGAAAGATAAATGTGTAGTTGCCTTATCGAGCTTGAGGTGCTCAAAAGCAGGAGCTCTATGGTTTGTTTGATGTGTGTGCGCGCATGTGTGTAAGCTGCAGTTAATGCTATTGTTTGTTTTGTAGTAATTTGTTTCTACTGTATAGAGTGAACAGTACAAATGTGCCCTATGCAAGTAGAACCATGCCCCAGGTATACTGGGTAATTCCCTCATTGTAAGATTGAGATGGTGAGGTAATACAGTGAACACAATATAGTTACAGAAACATTCAATTGAAATCACTCAGTTAAAAGACAGGTTTTTCTGTCGTATCACAGAAAAAAATCTTACTACCATTCATCTAAATCAATGAGAGAAAGGCTTTACCTCATTGCATGAGTATGAGATGCATTAAATACCTTACTCACTCAGTGAGCAATTTATTAGGTAGACCTGTAAACCAGCTTGTTAAGGCAATATTTAATCAGCCAATCATGTGGCAGCAATTAAGTGCATAAAAGCATGCAGATGTGCTCAAGAGGCTCAGCTGTTTTTCAGACCAAATGTCAGAACGGGGAAGAAATGTGATCTAAGTGACTTTGACCGTGGAATGATTGTTGGTGCCATACAGGATGGTTTAAATATCTCAGAAACTGCTGATCTCCTGGAATTTTCATGCACAACAGTCTCTAGAGTTTCCAGGGAATGGTGCGAAAAACAGAAAACATCCACTGAGCAGCAGTTCTGTGGTGAGAAATGCATTGTTAATGAGAGAGGTCAGAGGAGAAGGGCCAGACAGGTCAAAGCTGACAGGAAGGTAACAGTAATGCAAACCACATATTACAACAGTAAGACCAATAAGTCTAAAAATAAGTGTAATAAATACCTAATAAAGTTCTCACTGAGTGTATGTAAAGTTCTGCTTGGAAAGCAGTTTTGCAGGCACTATTGAATCCCTACTGGCTTACATTAATCTTTACAAAAAAACACTTTAACATTCAATTGGATAGATCTGTTGAGGGCTTGTATGACTGTTTCATGCATCTTATTGTATATTATTAGGCTAATCCATTTGATGTATGTGTCCCTTTCCTCCAAAATACAGCATTAGTCTATATTTTAATTATTTATGGGCTATTGCAAAAAGGATTTTGCCTGTTGAATTATTGTAGTGTATGTTTAATACGTCATGTTTCTTCAAACTGAAAATGCACTAAAATGACTGTCTTGTGTCCATACTGTGAATATGTGATATTCTATCTGAAATGTGCCTGAAATCTTTAGTTCTGGGGGCTGATTATGTGTAAAATTGTTAAAAACAACAAAAACGTTCCTACGGTTAATTAGCTCAAAACAGTTACCTCTAACAACCTGTCAAATACTCTTGTCAGTCAAGCCCAAATGGTTCATCCACTAAATTAATGTCAGTTAAATGAACATGCTGTGTGTAACATGAATGGATGCTCTTGCAACAATCAAAGCACAAATTGATCATGCAGTTTTGCTCAAAAATCTAATCTTCTCAGTGGGTCCCGGAGAATAAAACTTGAGACTGCTTCTCAGTGTGATGCTCAAATAATGATTTCCGATCTCTTGCTTTACACCACATGGTTGTGACTCAGTTTTCAGGCCATTTCACTCCTGGCCTTCAAAGGAACTGGGAGCAATGACAGACTTTGGAAAATGTCAACTGGAAGTATCACTTGCTTTCATCATGTCCATCAGGGGATGAAGTGAAAGAAGGTGGAACACACTTCAATGAAGGAGCTGGACTCAAAGAACACGCACTTGTGTAGGCTGGGAAAGCATTACACTAAATAAGCCATGCTGTGACTCTGAGTGAACCTACTAAGAACACGGTGGGCTTGAGTAAGACTGACACACAGCCCTCTCTCTGCCTTCACCGTGTCCTTCTCTCCCTTATTACAACTGTCTCAATGCAAGACGATTCTAGAATCAATGACACCTTTTTAAAACCAGAGTTTGGTTGTTGTGTTGTATATGGCAGTGTGTTTTTTTTACAAGGAAAAACTTTATTATCTTCGGGTTGATTTATTCAATTCGTTTCTGGGTGTCTAAGGAACAGGTATTTCTACTACTGACAGTAAAGTGCTAAAAATTAAAAAAGAAATGCTGAACAATACGATTTCAGTTAAAATAAAAGGCTGAAAATGTTTTCTTTTATACTGTAAATGAAAGTACATTTTGAATAAATAACGTAAAAACGTTTTAACATAAATAAATGACATGTTGTTAGGACATTTATTTTTGAAAACAAGGCAGTATCTGTAGAATATAAGGATTCGCTCCCAGTAAATATATACCACTAGGGGGTACTAGATGCTCATGATCCATTTATTTTAAAGAACCATGTGGCAAATAGAAGCACATCGCCCATTCCTGACAGGACAGATCTGAAAGGAACATGCAAAATCACCTCAGGGCTGAGCTGAATAAACCAGCAGCAGGGCCACGGTCTCTGGAAAATTGTTAGTACCCACCTACAAACAAATTGTGTGTAGGCCAATTAAAAAAGGATTAAAAATATTTCCAACTAACACTCCCTGCCTCTCCAAATTAAAATCATGATTAAGATTTTAAACCTATATAAAAAAACAACTGTGTCACGCTGTCTTGTGGTTAATCATGAAAAAGGTGACCCATCCATATCTATTTTGCCTCTTATTATTTACCAGTCCCTTTGAACTATTGCGTTCCTGATCTTGGTGACCCTATCTATAAAATGTGATGGGTGTGTCCAGACTGTTGCTTTCATCTAAACATTGCAACAATCACAGCAGCAACATCACAGCAATAATAACCTGGAGCCAAATTAATGGAAGGCCCCTCAAAATAGATAATTATTTTTATGACATTGCACTTGGCCACCTTGTCCCAGTGCACCTGTACAGAGCATGAAAGGCCTGCCAGAGGCCAGCACCTGAACATTTCTCACTGATGCTAACAGCAGCTCTGTCGCTTCAACTGAGTAAGCTGACTGAGGGGATCTGACAGTGCCGGCTGCTGTCATGAGCAATGACAACGGGAACTCAGACTGCTATGTCTTCACGGCACAAAACGAGACGTGTATTCTTATCCTGTGACCAAAGCAGAATGAAACTTTCAGCTTATTGTTAAGGCAAATCAATCACCAGTATCAAACAATCTTTATGGACAACTCCCCAATCTGAAGTGGGCTCTCAGAATACTTAGCTCTACACATTATAAAACTATTTTCTAGCAAATGCTGGCTAGCTAGCTGCAGTTTTAAGGTTTTAAGGTCTCATAGTTATTAATATTTCAAAGATAAAGTTAACATTACATCTACTTGTATGATACTTAGGCATACTGTATGTACATTGGCTTCAAAA
Organism: Conger conger; assembly: GCF_963514075.1. Taxonomy (NCBI): domain Eukaryota; kingdom Metazoa; phylum Chordata; class Actinopteri; order Anguilliformes; family Congridae; genus Conger; species Conger conger. The sequence continues at coordinate 32,659,818 of NC_083769.1, forward strand.
AGTATTCAGACCCCTTCACCTTTTGCACATTTTATTGTGTTGTAGATTAATGACAATACTGAAAACTATTCAGAATCCAAATTGTTGTCAGGTGCATCCTGCTTAAATTATCATTGAGATGTGTATAGAACTTGATTGGAGTCCACATGTGGCAAATTGAATTGATTGCACGTACTCTCACTGAGCACTTTATTATTATCTACGTATTTATGCAATTATCTAATCAGCCAATCATATGCCAGCAGTGCAATGCATAAAATCATGCAGATATGGGAGCTTCAGTGAATTTTCACATCAATGGGGAAAAAATGTGACTTTGACTGTGGAATGATTGTTGGTGCCAGACAGGGTGGTTTGAGATCTCAAAAACTGCAAATCTCGTGGGATTTTCAAGCACAACAGTTTGCAGAGAATGGTGTAAAAAACATCATTTTTAGCGACAACAGTTCCTTATTTTGTAACATGTGGGTGGTAAAACAAGTGTGAAGAGACCTCACATTTTCTGCCTGTTGGAAATCCACATACAATAAGGTAATATCAGTGTCCAGTGGACCAAATGCATAATAGTTTCTAATTCTAAAAATGTGATAACTCAGAGAAACTTTGATAGAATGTCTATTGTTTACTTAGAATTCCTCTGGAGCAATTATCATTTCATTATCATTGTTGTCATTTTGCAGTTGTATACTTGTAAGGTAGTTGGAGAGTATATGTGTTACCGCAATCCGTGTGTTGGAAAATTCCGAATAACTTCAACTCCTCAAAGTAACGACTATGGGAATGTAATAGAAGTGATTACTAAAAATTTTAGTTAAAGACATCACGTTTCCAATGGTCTATAAATTGTTAGGCTCACATTAGGCAACACAGCATTTTAATGCTTAATGAAACTCTAGCATTTTCAATACGCATGCAGAGTCTGTTGCAAATGAGTAACAAACAGTTCTTGAGATTTAATGCAAAAAAGGTTGACATTTTACAACAAAAACTATATTTTGCGATGCCTATGTCTAAATAGAGGACTTCCTTTGGAGGAGTTCCAAGGAATCTGTCGCCTGAGTGAATATTTCTGAGGAAGACAGTGGAAACATGGTTGACAACACAATAGAGGGCATTTTCAGTAACGTGACCCCATTTTTTATTTTATGCATTATTATCTGAATGCATTCTCAGAATATTTTATTATTATTCCATATGTTTATAAATAAGGAGCCAGCATGCTATTGAATAATAAATAGCATGTGAAATTATGGAATGTGTTGACTTGTTGATGGCGGTTGGGTATTTGACAAAAACTTCAATCAATGGACCTCAATGCATATATTAGTATACAAGATGGTATTATTGTGATTATTGTACTTATTTTTATTATCTTCTTGACCTGTTGTTGTCTGAGGATAGCTGCAAGGAGAGGGAGTTTGGGACAGAGAGGTAGGGGAAGTGCAAACACTTTTTGCAAACACGTGTTCTATAGTTTAGAGAGCAAAATGCAGTATTTTACACCCCATGAGACCCATAATATAATTGAGATTTCATGTGTCCTTTTGGAGTCTCCAAATCTCCTTTTTCGAAAACTGCCTAGACATTGCCTAGATTAGAAAAAATGAATGCTCATTGCTTGGTGATACTGTCCTGAAATTTTAAAGGGGATTTGTACCCCAAAGGGTTCCCTTTCAGAAGAGACTGGGATTCAAGAATAGTAACCATTTTGTTTCATTTTTAAGCTTGTGTCAAAAAATGCTAAATGTGAAAAACTTTTTACAACAACACCCCATATACTACTATATTTACATTCTACTCCTAATTTTTAAGCAGAAGCTGACTTTGTATACTAGAATGAGGCTGACAAAGAATATCAAAAACATGTAATATTAGCTTGTTACCTAACTAGGTTTTCTTCATGATTCTGCAAGCCCTGGGGAACCCCTGAGGAACAGCACATTACACAATGTTTATATTGTTGATAGCCGAAAGATAGCCAGGATGACAAGGTAGCCAACTACAAAAGAGTGGGAATGACCTGGGGGGATAATTACTTATTAGAAAGCACATACATTAAAGCCAATAACAGCCAGCTTATTACAGCTGCTTAGAGAAATAAAAACAATATCACTAATAATAAGAGAATAATGAGTTGAATATTTCTCATATTTGTGTAAATTAATATTGGACACTTTTCAACGGTGCAAATTGAACCAACAGAGGGTAATTAAACAAGATTTTCTTGCAGAAGATACAGTATGTAAATTAGACACACAGCGTGGTGCTGCTCACCACGCTATGGCAGGCGATGTTGAAGGTAGGAAAAGGGTGTGGGGGACTCTGTTGATATGGTCATTAGTGAGAGGGAATAATGTCTATGTAATTAACTCACTAGGCAGGGATTGGAAGTCCTCTGATAAATCTTCCACATGGGTAAATTTCCATTAGTAAAGACCTGGCAGCCAGATTCATGATATGGCACCTTCAGTCACCCTCTCTCTGTTTAATTCATAAATAAACCAGAGCTACTTGAGGCTTTAGCACTCATCTTGTAGTTTTATTTCTGTTTTTTAGACTTGTAAAGTGCTTTATTTGCTTGGAATAGTGTATTGCACTGCATTTAGAACTGTATAGGAAGTATTATTTAAGGCAGGCAAAGTTAAATTAGTGGGAGAAAATCATACAAAAGTGTTTTGACAACCTGCAATGCTCATCATATATTATAGCATCATATAAAAAAATGCTGCATCTCAGAACTTAAATCTTTTTTTCTCCCTTCCCTTCCATTCTCTGTGTGCAGTACTACCAATAATTGTTATTATAGCGTTACAGTTCTTCTTTCTATTATCTGTGGGTTCATTTGTACCTGGGGGCTTGTATTTGCACTACTGATAGTTAAGTTTAAAATAGAAAAACTCACTGAGCACTTTATTAGGTATGTATTAGACTTCTACTGCAGTAGAAGTATCAACTTAGTGTTATGATGCGTTGTGCATTCAGAAAAGCTCTTCTGCATACCACTGTTATAATGTGTGGTTATTTGCCTTACTGTAACCTTCCTGTCAGCTTTGACCAGTCTGGCCATTCTCTTCTGATGTCTCTCATTAACAACATGTTTCTGTCTCCAGAACTGTTGCTGATTTTGTTTTGTTTTTTTGCACTATTTTTTGCAAACTCTAGTCTAGAGACTAGTATGTGTTAAAATCCCAGGAGATCAGCAGTTTCTGATGTTCCGAATAAAGTGCTGGGTGAGTGTAAATATATAATTTAACAGTGCAATATTTTAGTCTGAATTAAAACACTTTTGGGGGAAAAGTTTGCACTGTAATTAGAGGAAACTATGTTCACATTTCTGCTTTCTTTTACACATAAATATAAGTTTTTGCATATGTATATTTCTTAATTGAACTATTTCAGTATTATTATTAACTATTTTTACTCTTAGTTCAAAACAGAGCCAAAAGCAGAACATGCTCCTCCCTTTTTCAATGGCTTTCCATTCAAAATGAAAACACTCTCTTTATATAATAATCCCTGTATGTCTGCCATGTTTCTGGTCTGGGTTAAATTAAGAAAATCTTCAAGCACCCAATTATCGAAAAAACAGATGACTGAATCATCAAAATACCTTGAAAATGGGTGCAAAGATCTAAGGGAAGCGTAAATTTATCAATTCAAATGCTCCACAATAAATATACCACTGTGGAAACCTCTCCGCTTATGTGCATTCAATTAAGTCTGCCTCATTTATTTTTATTTTCTTATTCTTTCATCAAGGTGGACTCTCATATCATATACAAGTCCCCCTGCTTTGATCCCTCCTTTGACTGCACCTCAGCTTTCTCCCAGTCTGAATAAAGCAAAAAGAAAAATTCAAAGGTCAAATCTAAATTCCTTAATCGTAAGCTACAGGAAGTCAAGACACACAGAACATTCATAGGAAAGAGCACTCGAGAAATTACAGGGAGTGTGTTAGAAGTGTGCAATTGAATTTTTGATGATGTTTGAAAGCCCCAGGAGCCAGGAAGATAGCCATGAAAATTACCTAAGTACCTGCATAAATAATTGGAAATGGGAAACAGAAAAATAATAAATCTTCCCTCACAAGTTATTTTATCAGCATTAGTCCACAGGAATAATTACCTCAGGAACAAAATTGATGCATTCCTAACCAAGACAATGATCAGCTCACAGTTTCACAATCTTTCCTATCAAACCCTAAGAAAGGAGTAGAAAAGGAAGAAAATAAACATTCACTTTAAATTTTTACCATCAAAACCCTTTTAACTCTCAATTTAATCATTCAAATACAACCCGAAATTGCTTTTGACTATTTTTTCCAAAACGTATTCCAATGTGCTGAACTCTAAATGCCAAGGACCAAATTGATATGCATACTTGATACTTCTATCCTGTTGTTTAAATACAAAATGGAAAACTCGGAATGCAGCCCCTTCATGTTCAAATTATTTAATCAATCTAACATATTTATAGTTGTGACAGATTTGTGTTCGCAGTGCATTCTGTTGTGTAGGGCAAGATGCACACAGGGGCGCTAGCGAATACACTGTCACAAGTTCAACGTCATCACCCTGGAAATATACATTGTTGCAGAATTAAATGTGTTTTACATTTCAATAACATTATGCTAATGTTCAGAATAGCATGTACTGTTAAGGGTTTTCATGTACTTTATAATGAACCAGGTTGTTTATGGATCTGCATTGTATCTTAAATGTTATTCCTGATTTTGTGTGTAAAAACTAGTTTAGGCAGTCCGGAGCTGACCTAAGTGAGAACTGCATTAAGTGATACATTTGGGTATAAAACCCTGGCCCACGAAAAGCGAGGCGGCAGTTGTTCGTGTACTCGGTTGATGAAGTGCATGTTGGAGCCATTGGGGAAACTTTGGGGTGAGACAGGAATAATTATCAGCCCGGCAAGCGGCTGTGTGTGTTTCACCTAGTAATTGGTGCTAGCGAGGTGCTCTCCCTGGTTATACGTCTTTCTCAAGTTGTATCTTCAGTATTTCTATCGAAACAATGGTTGAACAGTGATGCAGAATCCATTCTACAATAAATGGAACTTCTTTACTCTCCACGGACTCCTGTCTTTGCCTGCCATTGCCAACTGACAAAGAAAGTGTGCCGCTACTGGAAATTCCTCATAACAAAGGCGCGGACTTGTTACACAGTTATGTCTCACCCCTAACAATTAGCTACAGTTAGGCAACCAACAGGGATGATGCCAAGGGCGGCCTGTAGCGTAGTGGTTAAGGTAACTGGCTGTGACAAGGTTGGTGGTTCTAATCCCGGTGTAGCCACAATAAAATCCACACAGCCGTTGGACCCTTGAGCTAGGCCCTTAACCCTGCATTGCTCCAGGGGAGGATTGTCTCCTGCTTAACCTAATCAACTGTACGTCGCTCTGGATAAGAGCGCCTGCCAAATGCCAGTAAGGCAATAGTTGTCAAAAAAACATGATCATACTAGATCCCTTTTAATTCCATTGTAGGTGTAGCAGGGAACCATGGAATGTATAATATTATTGGAACCAGATGGGACAACAAATATACTGTAGTTTTATACTTAGCATGTGGAAAATGTGTTAAACCATGCAAGATATTCAGCACAAGGTATTGTTTAAATAGTTTTTTTTTTTTGCCTGTGGCAGAACATAGGCATGGATTATTTTGTCCTGATTGTAGTGGGCTCTAATGCCAACACTGGGGGCAGCTAGCATAGAGAAGATCCAGAGGAGGACCCCTTTACAGAGGGGACAGTAAGGCTGCCAGTGGGTGTGGAGTAGAATCGTAGGGTTTTAGGATAGATTGCAGGTATGAAGGGGCTGCTTCTCTTGCTGTACCATAGCTGGGACTAGAGATGTGTATTTTCATTCAGGCCACTGGCAGTATCCTGTGAAGGGCGATGAGAAGAGCCTTGACATGCACATGTTTTGGATGACTCTAGATGACATGAGCAGCATTCGGAATGAGCTGGAGGGGCCTGATGGCACTTGAGGGGGAGACCAGAAAGGAGAGAGCTGCATTAGTCCAGGCAGGACTGCACAATGACATACTAATGAGCGGGGTAGTACAATATATGTAGTATGGACGGATCCTGTGGAGTCATCAGCTCCATGTTACGTTTCTCTGAGAAAGACTACCTGTTATCCTGAATGACTGCGGGGAATGTGGACAGACAGATTCTGGAGGGGTCAAGATATAGCTGCTAAGTAAGGCTATGTTAAGACTGCATCAAAAAGTTCCATTCTGAAAGTTGCCCCCCATATGAAACATAAAGTGGATGTTTTTATAAGTCTGAACAAAAAGAAGAAGTAAAAAACATGAAAACACATCACTCTCCATAAAGCAGGGGTCTGTTATTGAATCAAGGCAGGATTGCCAGATAACTGTAAAAGCCAAAACAGGCTTTTACTTCAGTGCAGTTCCACGTTTTGAAGCAGGCATATTATTTTAAATAGTTCGATTTATTGTACATTTATGAAATGTAGAATTTTAGCCCCATATATTCAGTTCCAAAACTGGATATAGCATTTTGCGATTAAACTCTTCATATTGTTTCATTCATTTCCTCTTAGGGGCTCTGCACTTTCAAAAAAGATTGAGTGAAAATCATATTGGTCCAGCAAGTAAAATGTCCAAATAGAATGTCAAGGCAGTCAGTCTGAGGGGGGTGATATATAGATTCAATAAGATTTTCTTCATGAACCTTTCAGTGTAACTTTGAAAGCAATATGTGCAAACAATAACAAAGTGGTTTGCAAATATGGTATGGTATGTCCTTGAGACTAGAAAACAGACACTCGACTTTCACATGTACGTTTGGACTCTTACATGGCAAGTATTCATCTGAGAACGTAGCTTACATAGAACCTGGCCCAAGGTAATGGGTTTCATGTTATAAATCATGAATATCACAGATACTAGGTTTCTTCTGCTGTTGCAAATATATTCTATATCAGTATGATTTATTGCTTCAATATCGTCGACAAGTTCCTAATCCAAACCTGTTTTGCTTCTTAAATTGTGCTCTGTGCAGATGTTTTCTCACAGCAACTGATCAGTTTTATGGGAAGTGACAATATACACTAGACAAAAAATCTAGTGAAGTGAATTTGATTAATATTCGACCGTAACTTTGTAATGTTTCTGTTTTCTGTCTGTTAGTTTATTTTGTATTTTTGTAAATTTATAATTTTTCATATTCATGCCTGGGTTTCTGTTTACATTCATTATTAATTTCGTCTTCCCCTGTGATGTCTGTGTCTCTATGTAGTTCTGAGCCCAAATCACTTCCCTATCTGCATGAATCACTATTTGGGTGTTTTCTGAATTTTCCGGTTTCCCACGATTCCTTCTCAGTCTCGCTTTTCTTACTTTCTGCTTTTTCTCCATTCGTGTCTGTAGATAGCACTAATCTACTAATCCTGACTAACGTAGATTTTGTACAGTGCTAATTACATTAACACACTAATTTGTCTGTCTAACTAACTAACAGTCACTAGTTTTGGGTAATTATAGTTTAATCATGTAAACTAACAGATTAACCTTATCCCTACTTCTACACTGCTCTATAGCTCTGCCTCTCTAGTCTATCTCTAAATTGTCTGCCTTAATTCAGTGATCTCACCTGTTCTCCACTATCACTACATTCCTTAACTCGGTGCAATTGTCTACCTAATCTGGAGCTGTTTGAATTTCATGCGTGTCTATGTGACAATCTTTGTGCATCCCTTGTTATTGTATGATTGCCTTTTCATGGTTCTCACCTGATGTCTATTTGTTAGATCACTCCCATGCCCCGCCAAGTTTGTCTTATCCCTCTGTGTATTTAAACACCAGTTTGAGCATTTACCAGTGTCAGAATGTCGATCATAATTTCAGTGCCGATTCTTGATTCCTGAGACACCCCTTTACCTGATTTCAAATTTTCCTTACCCCATTTGTTTTGTTTGCTGTGACTTTTGGTTTCTGATCTCCGCTTTGTTTTCCGACTATTCTCTCGCCTAACCCATTGTAACTTTGCTTTTCTGCTCTTTTGGATTTTTGACCTCTGACTCTTCTCTTTTGCAACTCGATTTAGCACTGTGTTTCTGAATACCTGCCTTTTTGACATTGGACTGAAATAAACTACAATTTTTGGAATTCCCTGGCCTGCGTTTGGGTCTCTGGTACCATACCTAAGAAACTTGCATTGACTATAAAAGAAAATAATTCTCATTTTTTCTTTATACATTATGAAGAATCACCAAAACTCATTAATAATGGCTTGCATTGAAAACGAAATAGAAGTACTGTGGACCTGAAATTAGCTGTTCATGCTTGAAAACCTACCAATGTTTTTAAATTAAAGCAATTCTGCAAAGAAGAGTGGGCAAAAATTCTTCCACAGTGATAACTGGTATAAAATTATAGGAAGCATTTGGTTGCAATGATTTTTTTCACATGGACGTGCGTCAAAATTGTTTGACAAAAAATGAAAATATATATATATAATTTAAGCAATATAAAAACTATTTCCGTGTCATATATACAGTGCTGTTATTAATTATCAGTGCAATGAATTAGTCAACAACCCTAGCTAATGTAGCTATTGTACTTAACTACACAGCCAAAGCTTCTATATATAATTATTGAATTACTGCTATTTGCCGGTATCCTACTTTTAACATCAAATAATTGCAATGATTTTTTTGCTTTAGTCAGACCTGGTCTATTCATACCATATCCCGAAATGTGAAGCAGATTGATTCTTAATATGGCAACTGGCAGCTTTAGACAATCTAATTTAATTGTATTGATAGCCTCCAATAAACATCCTTATAAAAAAACAGTAACACATTGATGTGCTATTGAACTATTGTGCTATCACTCTCACTACTTCAGCTGGTATGGACAGTCATGACCTTTATCATATTAATGAGGCTGAAGCAAAACAACGCAATCTAATTTCAGAAAAAAAAATAGGCATCAACAAATGATCACATTTTAATTTACTACACTCAGAAAGAGCAGCGTAAACACACTGACAACCATGCTGTAGCAGCAGCCTATTTACCAGCAGAGTCTATTAACATGGACAGCAGGGATGTCGCTGGGGTGCTATGGCACAGTTGATGGTGTGGCAGATAAGTATACTTATAAGTAAGCACAGTAAGAGGAGAAGAAAATGAAAATGCATATTTAGAAACTGATATACTGTGAGAGAGCCAGAGAGAGAATGAGCGAGAGAAAGAGAGAGAAAGGGAGAGAAAGAATAACAGAAAGGACATTTGGCTCTCAAAGCCCTTTTGGCTAATCGCACAGACACAAGGATGTGTAAGTCTCCAAGCTGCTCCCCCTGCATTGGCAGTCACTGCTGATGAGGACCAAGCCTCTCTGATTTCATGCTTGAATGCACCACCAGCCCCCCCGCCCCCCCACCACCCGCCCCATAACCCCGCTTCTGCTGCACTATCTGCTAGCAACTGTCCATTGGACTTAGCAAGCAAGAAAGCACAAAGCATATATTTTTCAATATACTGTCTGTTGAAAAGCCTAATGGAATTTGCAACGCTGCCTTGCAGACCTGTGTTGTTCGGGGAGTCTCCTGCAGCTGCTGCTACGCTGCTTCGGCTGTGCTCCTTCCAGGACCCTTCCTGCGCGTCTGCTAGCTGATTGATCACACCCTGGCTCCCACATGCAGCAGGGAAATAATATAACACGCTGCCTGCTGCTAGGCTTGGTCAAATTTATGTTTTTATGCATTCTTTTATCTTTACAATTCCTGCAGCTATGAAATGATGTCATTTCTTCCTCAGTTACACAGCAGGAAAACTGCAGGAAATGAAGGAGCGCAAAGTCGTGTGCCCAGACAGGGAGGGATGATCCTAACACCACCTGACTTCATTGAATTTGACCCCTTCTGTTTGTTTCTCCCTTTTGGGCAAACAGTTTCTCTGTATACTACTGCTGGCCTGCAGCAAGAGCACCTGCACCAGCCTCAACAGCTTCTGTCATCTATAGCCTCTCTGTGCCTCTGTGAATACAAGACCACTGAGTTACTGTCAGATAAACATGACATTAGTTCTAATGTGTACAGATGTTTACACTGAGAAGGCACTTCCATTATTTATGGCTTTTGTGTTGGTTTTAACTTGTATAGTATGCTGTAAGTGCAGGCTGATATACACATACACACCAACGCATCCACAAGCAGGTCCTGAAAATGATATTAGTGCTGAGCTTAATGAGAGAAACTCACTGAGGCATACAAAAGGGCTGTTAAAACCGCATTGTTATCCTGGAAAGGAGGACCCCTGCTAGTCTTTATGATTATGTTCATCAAATTCTCTTTTTCACACACACACTCTCGCTGAAAAAGAATAGACTGGTGGAAGCATGTTTCCACAAACCATGCTGGGTTTAAGTAGCTATATCTATTGTAGTATGTTTACTGTCTGCCTGCAAAGGGCACTAACCCCAGTTTTTTCCATGCCTAGTGCTGACCTTAAAAAGAAAGTGGGACATTTATTTAACCTAATACATGCCTTTTTAGGGTTGCTTTGCAATACCCCAACATTTTGACTGTGTGCTGTATGTACACAAGTGTATAATTGCAAAAATACAAATCCACGTACTCCCTCAAACACGCAGAGCACACATGTGCAAGCGCACAGACACAAGCATGTACTGTATATACACAGGCACACACACACACATACACAGCAGCAGATAAAAAAATACATATTTGGCTTGTATTAGATATAACATGAAATGTGTCTGGAACATTCTTTGGAACTTGACTTGTGGCAGAACTATTTGGAAAACTAAAATATTACAAGAAAGTATGAAGAATCAAAGAAGAGTCAACTGTCTGAGTAGAATATCTTATGGTTTCAATCCTTTGGCCACAGAGATGACAATACACCTTCAGCTTGAATATGTCCTGTAATATGTCCCGTTCCTGTCATTCTTCACACTGTAAATAACAACAGCCTTGTGTGGAAGTTGAAGGTAATGTTGACAGAATCCTTGTCCGCATCAGAAAAATAGCTGTGAGATATTTTCCAAAATATGGAGTGTATTTTTCCAATTACAAAATTACAAATGAAATAGCAATGTTTGGTTGTATGAATAATGGCAAAAAATCCTTTTTCATTTCATCCTGGCTTGTGAGCCTCTTCTGCACATTCCCATAACCAGCATGCCATACAAGTACAGTATGAGACATAGTCTATTTCCCATAGGGGGAGCGAAAATGAGTCAGATTAACTGGGGAATGAAAGCATGAATCAAATGAATGAACGCATTGTTAGCTTCAGCAGTGTTTTTCTGGCCATCCTGAACTCATCCCTGCTCCTTGCCATTTGGATAGACACACATTTACATTTACATTTTTGTCATTCAGCAGACGCTTTTAATCCAAAGCGACTTACAAGTGCATAGGTTCATCCACAAGAAAGCATCACATCCATAACTAGTAAAATACACATGAAGTGTTGTTCTAAACATACAGTCATCATAAGTGCAATTTTATTTTTTAATTTTTTAATTTAATTGAATTTTTTTGGTGGGGGTTAGACAAGAGGGATAGGGATATTGGAAAGGGGGGCGGGGGAAATCAGGAGGTAGGACTAAGGTACAGTTTGAAAAGGTGTGTTTTTAGTCTGCTTCGAAATAGGGGGAGGGATTCTGCTGTCCTGACAGTGGTAGGCAAGTCATTCCACCACTGAGGAACCAGAACGGAAAACAGGCGTGAACGTGCAGCTCAACCGCCAGGTGCTCGTATTGAGGGAACCATAAGGCGACCAGAGCTGGCAGACCGGACTGGTCTAGCTGGGGAGTAGGGAGTGATTAAGGATTGTATGTAAGGTGGGGCAGTCCCCTTAGCAGCCTGAAATGCCAACACTAGGGCCTTGAATCGGATGCGTGCGGCAATAGGAAGCCAGTGGAGGCCAAAGAGGAGTGGGGTTACATGAGCCGACCTGGGCTGACTGGTGATCAGGCGGGCTGCAGCATTCTGGACCAGCTTGAGGGGCTTGCTCAAGCTGGGAGACCGGCTAGGAGGGAGTTACAGTAGTCCAGGCGGGAAAAGAGGAGCGCCTGGACTAGGAGCTGGGTGGCTTTCTCCGTCAGGAGATACACGCAAGCACACGTGCACACACTCATACAGCACCCATCACTGCCACTCTCTGCCTCCTGGGTACATAACTGCCATCCTGTGTGTTTCTGAGACAGTGCAGTAGGGGTGAGTCTGATCCAATGAAACAGATAAGGAATTAAATTCAACCACTTCAAAACCCACAAGCAGAAATGTTCTCCAAACACATCTGAATGTCCAGTATTGTCATCTACAGTAAAAAGACTTGGGGTCATTCAATACTACTCTCTTTAAATGATTTTGCTTATAATAGATATAATAATGTATGAGTGTCTATGTAATCAAAATTTAAACCTGCTTCCAGAAATCATTTGCTTACAGTTATAAAAGTCAGCATCAAAATGTAATGTTATTTAGCCAATGAGGTAATTCAGTAACACAAGAAATGTCTTATTTTAACCATTACCCAAATGAACATGTGCATTCATTCATTCCACTGTGGTTTACTTTCTCTCTCTATTCTTTTCAGTGTTGGTAATTCCATAGAAGGCCATTGACTGCACATTTTGTGGAACTGAACACAAAACACGATTCTTCTCTGAATGAGTTATTTGAGGTGATAAATCCACTCAGTCATGGAGCAGTGATTTCTAACAACCTGCACTTATGCTTGGCTGCACAGCATATTGTCTGGGAAATGGATCCAGACAGACACTTCCAGTGCGTGTGTGTGCGCTTGCTTGTGCGTGTGTAAACATAGGTTGACCCACTCTCATTTCTCTCTCTCTTGCTGGTCACCTCACCTGCTGACGGTGCTGCCAGCGCCCTGGACAGAGACACAGTGATTGTTGTGATAATTCAATCACTAGGAGATGGCTGTCACCCATAATCACCTCCAGCTGCAGGCAAATTGGGGGTGCATCATTAAAAATGCCTCCACCCAAACTACAGCTAGCTCATTGCTGATTCTTATTTCCACTAACAGTGTGACTTTCCTCAGTTACATACCTAGATCTGGACAGCCCACAGCTGTCCCTGCCTCTCCCTGCCTCTCTCCTGTAGTCAGTCACCTGTGTTCATCTGCCCTGATTCTTCCCTCTTGTCTTAACTTCTGTTATTGTCTTTGTCAATAAACACATCCCTGGGAGCTAAATTTCATTCTGTTTTACCAGGGCCTCATTTCATGAAGCTGAGTTAATTGGATAACTGCACTGAGTAAAACCTGGAACCCTCCCAAATCTGAAACATGGACAGAAGTAAGACAAGCAGTTGCAAATTTGACTTTGCACAGTTCTCCACATAGCTGGCCTGTGCAACTCCTCTGCTGTCATATGATTGACAACATGACTATATATGGGAAACATATATACACTTCATTAGGTACACCTCCCTAATACCAGATTGCAGCCTCAATTCTTTGCGGCATGAATTCAACAAGGTACTGGAAACATTTCTGAGGATTTTTGGTCCATGCTCACTTGATAGCATCACCCAGTTCTTGCATATACTGAAAGCTTTCTTACTCTTTTTCTTTTCATACATACACTAAAGAAGTGGTTAAATACACCTGACTAGTCAGAAACATCTGAGAAACCAACTGTCCAATTAGTTTTGGTCCTCTAAAATGGGAGGACTATGTATACAAATGGATGCAATTCCTACGCAGATCACCAAATATGGACGTAAACACCCTCAAATTAAAGGTGACAGTCTACACTTTAATAGTATACACTTTAACCTCATATTCAATGGGCCTCATGCAAGAACCACTCATACAAATGGATTTGTGCTTAAATAGCTTGTACGAGTGATTTAAGAGAACGTGGCTCAGTTTTAAGAAGTTCAGAGCATTTGAATCCGACATGGCAGACTCGTGCATGCCATGTATGAGATATATATATATGATAAGAATAGAAAAATGTTCTTGCATGAGGCCTATTGTCTTAGTTCAAATCCAAACTGGAGTAGAGGGCCAAAATAACATAAATTGTGCCATTGTACTGTCAAAATAAGTACAGACTACACTGTGTATTATAAATTACTCCAAAAACATTTCCTTATATTTCTTTCTTAAGTTTATGCTACTTCAATATTTTTGTTTTTCATCCAAGAGAAATTACATATCATTCATTGATGAATCCTAGAGTTCTAATTAGGCTTTAGGGTTTTAATAAGGGTTAGGGTTAGCCTATAAGGTTGTAGTTTAAATATGGAATTTTTCAATTCATATTTGTCTAAAACAACAAATGTTTTAATAATTCATTTTTCAAATATGTATTTTAACTGAAAATATTATTAATTTAGATCCAAAAGTGAAAACATTAGCATTTTCCAAAACCAGTGACTACGCCTTGCCCTAACCTTTTTTGGTAAGAACAGTTTTCAGAGAAATATGCTGATATGCTATTGTTTCTGTAATTACTGAAAATGTTGAGCAAGGCTGAAGTTGGTATTCATAGGAATAATGCACCCATTCTACCCTTTGGCATTGATAATAAGCTAGTCAAGCCAATAAATCAGCCACTCATATTGTGGATTGGAGAATTAATGTCATGGATTGAATGGTTCAACAAAGTGTGATTTCCCTCCATGGCTGCTCTACTACACACATTCTGTTCTGAATTTTGTCACAATTTTGAGTGCAGAAAACTTCAACACAGCCCCAGGTATTGAGGCTGAACAGAAGAAAAGGCTGGCATGTAATAAAATATCAAAAACACTTCCCTTCAATTGAAATGAACATCTAGCTACCAAACATATTGTAGCTGAAAGCAGCCTTGGGCTTGCTTTAGAAACCACTACACCACTTTCTTTAGAAGGGGGAGAGAGCCATCTGAATGATATACAGTATATCACAATACATATACTGTGTTTCTTGCCATAGGATATGCACTTTAAAGAATTAGAAACAGAGGCAGTGTATAAACAAAACATTGTAAAATTTATTTTGACGTTGTAGTTCATAGAACTACATCATTGGGTCAATATAGAATGGAGGCAGACCGATATGCAAAGTTTATTCCTGGTGAATAGTGGCCAGAATGCTGCAGCCCACCTGATCACCAGTCAGCCCAGGTCGGCTCATGTCACCCCGCTTCTCATTGGCCTCCACTGGCTTCCTATTGCCGCACGCATCCGATTCAAGGCCCTAGTGTTGGCATTTCAGGCTCCTAAGGGGATCACTCCCTACTCCCCAGCTATACCACTCCGGTCTGCCAGCTCTGGTCGCCTTATGGTTCCCTCTCTACGAGCACCTGGTGGTCGAGCTGCACGTTCACACCTGTTTTCCGTTCTGGTTCCTTAGTGGTGGAATGACTTGCCTACCACTGTCAGGACAGCAGAATCCCTCCCCCTATTTCGAAGCAGACTAAAAACACACCATTTCAAACTGTACCTTACTCCTCCCTCCTGATTTCCCCAGCCGCCCTTTCTGATATCCCTATGCCCCTTGTCTAACCCCCCAAAAAAAACAAAAAAACGCTAAATCGCTTTGGCGTCTGCCAAATGACTAAAATGTAAATGTAAAATGTAAGATGGTTAGGCGTAAAACATAAATAAAAATAAAGCAAAGTCATGAACTTGGGGCTAAAGGGGCAAAAAAAAAAGAGATTGGTGGACATTTAGGGTCAGTGTATAGGGGGAGTTAGCTGAGAGGCCATGGTACACTAACCCAATGTCCAATACTATCTGAAAATGAACTGTAATGCACCAGTGATATACAAACAACGTTTTTCAGTTCACACAATGGGATTACACACCATACGTTATTCTCTTCAAACAAATACTTTCTGCACAGAATACTGTTAAGTATTCACTGCACACAGTAGGGCTTACACACCATCAATCAAGTAATGCATGTGCTAGGGCATAGGACCAGAACAGCCAACAACCATGAGGCCCCAAGCAAAATAAAAATACATATTAGTAACCTATTACTGCTGAGGCAATGTGGCACACAGAGAGAAGTTGACTCATCTTAACACAAAGAAATAGATAGATAGAAAAAACAGGTTGAGCACCACAGTAGATCTTGGTCTAGCCTACCCCCTGGCACTTATTACTGGAGTTAGTGGGGTGTAAGCTTGCAAGCCTTTTAGTTAATTTGAGGGAAATTGGCCTAATCATGATTTTAGCAAACCGCAGCTGTAGGACATTGCCATGACAATGACACAATCGCAAATATACTTTTACGAAATCTGTATAGGCATAGGGATTTAAACTTTATTAGATCAAAACTGCACAAAAAATACTGAAGCATTAATGTACAATCATGTTTAGAAAATGTGGAAGTTTGATGTGTTAAGAAGAACTCTGTATTAGTAATTCAACCAAAATAAGTGTACTGTATCAACCTTTAACTTTGAATACTTTCAG
Source organism: Conger conger (assembly GCF_963514075.1). Classification (NCBI taxonomy): domain Eukaryota; kingdom Metazoa; phylum Chordata; class Actinopteri; order Anguilliformes; family Congridae; genus Conger; species Conger conger. The sequence goes on from NC_083769.1 coordinate 32,676,278, forward strand.
ATGCATCTGTGTACCTTCCTGTCAATCCTGTGTAAAGAAGCTAGATGTGTGAGTAGAATAAAAATGTGAACACTGTCACTTATTAAATGACTGTGGTCAAGATATAATCACCCACACAACGGGATTATAGTCGTCTAGCAAATGTATCACCAGTGACTGCTACATGTAATACATAATCAGCACTAACTGAGGCTAAGAGAGGTGAACACTTACACTGCTAGAGAAAACAGGATAAAAAAAGGGATTAATTTGGGGAAGGTCCCTGTTGAAACATTTTTGTAATATTTATGGTCGCCTCAAAAAGGATTGGAACAGCAAGGCCAAGTCTAAAACTTGTTCAGTCTAAAACCTTTTACTTTTTCTCCTTAATGCAGTCCTTTGTTGTGTTGGCAGTTTGTTTTGGTTCAGTGTCTTGCTGCATGATGAAGTTCCTACTAATTAATTTGGACGTATTTTACGTATTTTATTTTAGTTGTGGGCCCACTCCAGAAGCAGCCATGGAAGCCCAAGACACTTCCTCCACTGTGCTTCACAGATGAGCTTGTATGTTTTGGATCATGAGCAGATCCCTTCTCTCTCCATACTTTGGCCTTTCCCTCACTTTGATAGAGGTTAATCTTGGTCTCATCAGTCCATAAAACCTTGTTCCAGAACTTTTGTGGCTCATCTCTGTACTTCTTTGCCAATTGTAATCTCGCCATCCGATTCTTACTACTGATGAGTGGTTTTCATCTTGTGGTGTAGCCTCTATATTTCTGCCCTGTAAGTCACCTTTGAACATTTGATTGAGATACCATCACCCCTGCCCTATGGAGATTGTTTGTGACGTCACTGACTGATGTTTTGGGCTTCTTCACAATGTTTCTGTTGTTATCTACTGTTGTTTTCCTTGGTCAACCTGTTACTGTACGCCAGTGTTCTTTCTTTTTCAGGGCGTTCCAAGTTGTTGTACAAGCTATGCCTAATGCTTATACAATGGCTTTGATTGATTTCCCCTCTTTTCTAAGCTTCAAATTGGCTTGCTTTTATCCCAAAGACAACTCTTTGCTCTTCATGTTGGTTTATCTTTTTGAAAACAAATGTAATCTGCATATGCAAAACTCACGGCTAAAACCAAGAGTAGACATTCAGAACTATTTATTGTTTCACCACTCAATCTAACAGGACACATCTGGGCACCAAGAAACTCCTGTCAGTCACATATTCTGATACGAAAGGTGATATGTTTGAAGTTGTTTAACAAATCTAGATAAAAATACCAGGAAATAAAAGCTGAAATTTAAAGTTACTCACATTCACAGAACACGAAGCACTCGCTATATTGTACATCTATATAAAATAGGTTGTTGTGCCAAATTCAGAAAACTAAAAGAAAGTATGTTTCACAGCAATTCTGCCATGTGTTTCTTCAATTATCTACCTTTCTAGCTATCTCAAGAGAATGTGGTCTTGCGTGTTCAATCAATATGTGCAATCTTCACTAGTATCAGCCGAAGGTTACTGCCATTAAAGTGTGATGGAATGATTGTGGTAACGTCTAGAGATGTATCAGCTTATACGAAAAACTTAAACAAATTGCTCTCATAAACCATTTACAGTATGCTTGTTACACAAAAAGGAAATAATGGAATAATTTCATTTTACATGTCCCCCTTCAGTATATTCATGTAGAATCAGTGCTATGTTTGTGAATATTAAGGCTATTTGACATTTTAAGATTAGATAAAATAGCACCAGTATTTAAAGTTTTAGTTTCAACTGTAGTGCAGTATATTATTTTCATGGGCATCTATTTGTTTTCACTCATACTGAGTACAATTCATAACTTCATAGTCTCATTCTTAAAACCTACAATATGCAGATACTGAGACCTTAGAATGACAAGATTCTAACTGCCATTTTTGACATGAATGAGTTGGTGTCATAAATATGTTGTACATATGACACTAAATATATTTGTGAGGTTTTACACTAAAATACTGTTTAAAGGTATGAAAAAAAAAATGTAAAAGGTTGTATCTTGGAGCTCATTCACTCTGGTATCTTTGAAGCTCTCTCAAAACCCCTCAGAATGCAGATGTGACCTTACATTTCTAATTATGAAATAGACATCAAAGGAAGGATTTTAAGCCATCATAGACAGAGCTCACATCACAAGACCTGCATTTACACCTGGTATTAAACTGTATACATCCTGGACATATCCTTGCTGTCCGCATATTATGAGATGGGACTTCATTTTCTCAGGCACAATGCAAATGAGCCCACACAAACAATTACTCACGCCTCTTTACCCCCTAGCAATCACAGATGTAAGCTTTGCTGTCAATAATGAGACAATTAATAATAATAGAATAAAAGGCAGTTTAACAGTTATGCTTAAATTGAGTTGCTGGTGCTGAGCTTTTGCTGCTGCTGCTGCTGCTGCTGTTTTAAGAAGAAAATTTAAAATGTACTTTAGTTCTACATTCAGGTAACATTGCTGTTTTATTTAACTCTTTCGTTTTTGCGTGTACACTCTGAGACAGAATATTGTATAGTGAAATTTCACACCACAGAGTAAATTTAAATGAACAATTTTGAGAATCCTCAAATCCATCCAATCTCAATTTTGGTTATCAGTGTGCTTAAGTTGAGGGAAAGTTACTATTGCATTTATAAATGTCTATATTTAATCTGATGTTTTCCATTATCTCTGGTTGGAATTAATCACATTGTTTCCATGGAGCCTTAAAATAAATTGAATTCTGTTTTTAATCATATGGTGTAACATGCTGCAGAATTCATTTGGTTAGTAAGAAATATCTGTTCTGAGAAATATATGCTTAGCTGACTAGGAAGCTAACAGAAAGTTTACTAAAAAAAAACTAATGTGCATTACTAACTATGTAAAATAATATCAAATATCACTTTTCCTTGTCAAATGACACAGTGCAGTTATTGTCATGGTGGAGGTGGTCTTCAGCAAAGGTTCGTGTTGATGGCTTTCTGCCAGAATGTCACTCAGTTGTTTCCAGCACATCAGCAAAGGCTGAAAACAGCTTTGAATGTTTAAATGTTTTCATCTGTAGTGACTTGATATAAATTGTGATATATCATAGCTCTATTACAATATTTATTCTTGTCAATCTCTTGAAATGATGATAAATGAAGCAATGATCTACCTGTGGTTCTGTGTATCAGGGAATGTTTTCATGGTGAAATGCAATTTGATCAATCAGAACAGCAGACTGGAAGTATCTTTTTTATTTGATTAGAAACGCCTATAATTGTGCATAACATAATTGTGCGTGAGTTAAGGCTTCTGTATTTTTCCCCCCAATTATACTCCCTGTCCTCTTAACTCATTTAACACACAGCCCGCTAAAACCCTGGAACGGGCGGTCTGCTCCCAACTGTCCACCTATCTTCTCCACAACAATCTCCATGACCCCAACCAGTCTGGCTTCAAGAGTGGCCACTCCACTGAAACCGCCCTGCTCGCGGTCACTGAGGCACTCCACTCTGCTAAAGCAAAATCCCTCTCCTCTGTCCTCATCTTCCTCGACCTGTCGGCCGCCTTCGATACAGTCAACTATGAGATTCTGCTCTCATCGCTGGCTGGGATGGGTGTCACAGGTTCTGCTCTCGCTTGGTTTTCCTCCTACCTCTCTGGTCGCTCCTACCAGGTGACTTGGAGGGGCGCACTCTCCGACCCTCAACCCCTACGAACTGGAGTCCCGCAGGGCTCGGTTCTTGGGCCTCTCCTCTTCTCGCTATACACCATGTCTCTTGGTTCTGTTATCTCTTCCCACGGCTTCTCTTATCACTCCTACGCTGATGACACCCAACTCTTCATTTCCTTCCCCCCTGACACCCAAATCACCACACAGATCTCTGCCTGCTTGGCTGATATCTCTGCATGGATGACTTCCCATCACCTGAAGCTCAACCTTGCCAAAACTGAGCTTCTCTACATCCCTGCTAAGTCCTCTCCGTCAATCGACCTCTCACTGACTGTGGAGGACTTTGTAGTTTCCTCCTCCCGTACGGCAAAGAATCTTGGGGTGACTCTTGATAACTGCCTCTCCCTGGCTCCACAAGTATCCTCCACTGCCAGAACCTGCAGGTTCTTTCTGTTTAATATACGCCGCATCCGTCATCTCCTGACGGAGAAAGCCACCCAGCTCCTAGTCCAGGCGCTCGTCATTTCCCGCCTGGATTACTGCAACTCCCTCCTAGCCGGTCTCCCAGCGTGCGCCATCAAGCCCCTCCAGCTGGTCCAGAATGCTGCAGCCCGCTTGATCACCAGTCAGCCCAGGTCGGCTCATGTCACCCCGCTTCTCATTGGCCTCCACTGGCTTCCTATTGCCGCACGCAAAAATTGCACTTATGATGACGACTACATGTTTAGAACAGCAGTCCAGGTGTATTTTTCTAGTTCTGGATGTGATGCTTTGACTTGTGGTAGAACCTATGCACCTGTAAGTCGCTTTGGATTAAAAGCGTCTGCCAAATGACTAAAATGTAAAATGTAAATGTAATGTAGCCCCCCTGGTAGCTCTCTGAGGGCCCTTCCTGGGCTTACAGAATGTTATGCTCTATCATACCAACTGTCAACAGTCAACATTCAAGGCACTTTTCCCCCCAAGGTCTTGAAAATCCGTGTATACTGAATTACAGATCTTTAATTCATCTCTAACCCACACAGGAACTCCATTAGTATCCATTGGATTAGAGGAGTTACAGAGGAGAGGAGTTACCCCCTCCTAATCAAAGCTTTCCTCATTGGTGTCTACCATAGCCAATAAATCATTTCCATTTTAAATTTACAGCCGTAGCCAGCACTTGTGGAATGCATCAGTGCATATAAACAAGTCTCTCAATAGGAACATGTGGCATAATATTTTTTTGGCCGAGACATGTAAAAAAAATTAATAATAATTTACATACAGTATTACACATACATTTGTCTTCTGAATCACATGATGGGCTGGACTCATTCTGGACTAGAATCCTAGCTCTAAGGCCAGTCCCTGATTTAGGACAAATCAAGAGTTTTCAGGGAATATAAGTATGGTAAATAGTATGGTAAATCAATGTTTCTTTAAAAAACAGCAGCTTTGACTCGTATGTTATATGAGCTCAAACAGAGCCTAAGGTGTTATTCACCCACTTCTTACCTGTACATTAAATGCAAAATTATTTAAAACAGAAAATGTATATGAATCACATACATAAAAGCAATACATTCTTCTTGGTGCTATGCTAAATGGCCTGTTGTAACAATGTGCTGGATATCATTTGACTCGCAGAAAGCCCATTTTAAGCATTTGCTGTTGGGTGATGTGTGACTTGTGGGAGATGTTATATTGAATGTGTTGAATATTTAGCCATGAAAAATTGTACCGTTCTGTTGAACCAGATTTGAGAAAGTTCATCAATGGGACCCTCCTCGTGACTATATTCCACACCCTACTTCAGTCCCTAATAGCAGAAGCATCAGATACATCAGATATTGGTACTGCTAAATGAGTGACCCTATAGTTTTTCTGTTGAAATACAGCTAGCAATAAATAAAGTTATAATCATATACCACTCCGAAGGTGCTTGCCTCAAGAACTGAAAAGAGTTTAGTTCCCTTTTTAGATAGAAATGTAATGTAAGTTTAAAATGGTATATTTTGAGAATCAGCCTTCCCCTAACTGGCAGCAGAGAATAGCAGGGGTTGTGCGGAGCAGCATTTGGGGCCTTGAATGGACAAAACAGCCAGCAGGCAGGTCTGGTTGTATTCACGGTCTGAAGATACTGTAGGAAGGGGAAGTATCAGTTCCAACTTGTTATGCCATTGTGATAGAGTTGAATTGAATGTGAGCAGTCAACAGAAAATAGTGTTCAAAAATAGTGTGAATATGTTTGCATTTTTGGAGGCTGAGATGAGGTGGACAGCAACATTCTGGATCAGTTACAGTGGCCTGACTGCACAGGCCGGTAAATCTGCCTACAAGACATTACAATAGTCCAGGTGAGAGAGACAGAGGACATGCACGTCTGTGTGGCCTCTTGGGTTGATTCCCCTGATGTTGTGATGGGCAAATCTTCAGGACTGATTGGTTGCCACAGTGTGCCCTGAGAAGCTCACCTGTCATCTTGGGTCACACTAGAGGCATTGACAGTAATTGAAACATCAGCCCGTGGGAACACTTTGCTGGGAGGAACAGTTCTCGATCAATAGTTTCAGATAAGAATGAAAGAAGTGAGAGGAATTGGTGATTGTGTACATCTGCTGGGTTCAGCAAGGATTTCTTTGAGCAGAGGACTAACACGGGCCCTCATCAGAGCAGTGTGGACTGTGCTAGGTAAAAGAGGGCAGAGGATGAGGGAAGAGATAAAAGGAATGATATGGATTGAAGGAGAGAGATGGACAATTATTGAGAGCACTTCGCAGGGTGGTGGGATGTTGGAGAGTTAGAGATGGGTGAGATGGACAGTGATATGGGAGGGCTAACAGGTGTGGGGACAGGTAGGGGAGGAGGTGAGGAGAAAGAGTTACTGATGATATTGACCTTTTCAAAGAAGGGTAGAAAATCATCTGTAGTTGGAGAGGAGGGGAGTGGGGGTGGGATGATGAGAGGTGAACGTGGTGAAGAGTCTGCGTGGGGTTGGAAGTAGAAGATTGGAGTGAAAGAATGCAGACTTAGCAGAGGCAGCAAGCATAGACGAGGGGGCAGCAAAAATTTGAAAACAGAGGGGGGAGGGGTGATGAGGGAAATTAGGAACATTACATTACATTACATTCATGGCATTTGGCAGACGCTCTTATCCAGAGCGACGTACAACAAAGTGCATACCCATAACCAGGGATAAGTGCACTGAAAGACCCTAGAGGGAAGTACAATTTCAACTGCTACCTGTACAACAAAGATAAGGACCAGGGCCTATTTTAAATTTTTTTTTTTTTTTTTTTTTTTTTTTTTTACGAACAAATAAACAAACAAACAACAAAGCAAAAGTGACCAAACTTAACTATCCAAACACTGCTTACCTAGCCAACTAAAAATACCGATACACATAGTAAATCACAAAGACAACAATTAAGGTTCACAGGGAGGTAGGGAGGGACGGGGAGAGGTGCTGCTTGAAGAGGTGCGTCTTCGGTTTGCGCTTGAAGGTGGGGAGAGATTCTACAGTTCTGAACTCAACGGGAGTTTGTTCCACCACCGTGGAGCCAGAACAGACAGTAGTTGTAAGCGTGAGGTGGAGGTTCGGAGAGGGGGAGGTGCCAAGCGGCCTGTGGAGGCTGGGGTGTAGGGTCTGATGATTTTTTGTAGGTAAGCTGGGGAAGACCCCTTAACTGCTTGGAAGGCCAGCCAAGAGGGAATTGCAGTAGTCCAGGCGGGACAGAACCATCGCTTGGACCAGGAGCTGGGTCGAGTAGGGGGTGAGAAAGGGTAGATTCTCCGTATGTTGTATAGGAAAACCTGCATGACCGGGTCCCCGCCGCAATGTTCTCGGAAAGGGACAGTCTGCTGTCCATCACCACGCTGAGGTTCCTTGCACTGGGTGATGGCATGAGTGTGGTATCCCCGTGGGAAATGGAGAGATCCAGATGGGGAGAGGTATTAGCAGGGATGAATATCATTTCAGTCTTACCTGGGTTGAGCTTTAGATGGTGGTTGTCCATCCAGCTCTGGATGTCACTCAGGCAAGCAGAGATACGGGCTGAAACCTGTGTATCAGATGGTGGGAACGAGATGAAGAGTTGGGTATCGTCCGCATAGCAGTGGTAGGATAGCCCATGTGCAGTGATCACAGGGCTAAGGGAACGAGTGTAAAGAGAAAAAAGAAGCGGGCCTAGGACTGAGCCCTGGGGTACTCCTGTGGCAAGGGGCAGAGGTGTCGATACCATAGCAGCCCAGGCAACCTGGAAGGAGCGACCAGAGAGGTAGGACTCAATCCAGTCCAGGGCTGTGCCACAGATGCCCGTTGCTGACAGGGCGGACAGGAGGATGGAGTGATCTACAGTGTCGAAGGCAGCAGAGAGATCTAGAAGAATGAGGACAGAGGAGAGGGAGGCTGCTCGTGCGGCATGGAGTGATTCACTGACGGAGAAGAGCGCGGTCTCTGTCCAGTGGCTCGATCTGAAGCCAGACTGATGGGGGTCTAGCAGGATGTTGTTAGAAAAGAAAGAAGAAAGTTGAGTAGAAGCGGCTCGTTCTATGGTTTTAGAAAGAAAAGGAAGAGATACCGGGCGGTAGTTCTGGATGATGGAGGGATCCAGAGTAGGCTTTTTTAGCAGGGGACTGATGTGGGCCCTCTTGAAGGATGCTGGAAAACAGCCAGAAGACAGGGAGGAGTTGACAAGGGAGGTGACAAATGGGAGAATGTGTGTGATAGTCTGGAGAAGAGAAGAGAGCACAGGTTGTAGGGCGGTGGGAGATCAGGAGTTGAGAAACATCAGAGTCTGTAAGGGGGGAGAAAGTGGAAAAGGAAGGGATGAGCCTAGAGGGGAGGAAGGGCACAGTGAGGGGGGCGGTGATTGTAAGGGATCTGCGGATGACTGTGACCTTCTCATCGAAAAAATCAGCAAAGTCATCAGCAGCGAAGGAGGACTGAGGTGGAGGAGGCGGTGCGTTGAGGAGAGAGGAGAAAATAGAGAACAGTTTCCGGGAGTTAGAAGTGGAGAGAAGTAGAGAGAGAAGGACATAAAGTGGTGGTCAGAAATGCAGAAGTAAATAACAATAGATGAAATTGAAGGGAAAAAAAAGGAAAATTTAATTTAATAATTAACTAAGCAAACTGTGTGTCCAGTCCTTCTTCGGTATCCTTCTTCTAGTGGTTAAGGTACATGACTAGGACTGGAAGGTTGGTGTTGCCTTGATAAGCTCTGCACGGCTGTTGGGCCATTGAGCAATGCCTTTAACCCCGCATCACTCCAGGGGGGATTGTAACTGTAAGTTGCTCTGCATAAGAGTATCAACTAAATGGTAAATGGTTGGCATTTATATAGCACCTTTATCCAAAGCATTGTACAATTGATGCTTCTGATTCACCCATTCATTCACAGACTCACACACCAATGGCAATTGGCTGCCATGCAAGGCACCAACCAGCTCATCAGGAGCATTTTGGGGTTAGGTGTCTTGCTCAGGGACAATTCAACACACCCAGGTTGGGATCGAACTGGCAACCCTCCAACTGCTCTTTCCGCCTGAGCCAATGTCGCTCCATAAAATGCCCCGCTAAATAACAAATTATTATTGCTGAGGGAGCAATGTAGGGCGTATTGAGCTTAGGTTTGGAATACAGATGCGGACAAGGCTGATAAATCCCTACACATTCTTGAGGAAAACTGCATGTGCCCCTTTTACAGGTCACATCATTCCATCCTTCACCCCCTCTCTCCTTCCCTCCCTCTTTCCTTCCCACCCACTTGTTTTCTCCACCTCCTTCCCTTTATTCCTTGTTCATCTGGAGTAATGAAGAGAAGGTTCCCTGCGGACACAAGATAGTTCAGGATCACTAATGAGTATTCTGGTGCTGGTTGATGATTCACGGGTGAGAGGAAAACTCATTCACCATTTGTGAGGGAAACATGCTTGAGATTGACATGTTATTTGATGAATGCACAAGGAACCATTACAGGAATGTCACTGATGAATGGCACAGCACTCTCATTAACACACAGTTTGCAGAATACATTGTATACTGATTTCACATTGAATGGTGGAGGGAGAAAGATATTAATTGTCAGGACAAATAAGATAAGCCTTTATGATGGAGCTGAAAAAAATGATCATTGGAAGGAAATTACAAGGCTTTGACATTCTTTTTTTTACTTTCGAAGTTTGCATGGCAACAGCAGCAGGACTTGTTGTACTGTACATAGAGAGTGGATGAAACATATTATCTGGAGATGACCCTGGGGGCTGTGGGCCTCAGTCCAGTTATGATTAACTAACTGAGGCAATGGATTAGTATCTGAAGAACCACTGGGAAGCTTTCATGTCCAAATACAAATCCTCCTTCAACACTCAACACACTATGGCCCAGTGGGTTACTCTACATGGGGTCATTAAAATAAGCACAGACATACACACACACACACAGTCTTATTTGAAGAAAGAATTGATGAACATGAGCTTCTCCTAAGGAGTCACAGAAGTACAACAGAGAAACTTGTAACCGCACTGAAAATAGACATTCATAAGGTATATATGTACAGTACAGTATTGGTGGTGACTGGAACAGAACAATAAATGCAATTATGCAAAATACCATTTAATTTATCCTTGTGAGGTTTGCAGCCACAAGAGTAGTACCAAGAAAAATCAAACCTGTCTGAATGACTTTGCATTTGTATTGTAACAACATAATTTTTAATTCCATGTTCAATAATGCAAAATATTTTTGATAGATATGCAAAATTCATTCTTTTAGAGCCACTGAAAAGAAGCTGTAAGAAGTTACAATCACTGAACAAAAGATTCAATTAAGTATTAAACATGACCTCTTACTTTTGGTCCCACTAAAATAGAGCATTGTATGTGTATAAAGGGCTGCATCTGCTAAACAGTTAGGTGTAGGATGAAAATACCCTCAAATCAAAGCTGACAGTGTGCACTTTAACTGTTTCATTTCAAATCCAATGCGTTGGAGTACAATCACAAAAGTACAAGCATTGTGTCACTGTCCAAATACAGAATGCACTGTCACTCAGGTACCACAGATGTTCCTCCAATCAAAATTACATTTTATATTTTTCATGTGGATGGAAACATTTTTTTTGTTTTATGACTATTATTTAATTATAGTTTAAATAAATATAGTTTTTTTTTTTGGGAACACATGCAAATGAGCTTGTCAATAATTAAGAAGGCACAAATTTGCATATTAGTTAAAACACTTTTTTGTCTGAATGTCTGAAAGTCAGAGAACATCAATGTGATAATTGCTGGGAAATTACAGAGGGTTTTATTGATAAATGATTAAAATAATAATAGTAATAAAAACCTGGGTGCAGCACCATGAAAAAGTATTTGCCCCCTTGTGTTTTTTGTTCCTGGTATACTTGACATGGCTGGTTTAAAAATATCTAAATGCATAGAACATCTACACTACTGAAAGTTGTTTCTGATTATTGTTTCATATATTTTATGAAACTATCATAGTTGTGGAAGTTACAGTGCCGTCCAGAAATATACTCCAGTAAACAGTTGAAATAAAACAATGGATACAATTCCTACACTGTTCAGCCAATATGGATGTAAATTTTTATATCCAAAGAAATTTACATCTCAAATTAAAGTTATGCGTTTGCAATTTAGCCAGAGCGATTGTTTTATTTCAACTGTTTCAACTGAGTAAAAAACAAAAAACAAAAATGTATTGCTGTCCAAATACTTATGGACTGCATTGTAAATATCATAATATTTCAAAATTTATCCAGCTAAAATTGGCCTTTTCAACTGTGCTGCTTCCCATTTAATCCACCTAAGAAAGGGTTCCAGATGGAATACATACAAAATTAAACCAGCAATTGAGCCGGGCATGGTCGCCATGGCAACTTGATCGGATCAGAAGTGTGGCTATAAGCAGTGATAGCAAGTTTTATGTCAATTGACCAAAGATTGCATGTAACTGAACTATGAGCTCACGTTTGCCTTTGATTTGGCTGTTATGGATGAATACATTTGAAAATCACAGCCATAAGGAAATCAAATAGAAGACAATGTACAGAATGTACAAAAAAATGTCGTTGACACTGAAATGCCTTAGCATGTTTTGATCAGTTCAAACAGGACCTGAATTTACATGAACATTATATATATATAATATATATAATATAATAGAATTTACATAGAACTGGCATATATATAAAGAACATTTAAACAAAGTTTGAGCAAAATGTGATTGGTCACCCCCCACACCTCTGGTTGGTTTTACACGGAATGGCCCATCCGGATAGATATCAAGGCTTCACAACATGAACAAAACAACAATTACCTGTGACTTGCTTATTTACTGTTTGAACAGGCCATTTCCTGGCCTCCGATCCCCCTTGCTTGCTGAAACTCCTCATTTGAGAAAATTGAAGGGTTTAGTTTAATAGGAGTTGGATTGCTGCACCTCACTTGACTGGTTACCCTGGTGATGACTGATCGTTATGACCAGACGCCTGGAAAAAAAAACTATATCTGGGTGAGAAAATTGCATTGAAATATAAGTTTGCAAAAAAAACAATTATAAGAGAAACCAACAAGCTGTCTGTACAAGTCACCTTGCACTCTTGAGCATATAAATCAAGGAGCCCAGACTGCCCTCAACCTTCAGAGGTATGAAGGATAAATGCTTTCAGAGGGACCTTTGTGTACTGTATGTGCACATTTGCTTCTTCAAATGGGAATAACACTATACTATGGGGTGCCATTTAGGAAAAATCATTTTAGTGTATGTATACATCGGTTTGTAAATTCCATTTGGTATGAAATGTATCTCATCCGATTCCTTGATTTTATCAGATCACATCCGTACCAAACAGATTACCCTTATGTTTTATTATGTTGCAGTTATCATGAAACTTCACTCCTGATTATCCATTTTACATGCAATTCCTGTTACCATTACATAAGACTTAATGCAATAATACAAGAATCACATGGGCAATGTTTTCAAGGTGTTACCGGGTCTATTTACTATCTTAATAGCAGTTTTGAATATTTAATCTAGGAGAGCAGTCACCGGTGTAATGACAGCAGTGCCCAAATGAGGGCACTGTGGCATTGCCCGGAGTCTTCCCCCTTGGAAGTGACCAGGTATGGGGTCACAGGGAGGTTACCAATGTTCGGGAGGATTCTTTTCCCATGACCCAACATACATCTTAACTCCCCAACAGGTAGTCTAAACAACATTGAAACCCCAGCTCTCAGGCCCCTCACAAATGGCAGCCCATCTCCAGTACTCCTGTACTCAAACCCTGTAGGAATGTGAGAAAAAGGGGGCCCCCAGGGCCCAAGAAGGCGCCTCTAAGAATCCTTCTCTAGCTCTCCCCCACAGGCATGTGTGCCAACGGTGGGGGCTAACAATATATGCTCCAGGAGGGGGAAGTCAGCAAGCTGACCAGCGCATGAGACCAAATGTTACTTATGACTGGCTTACAATACCTTTTGGATAAACCTGATTTGGGTGAATTAAAGGAAAGGAGACACAACCCCAGATTCCTTGGTTTCTTCTCCTTATCTCCAAAATCCAGGCCTTAGTTCTTGACCCTAAAAATGAGTCACCCATCTGAAATTTAGAGCCAAACCCCCACCAGGCAGTGAAACAAATGGCTTCTACAGAGACAGCTTTTGCCCAGTTTCCCCTTGGCTCCTGGATGAAACATCTTTATGCCATCTCCAGTATTCCTGTGCTCAATCCCTGCAAGGAATGTGAGAGAAGGGGGGCTCCCCAGGGGGCCCAGGAAGACTCCTCCAGGAACCACACTTTTCTAGTTCTCCCCCACAGGCATGGGTGCCAAAAGGTGGGGGCCAACAATGCATGCTCCGGGGAGGGGAAGTCAGCAAGCTGACCAGCGCATGACACCAAATGTGAATTATTACTGGCTTACAATTGCTCCAGGGGAGGATTGTCTCCTGCTTAGTCTAATCAACTGTACATCGCTTTGGATAAGAACGTCTGCCAAATGCCAATAATGTAATGTAATGTAATGTCAACCATCAGAATGGAGAAAAAATGGTATCTAAGTGACCTTGACCATGGAATGATTGTTGGTGGCAGACAGGGTGGTTTGAGTATCTCAGAAACTGCTGATCTCCTGGGATTTTCACGAACACTAGTCTCGAGAGTTTGCAAAGAATTGGGCAAAAAACTAAAAAACAATCCAGTGAGCAGCAGTTCTGCAGACAGAAACACCTTGTTAATGAGCGATATCAGAGGTGAATGACAGGAAGGTGACAGGAATGCAAATAACCACAGATTACAACAGTGGTATGCAGAAGAGCATCTCTGAACACACAATGCATCATAACTGTAAGTGGATAGGCTACAGCAGTAGAAGTAGAAGTCTAATAAATATCTAATAAAGTCTAATATAATGGGCTGTACATTACATTTTAAATGGATAATAATTGATGCCCATCGATCTACACTCAATAACATTTTTATAAATGTTTGCAAATCTAGTCAAGACTGAAATCACTCATTTACATAAGTATTCAGTACCCTTTGCTGTGGCACTCCACATTGTGGTCAGGTGCATTCTGTTTGCTTTAATTATCTTTGAGCTGTGTCTAGAACTTGATTGGAGTCCATTTGTGGTAAATTGAATTGACTGGAGAGTAGTTTAGAAAGGCACCCACCTGTATAGATAATGTCCCACAATTCACACAGCATATCAGGACAATAATCAAGCCGTGAAGTCCATGGAACTTGCCAGAGGTGGATGCACCAAGTACTAAACCAGGGGTGCCAATAATTATGGCACCTTGATGTTGGTGAAACCTATTTTTTTTATTAAATGAATGTCTGATTTTGGGTGGTTCCATTGAAACATTAATAAAGTTTTTTTTTTTTCAAAATGATTTTTTCCCCCTAAAGTCCCCTACTATTAATTTGCCCTCTAAGCAGTTTAAAAATATATGAATTCTGTGTTTGTGGACTCCAGGCTACAGGTTTCAGCTTCAAGCAGGGAAACAGCTCAGTTGTTACTATGAACTGAAGGCTCAGCAGAGCTAGGGTTTGATTTCATTTTATTAATTTTGTATAAATGCTGCCTGTCCATCCATCCTACCTGTCCTTACCCCCACAGAAAATCCTGTCTTCTTGTAGTTGTGGCTGTGTACATCAAGCAAGTGTTAGGCTTCCATTTGACCCCATAGAGATGTACACATGCACAGACAGATACAAGCTTGCTCACACTTGTTGTCTTCATGGTGATGCTGTGAGTGTTCAACTTCATGACATTTCTAATGGGCAGGCTGATCATAACCTTTTCATCTCTCTGTGCTCAACACATGTCATTGTTAGTGTTGAAGCAGGTCTTGCAAAGCCAATAAAAGGTGCTTCTTAGTGCTCTGATGGACATAGATGAGAAAAATAAACCTATCCATAATGCATAATGCTGGTTTAAAGAAGATAGATTTCATAGAGAAATATATTTCACTGGGGGCCCCCATTCAGAAAACACAGAGTGTCACAAATGTGCCGATTTACTGATAGTTTGCACTTGAAAAAGGCAGCTACAGTTAAATGATCTTGATGTTTATTTTTAGTAATTTATATCCCCCCCTCTTGAGAGAGTGAAATGCCACGCAGACAGCATTCAAACCTTCAGTTACTGAATTCTGACTACTCACTGAGTGGTAAATATATAAGCTTTTGGAAGAGATAGCTATCCACAATATACTGTATGAGACACCTTACAATTTCCAGGATAAGCAGTTCACATTTATTTGTGCATCATATGATAGTATATAGTAACACACACACACACACACACACACACAGAGTTTGATAATGAAAATGTGATGGCTGAGAATAACAGGACAGAGAGCATGGACGGTGTGTCTGGAAAAGCACTGGAGTTGGTTGTGGCTGTCTTCTCAGATAGTAATACCTGTAAGTGTACCATTTATAGTCACTGGTCAACTTCAGGAATCTTATCCTATTTTACTCCATCTTATCTTATCTCGGATTAGGACATCTGAACTCACAATCCAAAATTGATGATCAACTTTCATGTCAGTTACCTAACAACCTAGGGCAGTGTATTGTGCACAGCTGATTAACATAACATAACATATCATAATGGCAAGAACAGGCCATTCAGCCCAGCAATGCTCACCTTTCCCTACCACTAAAGTGTACCTATGGCGTAGTTTGCCTAAAAGCCAAATAGTATCTACAGAAGTCTGGCCCTACTCCTCTGACCTCCCTCATTAACAATGCGTTTCTGCCTGCAGAACTGCTGCTCGTTAGATTATTTTGTTTTTTGCAACATTCTCTGCAAACTCTAGAGACTGTAGTGCATGAAAATTCCAGGAGATCAGCAGTTTCTCAGTAGTCAGTAGCCCTCAGTAGTAAAGAGTTGAGACCGTTGCTATGGAGAGTGGGATCATTTCCCATTGAATTAAATGCCTTTTGTAGTTTCTTCAATGAGAAGTGAATGAGTGTACATTGCGACAATGGTGATAACTGCTTTAATTATAAATATATAATTATAAGTAATATTGGTCTTATTATTATTATTACCATTAGTAGTAGTAGCAGTAGTAGTAGTAGTTGTAGTAGTAGCAGTAATAGTAGTAGTAGTAGTAGTAGTAGTAGTAGTAGTAGTAGTAGTAGTAGTAGTAGTAGTAGGCTATGGGCAATTGTAAAGTACACTTCTTTATAGTCAAGATTTCTGGTCCATGGGGTGCATCACTGTACTGAGAATGAGTGCATCACCTGAGTATGCCACATAAGAGGCTATAATTGGCAAATCATGATATATGAGAACATCTGCAGCCAGCTAGACAATACATTTGTATTCTCATTTGCTGTTGATAGGGATGCAATTAAAAAATCTTCACCGTGACAAAGAAGGATTTGTCCTATTAAAACAAGTAATCTAGCGAGCTAGCATTGTCAAAAAATGGTTTCTATTCTTCTTTGGTGCTTTCAGCCTAGCTGCTGCAATACTCAAGCTCCAGTCTGGCATGAACATCCACTCCATTCCACTACTGAAATGCATTATACATTCATACATTAGCCAATAAAAATCACCCAGCAAAGCAAGCAGACATGATGCAGGAAAGCTCAGCCTTCCTGAGGGAGTGATCTCATTTCTTTCCATAGAGTACTTATGGAAATCTATGGTATTTATTTTTACAACTAATGAAGAATGAACATCATTTTCTCCCTCCTCATCAATCTAGGGAGTTTGGGGGGGAATATTTTAAGGGGACAAAAATATAAAATATTCAGTTTGAAAATATATTTAGAATAAAAAAGAAATGTGACAAAAAAACATATTGAGATTACAAAATCACCAGGAGGAATATAATTTTAGTCAAATGTAATTGTAAATATTGAAAGTGAACCTGCTGTGTCCACCGGACATGCATGCCATGCAAGCATTTTAGTTTTTAAGTTTTTTCAGTTTTTTTTTTACTAATTCAAGTTTAATTTGGAAGAGTTGTTACATGCTGTGTTGCTATGTAAATCAAATTAATTCAATTTGTCAGAAAACAGCTGTGCTGTTAATTGTGCATGGAACATAATCTTGATGTTCATCTTCAATCACTAGTATAGAACTGGCATGCAGATTTCATTCTCAAAGCTCTTGACAGGAAAGTTTCCCCACAATCTCTTGCACTTTTTTACATACAGTAGTTCACCACCATCTCCTGATGTCTTTCCCGACTACCTGGGAGATCTGGAGCTCAGCTCTCCAGCAGTTTGCTTCCTAACCAGAGTTTGGTCCTTTGTCCCCTTTTCTTTCTAAATGAAATCCCTTGGCTCTGTGATCTCCTCCCATTGCCTGTCTTATCTTTGCCATGATGATGACAAACATATTTTACTGCCCTTACCCCCCTCCAATACAGTGGGTTCACTGTACATACCCCAGCCTGCCTACAACAAATCTGGGGCTAGATGACATCATTCATTCATTCATTATCCTAATCCGCTTATCCTGAACAGGGTCGCAGGGGAGCAGGAGCCTATCCCAGCATACATTGGGCAAAAGGCAGGAATACACCCTGGACAGGTCGCCAGGTCACCATTCACTCACACACATACTCATACTCATACTCATACTCATACTCATACCTATGGGCAATTTAGACTCTCCAATCAGCCTAACCTGCATGTCTTTGGACTGTGGGAGGAAACCGGAGTACCCGGAGGAAACCCACGCAAACACAGGGAGAACATGCATACTCCACACAGAGAGGCCCCGGCCAACGGGGATTCCAACCCAGGACCTCCTTGCTGTGAGGCGGCAGTGCTACCCACTGCACCATCCGTGCCGCCACGGCTAGATGACAACTTAAAACTGAGATTCTGTACGACCTAGCCAAGTCCTCTCCCTGCCTCATTTGATTGCACTTTCAGTGTGGTACTGGACAACAAACAACTTCCAGCTGAGAATAACCCAGCTGTGTGTCAGACATGCAGATTCTTTGTTTATGACATCCACTGAATCTGCTTATTCAGAGCCAGCCCGGCTCTTTGTACAAATGCTTGTGATTTCCACTTTCCTCCTTGTTCAGACTCAGCTTGTATCATATTCAACACCTTGGTGCTTGCCTCTGGAGCAACTAAAGGGACTGCGTGACCTCTTGACATTCTGCTAGCCCTAGTCATGCTAACCTGGCATGTCCCCTCATGTGCCTACATGTCCAGGCCATGTCTCCAGTCTGTTCTGTCCCCCTGGCCCCCTCTCCCACAGCAGTCAGGAGAGGCCTCCATCTTTCTACACAAACTGAAGATTCATATTTTCAGGCTCCGCTATGGCTCAGCTGACTATCCTCTTCATGTCTATATCCCAGTCAAGCAGGAAACCATGTAACAGTGAATGTGTATGTGATTGCATATTTTTTGTAGGATTTAAAAAAATATTTACTAGGGGTATGACCAGAAAATATTACTTTTTAATAATAGAAATAATAATATAAAAAAATTTCCACTGAATAAGAATATAATGCTTGGCATTTATATAGCGCCTTTATCCAAAGCGCTGTACAATTGATGCTTCTCATTCACACATTCATACACACCGATGGCTGCCATGCAAGGTACCGACCAGTTTGTCAGGAGCACATCTGGAGGACAAGCATTGAAATACAAGTTTAAATCCCTGCAGGTCACATGGTGGAGACAAGCTGGTGGCCCAACTTATAAACAGCCAGTACTGCACAACTGCATATTATAAACTTAAAATATATCTGAATAGTCACTGTTCTACTTCAACAATCAGACTGCACTCACAGTAACCTGCATTTTCTCTGTTCTGACTTTATATAGAACATACAAATTATTAAATGGTAAATGGTTGGCATTTATGTAGCGCCTTTATCCAAAGCGCTGTACAATTGATGCTTCTCATTCACCCATTCATACACACACTCACTCACTGACGGTGATTGGCTGCCATGCAAGGCACCGACCAGCTTGTCAGGAGCATTTGGGGGTTAGGTGTCTTGCTCAGGGACACTTCGACACAGCCCAGGCGGGGGATCGAACCGGCAACCCTCTGACTGCCAGACGACTGCTCTTACTGCCTGAGCCATGTCGCCCCTATTAGCTCATATTCAGTACAGCAATTTAAGTATTAAAGCATTTTGTTGCTGCCTGTAGGAATTCAACCCACCAGGTACAGTCAGATTTGTATCGTGCAAGCTCTTGGCCCCAGATTTTGTCTAACTTTATTAATATAATTAATATAATATAATTTGCCCAGTTTTAACTTATTGAATTAGCTCATCCCCTATATTGTTTCTATTATATAGCCTTCTTGTCTTTATCAAGGCATTGCATTCCTATATTTCCCTGCAGGGAAAAAAAAATTATATATATATATATATATATATATATATATATATATAATTTTTTTTTCCCTGCAGGGAAATATAGGATATAGGAATATATATTAGGCTACCTCTATACAAGGCTACATCATCTAGCCACATTTCTCATTCAAAAAAATTGTTTCACCTGTTTCCACTGGTTGAGGAGTGGGTATTCATGAATTTCCATAAAACTCTCATAAATACTCTTCCATGAATTCATAAATACAAATAAAGTACAGGCTATATATAAAGAACATACTCTACACCACTACTATCTCTCACAATTGTGTCCTAACATTGGCGCTCTCTTTTCCGAGAGAGAGAGAGAGAGAGAGAGAGAGAGAGAGAGAGAGAGAGAGAGAGAGAGAGAGAGAGAGAGCGAGGGGGGGAATTACGAGACATGCATTAAAAACATACATTTCAAAGCCTCAGTTTAAAAATAATAATATATATATAGATATATGTATTTACACTGAACCATAAAAAATTATCAGTGCAAGCGTTCCGAAATACGTCGACATTTTTTCCACAAATAATATAGTACCGTCAATAATTAATCAGACACACAACCCCTGATTTCTCATAAAAACACATGCCACACTATTTAGAATTCTCCCTATATCGAAAATGAGCGAGCAATAGCCACTTAGCCCATACATAAAGCCCAAAATGTGAATGCCAAATTTCCCATAAAAACCCGTTATTCAACGTATCTGTGAGCGTGCTCTGTATCCTGGGTCCAATACTCCTCCTCTATGCCCAATACAAATGCAGCGCAACTACTCTACCAAAAGCAGAAACTGCGAAACTGACGGACAGGGAAGACACCGCTCCTGCTCCGTTTTCTCTTGCAATTTTACGCACAGCAGCTCTCCTTTCTAGAGCTTCGGAAGCGCCCATGAAACATTGTATAGTTTCTTCAGAATTTTATCTCCCGGGTTTATACGTTTAGCTTCTGAAAAAAAATGGATGAGAATTCCACACTAAGTGCGCGCAAGTTATTTTACTTTCGCATTTTAGCGCAAAAACTCCTGGCATCTGGGAACCAGTCCATGCTGCCATACGATAACGGTACTGACTCTCAGCTGGAAAATAACCTGGACCTGGACGTGAACACGGATATCTACTCCAAAGTCGTGGTCACCGTGATATACATCGCACTCTTTGTGATAGGATGTGTGGGGAACTCTATAACACTATACACTTCACTCATGAAGAAGTCTTTACAGAACCTGCAGAGCACTGTGCACTATCACCTTGCCAGTCTCGCAGTATCCGACCTCCTAATTCTCGTTTTGTGCATGCCTATCGAGCTGTATAACTTCATTTGGGTCCACCATCCCTGGGCATTCGGAGAAGCGGTCTGTAGAGGCTACTATTTCCTAAGAGACGGTTGCTCTTACGCCACTGTGCTCAACATTGCCAGCCTCAGCGTCGAACGCTACATGGCTATTTGCCACCCGTTCAAAGCTAAGAGTATCATGTCTCGCAGCCGCACCAAGAAGCTGATCAGCGGCATGTGGGTAGCATCGTTCCTTCTGGCCACACCGATGCTCTTCACTATGGGTCAGCAAAACGCCGGAAGTGAGAAGATCTGCACCAGCATCGTGTCCCCCGTAACGACCAAGATCGTACTGCAGGTGGGTGTTAGAGTGGCACCGTTTGGAAACGTTTAGAGTATTGCTGTAACTGGCACCATAATATACAGTTCAGATCTTTAATATTTTACATATAAACCCACTCTGATACTACAAAACAAATTAACATGCAACTGAAAATTGCTCTGTGACAGAAATGACTTATATCGATGGGAAAAACATCATACATTTTAAACATCATACATATTGTGAAGAATAAAAATTGTAATTTGTGTAATTAAACAATTATTTAAATTGTTATGCCTGGTAAACCTTCCATTTAACACATATTTCACCAACAAGGTAACACTGTAAGCTATGTTGCATGTCCTAAGCATGTAAGAGCAGCGGAGCTCCATTGTAATTAGCAGAAAACTGTGATTATGAGATGACTGTCATGATACATATGGTTGCTTCCGCTGCTACTACTTATTGACATCATCTGTTAGTTGGAAGCAGGAAACCAAGCTCAATTCATTAAATTAATCTATAATGACAAATGTGCTATGGATTTTATTAAACTTGTTCAACAATGTTTATTGCTTGTAAGGTTGGACATATAGGAGTAATTAGACCTATATCTGAAAGCACTTTGACAAATGTGCTGTGGAAGCCTCTGACGTAATTCTTATTACCACACTTATTTCCTCTGAGACGCTTTTAGCCTTATGCATGGTTGGCTACTGTTTGTAAGTGCACATTGAAATAGATAATTGAAGTCTCACTTCTGGATATCCAATTATATGTCATTACAATCATTCGACTTGCCATTATATCAGTTGCACTAGCAAAATACTAAGCACATCAGATAATTGACAACCGGTCAACCATTATTCATAGTGTCTTGCATCATCATGTCTCTTTTTTTTATTACATGGTCCTTGAGGCCTCCGCCTGCTAGAGGTCGTGATAGCCTCTTTGTCAAGCCCCTTCTCCCATTTGCACAACCTCAGTGATCTACATTGATAATGTAATTGCCACTAATTAAGCACAGATGATTATTGGCAGCAATGTTTTTACAAGTGACACCTGTGGCTCTCCAGTACCAGGAGTGAGGATAAGCCTTTTTCAGCATTTAAACTTCCATCCATGTTCACTTTCCTTCCTGACTCTCCCCATATTAGATCACCTCATTGTTTTTATGTCTGAATTAGAAACTCAATTGTATGATTAGTCACTTGACTGTGCCGTCCCCTGGAGGAAAAGCATTGAAATACAAGTTTAAATCCCTGCAGATCACATGGTGGAGACAAGCTGGTGGCCCAACTTATAAACAGCCAGTACTGCACAACTGCATATTATAAACTTAAAATATATCTGAATAGTCACTGTTCTACTTCAACAATCAGACTGCACTCACAGTAACCTGCATTTTCTCTGTTCTGACTTCATATAGAACATACAAATTATTAAATGGTAAATGGTTGGCATTTATGTAGCGCCTTTATCCAAAGCGCTGTACAATTGATGCTTCTCATTCACCCATTCATACACACACTCACTCACCGACGGTGATTGGCTGCCATGCAAGGCACCGACCAGCTTGTCAGGAGCATTTGGGGGTTAGGTTTAGGTGTCTTGCTCAGAGACACTTCGACACAGCCCGGGCGGGGGATCGAACCGGCAACCCTCCGACTGCCAGACGACTGCTCTTACTGCCTGAGTCATGTCACCCCTATTAGCTCATATTCAGTACAGCAATTTAAGTATTAAAGCATTTTGTTGCTGCCTGTAGGAATTCAACACACCAGGTACAGTCAGATTTGTATCGTGCAAGCTCTTGGCCCCAGATTTTGTCTAACTGCATTTTCCCTTTGCACCAGGTTAAATGTGTTAGTCATGTGTTAAGTCAAGGACAAAGTAACTGCCATCTCTTCATCAGACAACAGAAATACACAAACCCTCCGGTAACACATTCATGCACATACACACACACACACACACACACACACAAGCATGCACACACATACACACACACATATAAGGATGCAAAGGGACACAAAGCATTCTTCATCGATCAATTGCGTGATTTAGCATTTCAATATCTTTCTGTGCTTTCAGTTGAAATAGCCAGGTTGTCGAGATGATGACAATGTGTGTGCTCTTATCTGTGTAATGATGATAGCTTAGGTATTTTTTTCAGCTCCAGGCGGAAATGAAAAGTGTAGCACTGACTCAGGTGGTGGAGAATTTAGGTGTGTCCAACTCAATAATGGTAATTTCATGACTAGAGACGGTCGTGCACCTGGGGTACATTTGCAGGTTGGTTTAAGAGGAATAAATTACCTGTGAGTATGTTGGGAATTGGCCTCTTTATGGCTAATGAGAATTCATCACCCCTAATATACTTGCCCAGTTGATGTAGTCACTACATGAACATCTATGGCATGCCAAGGAAGGCAGATGTTGTCAAGATAGCTTGTGACTGAGTGGAGGAAGATATTTTGTGTGTTTTTATTCACTGAGTGTTCCGTATTATGGCAATGATGCAATAATAGTGCTGTTACGTAGTAGCACCAGGTATTGAGGATTACAGTGACTCAATTAAATATGCACAACACATCGTTTATAGGCCCTTTCCTGTTGTTTATTGCTCATCAGAGTAGGTATGTATAACCTTGTTTATTTAATAGGCTGGTTTACAACTTGCAATGGAGACTGTATTTCTTGCACTTGCTGTCTCCTTTGCAACTATTTAGCTATCTTCAAATGGATGTGGCTAAAACATAAGCCCTACCCCAGGTGTGCTCTCTGTCCCTGCTGAAATTCTGAGGCAACCTGCATCTTCTACTAATGTCATTGTACAGCTTTGTTCGTGAGTTGAAGAGGCACATTTTCAAACCCTTGCCATTTTGATGAGACCACAAGGCAGCATGCAGCCATCCAGCATCGCAATGTCTCTTCCTATTATTGGCACACTTCCAAAGTAACTTTCACAGCTGGATGCCTGTAGCTGTTTCCTGTTATGAAGGCTCTATGAAGCTATACATTGTACCATTGCATACATATGAAGTCTCTGTGCAGGATCAGAAGCCCTGTGTCCCTTGAGTATAGTAAATGGACAAAAAGCTATAACAAGAACATTCTCTGGTGAACAAACACCAGCATGGCATTCTGGAAAGACACATAGCCATGGTTTCTCAGCCCATACCATATTAATGTATCTTTGCATACTATGGTTTCATCTGATTAAAAAAAAAAGCAGATCAAAATACAAAAAAATATTTGACACCAAATTTGTACAGTGCCAAATGTCCCCGATCTTGACACAAATTACTTTATTGCAGATCATGACATTACCGAAACGGGCATTCATGAAAGTTATTATCTACATATCTCACCACTACTGACCATATAGTCTTTATGCAGGCAAAAATGAGTGTTGTTTACCTTCAGTTGTGGATTGGCCTTTAAAACAAAGCGCTAGGAAGTGCACAACTGATTCAATGTATTTATTATTATGAAAAAGCACACAAAGCAAAAACATTGTGATATGATTACCTTTGTCAAAATAAACAATTGAATTCTCAAACTTTTGTGGTAGGTCATAAAAAGGGTGAGATTGGAGCAAGATTGTGACAATTGTATGACTTACAACAAAAGCTGGCCCTGTAAATTGCAGATGATGATTGGGGCAGGGGAATTCACACTCATAGATAATAAATATATCTGGCTGTTTACCCCCACACTTCTTTTGGAACTTTTTTTCTGGCATCTATCTAGGTCCTCATTGTATTTGCATAACTCTATTCATTTATTCACCGGGCATCCCATTCTTTAGTCTACATAATTTATGTATTCAGTAGAGGTGGCAGTAGAGATTACGTAACTGTGTGTGAAAGTATTAATGGCAGCTAAAATGGCTCAAGTGGAAGATCCTCGCAGGCTGCAGTAATTGACAGCCCCATGCGGACATCCTCCAGGGGTATGGAAAGGTTTTGGTTTGCAGGTGGTGCTGGCTCCTATTCCTTTGGACAGGAAACCTTTTGCTCATCTAATTCAGGTGGCTCATTGTCAAGTCAGTGCAAAGGCTCCTGAGTGAGGCAGTGGTAGGCAATTACAGCTGGCAGTTCTGTGCAAGGTATTGATGACTTTATATTTTCCTACGTATTATTCACAAAAAGTATTATATAAATGGCTATAAAAAATGGTAAAATTTTGTACTGGATAACAGTGCATACAAATACTGTTGCTTTTGCACTCCACACTTTTTTTGGGTAAGTATGTATGTTAAATGCAATAATAAAATATTTTGAGCCAGTCATTGCCCTCTGCTGTTCAGCACATGCAGCCCCTTGATATATCAATCAATCAATCAATGTTTATTTGTATAGCGCTTTTTACAAAGGGCCTTTGTCACAAAGCAGCTTTACAGAGAAAAGTATGTATATAGAGATTTATCTGTGTTTTCTGACTGCTTGGTAATTCATGAAGAGGAGAGAGTGAGTGATGACAAAAGACAAGTGTTTAAATTCATGTTTTTACATGTATAAGTTCACACTGAATACATTGATTTTTTTAGTGAAGTAAATTACAGTCAGCAATTACAGTAAATGAGATGGATTGCGATAAATGTAAGTATGTAATGAGGGAATAGCCGAAAGATTGGCTTAGTGTCACCATAGTGACCAGATCCAGTCCTATTCCTGAGACTTGTATGTGCAGAAGGGCTGAAGACAAGCAGTAACACAGGAGCCCTGTCCAATCATAGAGTCACCATGTTCGAGGACAAGAGGAGCAATAGTTTCAAGGTTTCATTAGGAGGCACAATAATATAATTGATAACTCAATAGTCAGGTGTACTAAAGGATTGTGCCATTGGATCTGGTTGTGTACTGTTGTTGCTGCATGAGAGGTGATGTGATCGCAACAGGTCCATTTTCAGTTAAGATCAACTACATGGTGATGAGAGAGCAACTTAAAACATATATGCATATACACAGACTCAGTGAACACTTTATTAGGTATTTATTAGACTTAGTTTATAGACTTCTACTTCTGTAGCCTATCCACCGAAGAGTTATGATGTGTTGTGTGTTCAGAGATACTCTTCTGTATACCACTGTTGTAATGTGTGGTTATTTGCCACCTTTGACCAGTCTGGCCATTCGTCTCTGACGTCTCTCATTAACAAGGTGTTTCTGTCTGCAGAACTGCTGCTCACTGGATTTTTTTTCTTTACTCTTTGCTAACTCTAGCGACTAGTGTGCATGAAAATCCCAGGAGATCAGCAGTTTCTGAGACAACAATCATTCAGCTTAACAGCTTGTAAAAACAGCTTGTAAACTGTAAGCGTTTTCAATTCTCTCACCTCCCAATAATACCCAACCTCTCTTCAACTTAAATGTCTGGACTGACCTTTGAATATTAGCCTCTAGAATTTCTTAATATTTGGTGGAATCCATTCTTCCTTCCACTCATACCATATTAACAGTGCCCCCAGCTGCCACACAACCCCAAAGCATAATGGATCCACCTCCATTTTCCACAGTTGGCAAGGTGTCTTCTCTACAAAGGCTTCACCATTTTTTCTCCAAACATACCTTCTTTGGTAGTGGCCAAAAAGGTCAATTTTGGTTTTGCCAGTCCAAATCACATTGTTCCAAAAGGCTTTGCATACTTCAGACACTTAATTTTGTTTTGAGGTTGTTCTTTCTGCCAAGTATGTTGTATTGTTGTCCTGTGAACAGCTAGACCTGTGTTTGCTACTCTTTTTTGCAGCTCATTTGCAATAATTGATGGGAGCATTTCTCATCAGTTCTAAGGCCATTCTATCTGAAATCTTTCTTGGTCTTCCAGACCTTGCCTTGACTTCAACTGTTCCATTTATTTTACATTTTCTAATAATGTTTCTGACAGAGGAAATAGGTAGTTTGAAGAGAGAGTCTTTGTAGCAGAAAGGTCTCATGTTTACCTCTGTACCATTTAGACTTCATGTTTGCTTTCAATCACATACAGATTCATTCTAACAGACAGTTAAACTAGGGGTCGCCAAATGATTTGCTCCCCACTGTACATTCTCAAAATATTTTAGTATTATTCACTAAGCTTATAAATAAGGAGCCAGGCTGCTTTTGAATAATACTGTAAATAGCATGTGAAATTGTGGAATGTATTTGTGGAATTTTACAAAAACTTCAATCAATGGACCTCAGTGAATATATTATTATAAAAAATGTTATTATTGTCATTTTTATGCTTATTTTTTATTATCTTCTCAGCCTGTTGCTGTCTGAGGAGAGCAGAATAAGAGGGAGGTTGAGACAGAGAGGTGGGGGAGGGTGACAGGTGAGGGATACAAGATTTGTATAGATTAGATGCAGTATTTTATGCCGCATGAGACCCATCATATCATTTAGTTTCCATGCGTCTTTTTGAAGTCTCCAATTGTCCTTTTTGGACACCGGCTTAGACATTTTCTGGTGTTATTTTATCAAATTTAAAATGTCATTTTTTCAGTGGCTGTGGCTCCATTGCGTTTCTAACCGCGCCAGCCAGAATAATCTGTATCCATTCAAAACAGAATATGTTTTCAGTGAGAATAAAAGCTCTCTCTCTTTCACGGTGTTCAGGCTTCTGTAACTTTAGGAATATGTACAGTAATTGTGACTCTTGGAAAACAAACCCCAAGGATTACTTTTGAGAAAGACCAAGATTATGCCTGTAGTTTAACAGGTTCAAGAATAGAAACCATTTAAAGCTTGTGCCAAAAAAAAGGGCAATACTTAAGAGGATAATAAGAGGAATTATTTCAAATCAACAATGTGCTTGATTAAGCTTTGATGAAAACCTTACACTTCACTTTGACTGATTGTTCAGATTTGTATGTCTTTATATTCCTGGTAATGAAAATGACCGCTTAGCTATCAATGTCATCTCTTGTTAATAACTAGAAGAATGATTGCATGGCCCCTTGAACTCTGAGCAATACTCAAGTTTATTTCATAATACTTAATTTATGACATATCCTCATATATGAATGCACAATCAGACTTAAATATTTGGTTTAATTGATCATTGTGGTCCTTGTGGGGGAGCCAATATACCTTTTCTGAAGCAGAGTCTGATGTACGTAAATACCTGCAGGAGACTGACTATACTGAAAAAAGGTATGCTTTAAGAACATTTTGGCCTTTAAATATGCCAGGGGTGCTCAGTCTTTGCAAATATGGAAATATTGTTTCAGAATTACCTACATTCAGCTGCCTTATTATTAAAGTGTACACGATAGATAATAGAACACTTTCATTGCTGTCCGTAATTGAGGCTGGTGAGAAAATGTTATGGCCTCATTTACAGTAGCACAACTGATACACTCTAAAAATGGCTGGGTTGAAGATAACCCAAACTGAATAGTTTTTAAACACACTGCTGGGCAAATGTGGGATGGAACACACACTGGGTTGATTTTACCCAGCAACTGGGTTAAAACAGTTTTAACCCAGACTGTTCAGTTGATAATTTGACCCATGTATTGAGTGAAAATAAAGTAGATTGCTAGGTGACATATGATACACATAGCTACACAAACCCACAATACAAAAGCTCACAAGTAACATTGCTTGTAAATGCATTTTAATGAAACCGTGGAAGTAAAATTCCTTGACGAGTCTCACAGGCTATTCTGTTCTTGAGAAGTTAAAATATCAATACAGTAGTTCTGATTACCATTTTTCATTAGCAAACGTGAGTGTACAATATTGTTTTCAAAAACGTTTAGCTCATTATCCCCACAGCCGATGATGCTTTAATTTGACAGACTGTTCTGACATGGGACAGTTGTTACTCGTTAGGGTGCTGTTCCTCAGGTAAATGTTAAAGCACCATAGGAGCTAGGCTGAACTTAATTAGTATTAGTATTAATATTTCTTAACTGTCTATTTAGTTTTCAGAAAACAAATTCATTCTCTATTCAAGTAACATGAGCATTCACCAAACATCGTCACATAGCCTAGACTTCATAGACAATGACTCATATTGAAATAATACAAATAATGTAGGCTCATGACAGTAAAGACTAAAATCATACAAATGATATTCATCTTTTTAAAAGATTAAAAGATTAGTCCGTATTTGGGTGTTTGGTTGTAGTGTTAGACTAACCATTTGGTGAACCTGTCTAGCTTGAGGCACTGAAACGACAGAGGTGGCAAGAACGACCCACCAGCTTGGTTCCAGAAAACCCAGCCACAGAGTAAGGGGAATTTCTTCTGAAAATCAACAAGTTACCCAGTAAATGAAACTTATGACCCAGTATATCAACCCAGCAATGTGTTTACAAAAAATGCCATCATTTTTTAGAGTGAGGTGAGTGGCATAAAAAAAAAAAAAAAATTACTATTCAAAAATCATTTGAGACTGAGGTCATGTGAACAATATCAATAGAAAATACAGCTTGGCAAATGCAGAAAAACAGACTGTTGTAAAGCCTAGATTACAATATATGAACTTGTACTGTAAATACTAGTAAATACTAATATATGTTGTGGGGAATAACTCTTGACGATGATTGTAGTAATACTAACACATTTCTTTATGTTCATTGTAACCCATGTCAGCCATATTGTGGAAGTAAAGAAATTCATGTCAGAAGGTGCAATTAGGTGGGAAATAACAAGGCTCTATAAGGATTGCAATTAAATTTGTAATATTTCAGATATAAAATAAATATTTAATTTAGAACAGAATTAATTTAGGATATATAAATATTTATTTTTGGCTAAATATTTAGCATTTAAGTAAGATTTGTGATAAAAAATTAATATTAATTAAATTTAAGATTTAAGATATAGGCTAAATATTGAATTTGGAACCCAACAGTTAATATTTATTTGCAAAATATGTATATTTAAACATGGATTTGTGGCAAAATAAATGTTAATTATATTTGAAATCTTGTGTTTGGAAAACTGTAATATATACGCTTAATATATAAATTAATATTTCAATTGAAATACGTATTCACTACATATTTGTTTCAGGTAAATATTTATTCTTAATCAGATTTAACTGAAAATCCTTTCAATATACTTACCTTCGGAAAAGTTTCACAAGCCTGCACCAAGATTTATGAATATGCACAATTTTTTCAGTACAGAGCATACATATGAAAAACCTGAAGCTAATTAATATGGTAAATGGTAAATCCTCATTCTCTGGCATGCATGCCATTATTATCCATCACAAAATCAATCTGTCTGAGAGGTTGTATTAGCCAGGACTAATCATGCATCTCTAAATGCAGCTAACTATTCCAAAGTCTTGATCAGCATGAATTGTGAAGATAAAAATGTATAATGGGGGAAAATTAACTGGATATAAGTGAACTAGAAGAAAAAAGGTAACTGCAGCTACATTTATTTTATATGTGCAGTATGAGTGTTTGCATCACGTGTATGCATGTGCATGTGTCTGCATGTGTATGCATCATGGGGGAGGATAAAAGATCATCATTATGGAGAGGATTATATCTACATTTTAGTCATAGACACTTGTCAATCTAATGCAACTGAGAGCCAATGGATTGTCAACACACTTAATGAAAAACAATGTTCTAAACCGAGATAATGCATGATCAAAGGATAAGCAAATTCGCCCACAAAAATGCAAAGTAAGACCTTTTTAAAATTCATGGATGTTACATAGCCAGCCCAGTTAGCCTTAAAGGTGTAGTTCACTTTCTTTAAAGGAGTAGTTCAGTTTCAGAGTATGTTTTTGACTGGCCCAGACAGTTTGTGTGCAATATAGGACATTTTTTAAATTAAATATTTAAGTTTATAATGCCACGCTACCTTTACAATTGCTGTTGTCGTGTAAATACACTTCATGCCGCAAACTCCAAGGTTTATTCACAATTATTAATATAAATACTTGTTTTATATAGTGTCAGTACTTCTTTCCTTCTCAATTGAAAATGGCAAGCTCTGTACTCCCTGGGCCAGAGTGGTGTATTTTAGACACAGCTTGCAGCTACTACACTGCCTGTCTGGCTGCATACTGTACTTGGTTGTTATCCAGGCTGCCTACAATTTGAAACTCTGTTTAGTTATTAACAGAAGAGACCAGAGAAAGTGAAAGTTTCTTTCACCCATGATCTCAGCCAGCTGGTTTCACGAATTAGTTCTACCTCCTGCTGAAGAATGTATTAGCCAATTAGCTAATACATGTGATTGGAACAAAATACTGGGGAGTTTGTTTACTTTCTGAGCGTGGATTTTCCACCTTTGCTACTAAATTGCCAAACCTTAAATATTTGAGCCATCATTTATGAATGAGGTGCAACCGATAGAGACTGAGAGGTTCCAGAGAAAATGTAAACTAGCATGCTGGCACCCCAGCAAGCCGCATTGTCAATTGATCTGGGTTCCCTAAATGTAGGTGGTGAGATTGACACAAGTGGCATTTTTCCCCACAAGTTGTAATTGTACAAGCATATTATTCTTATAATATCAACGTATTATCCTGATGCTGTAAAGTGTTTCCTGTAAAGATGAAAATTGTGTCTATTTACAGGAACAGCAATTGTCAGAAATGCACTAAAGGTATACGAAGTCGCTAAAGAGTCAGACTTAACCCAGATTACTTTTTATCCCATTCCAAGCTTTGATTAGGACACATGTTCAATACACATAATAGGAAGTATGTCTGTTGGCTTGAGTAACACCTGATCTCTCACTCCCTGCTGCTATTCTACATTTTACCTACTGATTATAATACTGATACGATCCTGGGAATGTGTGCCCAGAAGACATATTGGCATCAGAGACTGATTTCTTACAAAAGGTATACTAATAGTGTGGCATGTAGGTGTAATGACTCTAGCGCTGTGCAGATGCTGTACTGCAGTCTAATGCCGGTACAGTAGTCTTACAATATTATTGTATGGCTGCACCTGCTGGTTATGTATTATTATTATTTTTTTTTAGGTTATTTCAAATGCATGCATTGTTCTGCAAGTTGTTATAATTTGCTAAATCAATAGCAACCAACTTGAGACTACAGTGCCTCAGGGTTGATAATACTGTTGTTTAGGATTTATTATTTTCTTTTACTTTCTTTTGGAAATCATGTTGACTTATTTTAGACATATTAAGTCTTCTGCTGCTGTATCACATCCACTTAGAGGTTTGTGTGTTCAGAGATTCTGGTGTTTTCACACCATTCTCAGCAAGCTGTTGTGCGTGTGTGAAAATCCCAAGAGATCAGCGGTTTCTGAGATACTCAAACTACTCTGTCTGCCACCAACAATCATTCCACAGTTATAGTCACTTGATGGCCGATGGTCGATGTGAACATTAACTGAAGCTTCTGACCTGTATTGGATTTTATGCATTGCACTGCTGCCACACAATTAGCTGATTAGATAATCGCATGAATAAGTAAGTGTACAGGTGTTCCTAATAAAGTGTTCAGTGAGGGTATGTGTACGTCACATTTCAGATTAACTGTCCTCTCCCTTGGTCCTTTTTTGATAATCAATTTTATTTCTTCTTTAACCTTGTTATATTCACTTTTCAGATTTAATGTTTGATCTATTCTTGTTTAAAAATGGAAAACCCACCTTCAAAAGCTGCAGTTGATAAGTGTCTTCTCTTCTTAAAATTTTCCCCCTGTCACTCTGACCTCTACCTGCTATGCCCTAGATAAATGCCTTCTTGTCCTTCGTGGTTCCCATGGTAGCCATCTCCGCCCTGAACGGCATCATCGCGAGCCAGCTGCTGCGCATGTTCCGGCAGGCTGCGCAGGACAGCCACGTGTGCATCATCGGGGGAAATCCCACCATGCTGAGCGTCAGCGTGGAGCCCAACCGGGCCCAGTCTCTGCAGCATGGGGTCATGGTCCTACGTGAGTGGAGCCTCATTCTCATATTGTTACGCCGGGGGGAACAGAGGAACCAAAAGCAGACAGGGGTGAAGGGGAAAAAAGGCAGATTTAATTGCAACAGCAGGGGCAGATAGAGCGGAGTCAAAAAACAGGCCAGGGTCAAAAACCAGGGGGTCAGTCCCAACAAGGCAGAGGTACAGATATCCACAACACGCAAAGAAGAGTCCAGGGAAGCAGGCAGGGGTCAAAACAGGAAATCCAGATATACAAAGGCAAGGACTCAGGAACAAGGGCAAGGAAGCAAGGAGGCTAGAACTGGGGGAAGGCATAAAGGGCTCGGGACTCAGAAAAAAGGACAAAACGAACTAGCAGGGTGCATCTGAAAAGGACAGATATAAATACACAGGGGAATGAGACAAACTAGGCGGGGCATGGGAGTGAGGGCGGTCTAACAAATAAACATCAGGTGAGACACATGAAAGGGTAATAGCACAATAACAAGGGGGGAAACAAAAACGCGGACTGGATTCACAAAGACACATGTAATACAAACAGCTCCGGACTAGGGAGTCGACAATTGCAGAGAATCAGGAGGTGCAGAGACACAGAGAGACAGGTGCGAATACTTCGTTGAAACTAAGAAGGTAATCAGTGATAGAATAGGGAGGCGCAGTTACAGAACAGAATTGAAACTGGAGACGCGTTAGTAAGTTAGTTAAGTGATTTAAATTACAAATACCCAAAACTAGTGAATGTTAGTTTGTTAGTTTGACAAACATATTAGTGTGTTAGTATAATTAGTACTGTACAAATTCTATGTTAGTTGGGATTAGTATATTAGTGCTATGTACAAACATGAAACGGAGAGAAAGCAGGAAGTAAGGAATGCAAGATTGGAAGGAAGGTTGAACCCCGGAACTACCGTAAACACCCGAATAGTGGGGCATGCAGACAGGGGAGTGACTGGGCTAGTAAACATTCAGACTTAGACATCACAGGGGAAGACGAGTGCAGAGACTAATGAATATAAACAGAACACCAGACATGAATATGAAAAATAATAAATTACAAGAATAATGATAATATACAATGATAAACTAACACAGGACAGAACACAGGAACACATATACACACAGCGCTTCCCATACACTCATGTAAACACATATAGCTGCCTGTAATATTCATACATTTTTTTGCCTTTAAATCTCACTAAAAACTAAAAGTGAGAAATGTTTGCTTATTTTATCATATTGGTCTCCAGTGAACCCATTGGTCGCTGGCTGGTTAAAGGCTTTCTTCTGCTGCTGTTCTTGGTGCCAAAACCAAGATGGAACATCAAGAACAGATTTAAGAAAGTAAAAATAGGCTTTTGGATGCTAAAATGGAATTTTAAACTAAATACTAAAAATAAAAGATTCTTTGTTATTGTTGTTTTTTAATGAAATTTCATCAAATTTGCACCCAAAGTAAGAGTTCTCAAAGAGACCATAATGTCGTTCTGTTAACGGGATTGTATTTTAATTGAAAATTGTCATCATTTCAAACATGTGCATGGGTCAACTGCATTCCAGATTACACATGTATCGCTAATCTACCCTGTTTTTTTTATTAATATTTACTTGAAGTTATCATTGCAAGTTGTCATGCATTAATTGCTATTGCCAATGTTCTTAAATGAGACAATCCAAAACGCAAATAAGTTCCGCCCGGTGATAATTAATTTGCATAATTCTCTCTCATATCTCTCTCTTTGAAACTGTGATCAAATAGCTTGCGTGTGTAGGCTTGAGAAAGAAAATGAGCAGTGAGCTAAGCATTACTCTGCCCCCGCCTTACATTTTCCCTCAGAGTCGAGCACACCACTGTTCCTGATGTGGAAGATACTAGCTCCACTCATTCCATTTTATTCCACTAAAGCAATGTCAGGTATTTGCTATGCAGCTTGTCTGCTGGAAGAGTGATATTCACTGTGATATGAATGGTATAATCTATGTCAGGATTTTGTGGCTGTACACTCTTCTATGGAGAATCAGTATACACATGGGAATACAGTCTGAAGAGCCCTTACCCCGTCAGGAGATGATAAGCCAGGGACCTCTCTGAGGACTTTCCAAATCCAAATATAAATATAAAGGCAGAAATGAATTATACATAGTACCTAACCCACAGCCTATACTGTGAAGATAACTTTTAAACCAACCCTCTTGCCTTCCGGGTTAAAAAAGAATAATTATTTATAAAATCATCTTTTGTCAGACCCAAACAACCATGTCCTCAAGATGTGTTTCATAATAATTATAAAGTGCTTTTCACAACATGGCGTACACAACAAGCGGAGGTCATAAGAAAGTGAATAATGTTACTCAGCTCAAAAATCGACAATGCGGAAGTGTTGAGCTTCTCCTCCCCTCTGCCTCCACTGACTGGACTGTTCCAGGGCTCAGACTGTGGATGATCATTCATTTTCTTTTATACAATTTATTGTCAAAGAGAGCCTGTCTCACACTCCTTTCCCCTTCAGAGAATTTTGTACAAGTAAAGGTGTTGTACAATCCCTATTAGTCTTCTTCTCACTCTGAAAGCTTATGACTACTTTTAGACCAGCACTGCAAATTGCAGTCACAGAACCCATTGGCAAGGTGTTACAGTGAGTCACTTTCCAAAAACCAGCCCCAAAAACAATGAATCAATGAAACTGCTGGCATTTTCCTCATATTCCATATATCAGGGAGCTGCAATAATCACAGATTGTTAATATCTGACGATAACAGCATTGTTATTGTAGGAACGCTCCACTTCCGGCTTGGCGGTAATTGCTTCAGGCATTCAGTTGATGTCCCAGCTGGCATGAGAAAACCTGGAGACAATGTAAACACACTTATCAGTAAATATGACGCAAACACGGCTGATAATTCAGACTGCTCTGATGCAGGATCTCACCCAGCTTGCGACAGTATGAAATTATTCAACCTTTTGAAGGATTGGACTCATCCATAATCAGAGACATATCTATACAAAGCAATCCCCGCTTCACTGATCATCAGTTACAGATTGATCATGTATTCATATTTCTTGTTTGTTACCACATTTATTCCAAATGTATATTTATGATAAATTGTTTTTCTTGTGAGTAAGAGCATGGGTAAGAATACAGAATATATTTTCCATGGGTTCGGTGAATGTGAGGGGTATGCGACAAAAGACAATGAGAGGCATTTTTTACATAGCATGACTCAACAAGCAAATTAAGATTTAGCCAAGAGATCTTTAAGCCCCTCACGTTCATGCTCACAAAAACATTGGTGTTTGATGATGCTCTTGGGAGTGACACTCCCTTTCATCTTCAGACTTCCATTGTCAATAACAAGGAATGGCGGTGCCTTGAAGGATGGCTTTCAAAGAGTATTGACTAAATGGCAACGACTTCAAGTGAGACAAGGCATGCTCTCCATCACCATGTAAACCCTCCACAGTAACACTCAGTTCTGCCAGATCAATATCCTATGACAGGACTACTCAATCCTGGCCCAGGAGGGCCACAGGGGTACTGATATTTATCGTTATTTAATAACATTCACATTATAACATGGAACATCTCTATGTATAATATATAGACCATACAAAAATAATATAATGGTAAATAACATCTCTAAAGAGAATATAGGCGCTTGAAATAGAATAAAGTTGTCCACTGCCTTTTCCTTCTCTTGTCATTTGTAGAATGACTATGCTGAAGTGGGTTGAGCAGGCAATTACTTCCAAGGCACTGATATCACTATTCTTCCCTACCATATTCCCTTCCTTTCTTCCTCCTCACGTCATTATTACTTCCTTCCCATGTTCCCTCTGCCGGTGCTATCCTATCTGTTTTCTTATCTCTTCCCTCTGACAGGTGCTGTGGTCCTTGCCTTTGTGGTGTGCTGGCTACCCTACCATGCCCGACGCCTCATGTACTGCTATGTCACCGAGTGGACAGAGTGAGTGATGTTCCTCATGCTACTTATCAGATTGCTTTTCTCACTTGTATATTTCTCAATCTAAAGATAGCATTTGGAGATTTAACAATGTATAGCCGCTAGTAATTAAGCTCTCTGTTTACTAAATAAACAATTGGCTATTAAAAGGATGAAATGTGTTGGCCGACACAAACAACCCTTACAAAAAGAATACTGTACATCTACTGAAGCTTACTAGTTTGCTCAATTAGCAGTTGGTTCGCATATATATTACTATGGACTGGGAGCTAATGTAAGCCTTTAGAATGAGATGTCAATATTGGTTTGATGAAGCGTAGAGGCCCCCAACCTCTGAAAGCCCTCCTTCTGCAATTAGGGCCATCACTCAGAGGCAATTGCCATGGGTAGGACTACGCTTTTAAACAGACTCATGCTTGATTTAATTAAGATGTAAAGCTCTATCAGTGTCGGCAGAGTGTATGCAGTTACATCCAAATGTCTCTGTAAAATGGTTCCCCAGTTATTACACACAGTATGTTCTATGGTAATAATAATAAAAAGTGTATTATGATATTACATTTACAGAGATTAAACAAAAAAATAAAAGGACACAGAAAATTGCATATAATTAGGTACCGAAAAAGGCAGTCAGCAGTTGAAATGGGGAGCATGTGCAGTTATGAGTAAATATGTTTCGTAAAAGTCTGATAAAGATTGTAGGGTGTTCTAGTCAAATGAAAGGAATTATGGCCAAACATTGTTGAGGCTTTGGGGATGACCATGGTGATAAAATTGGTTGATCTATGGTTGTAAAAGTAATGTGACTGATGCAGCAGATTTGAGAGGTAGGGAGGTGTGATGTGTAAAAGTAAAATTTTTTGCCACAACACAAAGAATGTTGAGCTCATAACACCGTTATCATCTGACTGCCATCATCATCGTCGTCACCATCATCATCAACATCATCATCGTCGTCATCATCAAAACTAACACTAGTATTTCATTGTCATATACAATTAAGAGCAAAGATGATGGAATCCAGGCCTATGATTCCTGACCCTAGAACTACTGTATGCAACACAGTAGTCAAGACCAGGATGTTGGGAAGGGCTTGGAATAGGTTGGATTAGGCCAGGCATGACAACTGTCAAAATTCTAATGTTGTGTAAACCACTCACTCCCTGATTTAATACTTTAAGTTCAAATGTTGATAAAATCCAGACCTGTGTGTTTTAGTGCTGTTTTAGTAAGGAATATGTGTCTGATTTAGCTGTACATATAGTAGTAAAATTAATTCCGAAATTTAGTTTTGTGTATTGATAATGGTTTAATCAAACAATGGTGCAATCATTAAATCCTTCTTTTTTTTTTGGGGGGGGGGGGGGGGGTTAATTGCTATAGAATTAATAAAGATGTCAAAAATACAAGACACGTCTAATATAAGTGGTATTGACCTCTTCTCCTGTTTTCCTCTCTGCAGTAGTCTATACGACTTCTACCACTACTTCTACATGGTGACCAATGTGCTGTTCTATGTTAGCTCTGTTGTCAACCCAGTCCTTTATAATCTGGTCTCCGACAAATACCGGCAGGTATTTTTCTCTACTTTCCGTCGCCTGTACCTGCCCTGCCACCACAGGAAGCAAACCCGTGTCCTCACCAGGCACTCTAACAGTATCTCCAGCAACCACACCATGTCCACCAACATCATCAAGGAGACAGTGTACTGACCCTCTGGGTGCAGCATACATTTGTCTCATGTGGCAAGCGGATAGAGAGAGCAGTACGCAAAAAAATCCAACTGGGAACACAAAGAATTACTCAGTGGAACGTGTTTCTTCATTCTCACATGTAGGACTTTTCTGTGTTCCCAAAGATCAGTTGTGTATGTATATATGTGTGTATAGCACTTTTCCTATATTATTATTATTATTATTGGCATTTGGCAGACGCTCTTATCCAGAGCGACATACAGTTGATTAGACTAAGCAGGAGACAATCCTCCCCTGGAGCAATGCTGGGTTAAGGGCCTTGCTCAAGGGCCCAAGGGCTGTGCGGATCATATTGTGGCTACACTGGGATTAGAACCACCGACCTTGCGTGTCCCAGTCATGTACCTTAACCACTACGCTACAGGCCGCCTAAGATAGATATGCCATTTTACTTCACAAAACCACATGGTAAAAAACTTTTGTGGTAAAAGCTGAAAGCCATGATGTGCAAAGTGTTGTAGCATATAAATATGGAAATATTCCTGTTCACATATTTTGTTCTCCTATTCATATTCCTTTATTTGGTCCTCAGAAGTATTTCAAAACAAACAACAGCTCACATTGCTTATTGCAGCTACAATATCGTAACACTGTGTGATATACATGTACACTCACTGAGCACTTTACTAGATAGACCTGTACACCATCTTGTTAATGCAAATATTTAATCAGCCAATCATGTGGCAGCAACTAAATGCATAAAAGCATGCAGACATGGTTAAGAGGTTCAGCTCTTTTTCAGACCAAATGTCAGAATGGGGATGAAATATGATCTTTGACTTTGACCATGGAATGATTGTTGGTGCCAGACAGGGTGGTATATCGTATCACACAACCAATGCAACTAGAGAATAATCTGATTTTAATTATGAAAGCCATTTTATGTTCTTTAATTCAGTTCATTTATTTATTTATTTATTTTTATCGGTTGATCAGTTGATGTAGGTTATACAATTCTATATCCATGTTGGCTTGTGTATTTAATAATATGTCATTAAAATGATTGTGTGCTCCTGTAATGTAAAATTATTTTGCTTTTGGTAATACATAAAATAGCATCTGTATGTAGGGTTTGGCAGTATTTAAAATTATTGCAGGTATTTTTGTAATATATATTAACAAAATGATATATTTGTTACATGATTGATGATCAGAGCCTAATGGCTCTAAGAACCTAATGCTACAATGGTTATGAGAAACTTGACTCTGATCAATATTATTTATCTTACAAGATATACAGTAGAGTGTTGTTTCATTGCAGTTTAGAAACATGTGCTAACCTCATCCCAAAAATGAATGTTAATCAAGTATAACATACTGAAAATTGTATGTGCAGTTAATCGGTAATATCTGAGCAAGACATTGTGCCAAGCCTTCAGATATAGGTAATGAAATAATTGTTATAGATTTGTCATATGACTGCTATTTTCAACACTTTGGGACCATTCATACATCCTGTAGTCTCGGGACCATGTCATGTCTTCATATGACTTGAAGAGCTCTTTGATCTCACTAATCATTTGCACATTGACTGTGCCGTCAATCATTTAGATTCCAGCGATTGCACAGACCTACCTCAGCTGCAGGCCGGCTACAGTATAGCTGAGCTGAGCAGGAAGCATTTCCACCGAACACTAAGGAAGACAGTGTAATGGCCACATATAGACATGATATCATACGGCTAAGGACAATGAAGTGGAAGTTTACATATCCATCTAGAGTAATGCAGCATTGCCATGAAAAACTATTTCAATGTTCTTTAAAATCTTGTTTGAGATTGGAAGCATGGTTGCAAATATTATTTGTGTCAGAGTCAGTGTGTTGGATTTGCATACTATCTGTAGAATTTTCTATTGTCATGTCTGTTTTTTTGTTTCTTTTGTTGTTGTTGTTCTCCTTAGAAAAAGACATAACAAAAGCATGCCATTTTGTTATTTAAGGAACACCTCCTCTGTCTAGTCTCTCTTGCTCTAGTGGGCAAAGCACAAATGGATAGCAAGCTTGTTAATTATTTTGTAAACAAACATGACATAGGCAGTAATTTCATTGTTGATGTTGTTGTTTCTCTGTTATTATATATATTGTGTATGAACCAAATATTGCTGTGATTGCACAAATAGCTGTTATAGTCTGAACTGTAAATATGTGCACCAGTGTTACACGCTATCTACATATAGAGTAATTGCTCAGATAAAAGCCACTTAATGTTATACCTTTTGCTTCTATTGTGCTTGTTTGTATTTTTGAAAACGTTTCTGTCAGGTGACTTTCAGTGTTCATGTACAGTAACTTGCTGTTAACAACTTTTGTTCCAAAGGTCTAAAGAGTTTGTTTTTGTAAAATATTATATTGATAAATGAAGAAATTCCAATCCCTTGTCTTGTTTTCCATTTTGTCTGGCGATTAAATTAATTGTATTTTCAAAATCTTGAACATGCTGAACACACAGCTGTGTATGACCTTTAACAAACAGCCTGGAGCAGGATTAACACCCTGTGCTTTATCAAAGGGCTGTCAATCACAGGGGTCATGTACCACTACCTGCCCAGCAGATGCTTCAGTTAGAGCTGAAAGCAGCATGAGTCACACCTGCATGTAAAGAGCCAGCCAGCCCACCACACTCATATTAACCCCTTCACGCACAAATCTGCCAAACCTCACCATTTTTTGTCATGTTCTACTTTAAGGATTTATAACTCCAGAGGTAAGCATCACAAAGACTTAAATGGCTTAAATTAGGAAGCGAAGCATGACAATTGTACCATTTACAAAACTGGTTGCTCTCCTTTATTTTGCAAGGGAATACTGAGAGTCGCACATGTACAACAGATATACTGTATACATTTTCTGAATCATAACCTCCTTTACCACAAAATCTGAGGGTGATATGCAGAACTATTAATGACCTACAGTGTAAGAGCCATATGCATTTTAGTCATCCATGCCACCAGGGGGTGCATGTCAATGACCAGGCTGACTACAGGTCATGTGGGGTCATGCAAGTTTATATAGGTAATTGTCAGGCAATGCCCAAGGGTTGCTAGAGGGAAGCAAACTGTACTCATTTGTGCTCAATTACGCCAGAATAAATCTGTGGCTGTTTATTATGTTTTATTGGTTGCCTGTTACTATTGGAGTAACGGATGAAATGGACGAATATGGACATGGTGAGAATAAACGGCAATTAACATCAAGTGATTTGAGTATTATGTTTGAGTGCACGTCTTCAACAAAGTACGCCTGTTAGCAGCCAGTAGCGGCAGGTAAAGGACTTTGCCACTACATACAGTATGAAGCATGTAAGCAGTGTACCCTAGTGTCCTTTTATGTATCGATCTGAAATGGTTTAATTGTAATGCTGTTAATAATAAAGTAATCATATATTTTTATAATATATATACTCAATGAGCACTTTATTAGGCATTTATTAGTCTTTTTTTTTTTTACTTAAAGGTCTTTCGCTGCTGTAGCCTATCCACTTAGAGGTTTGACACGTTGTGTGTTCAGAGATGCTCTTCTGCATACCACTGTTATAATGTGTGGTTATTTGGTTTCTGTCACCTTCCTGTCAGCTTTGACCTGTCTGGCCTTTCTCTTCTAACCTCTCTCATTAACAATGCATTTCTTCCCGCAGAACTGCTGCTCACTGGATGTTTTTTGTTTTTCGCACCATTCTCTGCAAACTCTTGAGTGTGTGAAAATCCCAGGAGTGTATACATCCATCCATCCATCCATTATCTGAACCCGCTTATCCTGAACAGGGTCGCAGAGGGGCTGGAGCCTATCCCAGCATACATTGGGCGAAAGGCAGGAATACACCCTGAACAGGTCGCCAGTCCATCGCAGGGCACACACACCATTCACTCACACACTCATACCTACGGGCAATTTAGACTCTCCAATCAGCCTAACCTGCATGTCTTTGGACTGTGGGAGGAAACCGGAGTACCCGGAGGAAACCCACGCAGACACGGGGAGAACATGCAAACTCCATACAGAGAGGCCCCGGCCGACAGGGATCCGAACCCAGGACCTCCTTGCTGTGAGGCGGCAGTGCTACCCACTGCACCATCCGTGCCGCCCCTGTTGAACTCAATGGACAAAACATTCTGGCGAAACAATTATTTACATAATTACACACAGTAATTTGTGTCACGCTATTTGGAAATTAGACTGGGCACAGGGTGCTTCTTAAGTGGAAAAACTATGCAACAATGGTGGCACTTAGAAACTCTGTATTTCAATTCATTGTTGAGTTTTGCTTATTTGTGATTCTGGAACAGATAGTTTGTTGCTTCCTCTCATAGTTGGGGTGCAGGAACACTGAATTGAGTTGAGCAGTCTCATGGCTCCAGAGCCATGGTCACTAGGCAGCTTGCGTGAAAGGGGTTCATGTATACAGAGGTTCAGGTACAACAGCAGGCAAAGCTTTTTTTCA
Organism: Conger conger; assembly: GCF_963514075.1. Lineage (NCBI taxonomy): Eukaryota > Metazoa > Chordata > Actinopteri > Anguilliformes > Congridae > Conger > Conger conger. The sequence continues at coordinate 32,719,436 of NC_083769.1, forward strand.
GCAGTACACAACTCAATTAAACTCTGCAGTGCTCAACTCAAATGGATGCACAACAATCCACAATCCCATCTCAGTAACATGCTTGGCTAATAATAGGTTAGAAGATACACCATATAAGAGAATTGCTTTACCCATTTATTTGCCTTGTCTCCTTATTACCCTATATCTAATAGGGAACATACTAAGGAAAACATCTGAAAGACAGATACATAACCATAGAATAAATTCAAATATCCATATGTGGTCAAAGAAGCTTGATGATGCCCAATGAAATTGTGGTTGTTCTATCTAAACTGCAATAATACGCTATGACTTCACTGTAAAAGAGCTCATGAGGACGTAACAAATATGAGCCTGCATCCTCATATTTGTCTGTTGTGAGACCAGGGTTGAAATTGCCTCATTGATACACATAACTAAAAGCAATGTCGTCTGCCTCGAAAAAAAGACATTGACAGTGTGTATTTATATTGCATCTTCTAGTCTGAACCAGAACACATTCAAATGTTTGCACATGGATGGTCAAATGAAGTAGGCTCATCATTGCAGTGGCAACAAATATCCACAGCCTGAGACCTAAACGCACCCAAAGCAGCAGAGCGGAAAATGTTTTCTGCTCATATTGTGACTGGAAACAGCGGAGTGGGGGATTGAAGTAGGACAGATACAAACCACAAAACAAACTGAAATCCCTCCTCAAGGCAAAAACACCGGACTGCCTAGTTTTCACTGAAAGACAGCCTCAATTCCAAAGACTGCTGCTTTACAATAAAATGAACTTTTAGTGGAGGAGAGGTAGTGAGAGTTCAAGACAGATTGCAGGCTGTTATACAAATATATAGATTAGCTTCCTATTAATCAGAATGTATTTGTTTCACAGTAATTTAGTAGTATGAAGGGATCTTGTTTTCCAACGGGGACAAAGGACTTAATCTATCAACACAAATCAATGATCTGCCTTTTAATGCCATGGCATTTTCATACAGTTACGTCAGCCTTGATGATCAAACTCAGAGACCAAAAGGTCAAAACATCAAAATAAATAAATACATTGAAACAAAGGATAACCACCCAGGAAAATATACACAATATGATATAAACAGTATGTTTGTCTTTTTATCCTTAATTGTTTGATAAATGTTGCTTAGGCATCCACAATATTATGCAAAGCTATGAACTGTAATCAAAATTATTGTGATCATGTGGCAGTAACTAAATGCATAAAAGCATGCAGACATGGTCAAGAGCTGTTGTTCAGACCAAATGTCAGAATAGGGAAGAAATGTGATCTAAGTGACTTTGACTGTGGAATGATTGTTGGCGCCAGACAGTGTGGTTTGAGTATCTCAGAAACTGCCCATCTCCTGGGTTTTTCATGTGAGTTTGCAGAGAATGGAGCAGGAAAAAAAATAAAAATCCAGCGAGCAGAAGTTCTGTGGGCAAAAACAGGGCCAGGGCCAGACTGGTCAAAGCTGACGGTGACAGTAATGCAAATAACCCACTTTACAAAAGCGGTATGCAGAAGAGCGTGTGTCAAACCTCTTAAGTGGACAAGCTACAGCAGCAGAAGACTTAAAAAAAAAAAAAGTCTAAATAAGTCTAATAAATAACTGCTATGAGTGTATATCGATCTTTTACTGAATACTCATTTGCTTCCAAACGTTTTTTTTTTTTTCATTAAAAACCAAGCATAAATTACTGCAATCAGCAGCTGACATTAGTACATTTAAGGTGCCCTTCATTTTTTTGTTTAAGGTTATTATTCTAAACAAATTCTTTAATAACATTAAAATTGTTGTGAATGAATGCAGTGTACCTTGAAAATGACGCGTACCTCAGTTAGCAGGAAGGTTAGAATACAAAATAAGTGGCCATTCTACTGTATGTAATTAAAACTGTAGAGACTCTAGCACCTCTTTTTTTACAGTGGCTCTTCTATTCTATGTAGTTTTCAAAGCGTTCTTGTGTTGGGACGTGCATAGACACAAACTCTCAAGGCCATATCTAAGAGGAGACATGAAAGAAGTCTATGTCTCAGTGTGGAGACGAAAGAGAGGAAATGAAAGGGGCTGAGGTGAGATATGTCTTTGACTGTCGTTTTTTAGTGTTATCAAAAGATAATTTCTTTGCACTGCATTCTGCAATGGCAATGGAAAAAAATGGGAGAGTACTCGCATGATTACTACGTTTCTGATGCAATGGTCTTGCTTGTTTGTTTTTTTTCTTTTTGTGAGATTTGGACTGAATGTGATATGAACATGGCAGTTGTATCATGTAAATTTCATTTTTGGGTGTACCATATATTGGGTCTGAGCATGCATTGGGTCTCCACTGCTTTTTTTAAAGTAGCCATAAACGCACTACTTGCAGCTTAGATTCTTTCACCCACAAATTCATGTAGCCCATGACAAGGCAACACGGGACACTGTCAGTAACCATGATGTGTATTTAGGAAATGTATGTTAACTTTCCTAAATGCTAGTTGATTGGCTGGAGGGTGGGAGAGCCCACGCCCGAACGAAAAATAAACAAAAAGTATTTTCCCTTCCCCTCACGGGTTTTGGGCAAAAATAATAAACAAAAATAACAAAGACAAAGCAAATAACCCAATTCTCCTACGGGTTCCTGGTCTTAGCTACCTGGACTGATTCATAACATATTCCAGGTGTGTGCCTACTTAACCAGGTGTGGTCCTCGGATTGCCCTGCTTCCTTCCGGAAAACTGAGCCACCCTGCCACAGTTACTAATGTGACATTATACAACGGATAGGTCCGGTCCATAGTCTCTATTGGTCAGTTTGCGTTCCAGCTGTACCAATATCCATGACATAGTACGCACGGCTAAATGGAATGTTCACACATCTTTTAATATTACTCCACGTTTGTAGACGACTGTTATCTACTTTGTAACCGAAATTAACGTTATAATCATTTTGCCGCAAGTACCATAACGTTAATAAAGTAAAACACAGTGAGTGATTTTAAAATGTTCTTCGACCTTCTCGGGGATTCGAAGAGGAGTAGGGACTAACAACTAAAACGACGTCCTTGGACCGAAATGCCAGGATGACTGCCGAACCCCAGCGAAGCAACTGATGACTCAGACATAAAGACGCTATGAGTTATTTCATTAACTGCACGTTATCTGGCAGTGCCAAACAAATTAGTTGTGTGTCAGTGGTGTAACGTAAGCAAGCAAGCTTGCTAACGTATTGAATATTGGCACAGCTAGGGGGTGTAACGGCGCTCCGCTTCGTGTAATATACAGAGAATCTAAATTATTTTTGTAAGATGGAGTGATAACTACTATATTGTGCATGATCAATGAAATAAATGTTTTGTTTAGCTGCTGAATATACATCTGTTGGGATTTTTTTCTCTCAATAGCAACTGCCTCTCTTTTGTTTCCACATGGGCAATTCCATGGTAACTGAGGTTACAACTGCTGGATATTTGGTTAAAGCCCAACACAGATATATAAGAGACTGACATATGCTTTTATAACGCTCAGGTGTCAATAACTCAGTCTCTATTATGTAGCTGTATTAGGCTTTAGGACCCAAATGTCCAGCAGTTGTAACGTCAGTTACCGTGGTATGATGATACCAATTCCTTCAATAAAAATGCAATGGTAAAAATATCACAAGCACCTAAAATACCAGGTGTACTTTATGGGGCACAAAGTAAACAGGAAAGTACTGCTATTCTGATTCTGACACACACCTTTAATGAATTTATAATACATACTGCTGCATGGAATTAGTAAACCAAAGACTTGCTAGCTGCATAGTTCAGCAGAGAATTATCTGGATAGTGAAACAGGGAGAATTGTGCATCTTACATGAACAAGTCTATTTTTGCACAGCTCCACTGTTGTTGTCTCAATAAATTAGCTTGCTATTAAATCAATAAATTACCGTTCACAACCATATAAATGTCCAAGTATACATTATGGGGCATTTCACATTTAAGTGCTACTAGTTGGTACAAGATTATGGTAATTAGACCTGCAACAATCACTCTCTTACAAATACAAACAGAAATCAAACTGTTGTCCTTAAAATATAAACATAGCATAGTAACTGTGCCATCAAGAAAAATGATGTGAAGAGGTTCAATTTGACCGAGGAAGTCACTTTGACTGAGGAATAATTGTTGGTGCCAGACAGGGTGGTTTGAAGAAATCTCAGAAACTGCTGATCTCCTGGGATTTCCATGCATAACAGAGAATGGTGTGAAAAAAAAACAAAAAATCCAGTGAGCAGCAGTACTGTGGCCAGAAACGCGATGTTAATGACAGAGATCAGATGAGAAGGACCAGACTTGTCAAAGCTGACAGGAAGATGACAGTAAAGCAAATAACCACATATTACAACAGTGGTATGCAGAAGAGCATCTCTGAACACACAATACAAACATCTAAGTGGATAGGCTACAGCAGCAGAAGACTTAATAAGTCTAAAAAATAAGTCTAATACATATCTAATAAAGTGCTCACTGAGTGTAGAAGGGGTTTGTTTTGCACAGATATTGTCAAGAAGATGCATTCTGAGCCTCCAAGATGGCAAATCTAGTCAAACTATTGATGTGACCTCCAAATCCTACAGCACACAAAGCTGAAATGACATAATAAACCCTGGACATGTTTATCCATTTATTTACCACAGTTTGACAGTGCACAGTGATATAGTCTGGGAGGAAGGAATGATTGAGTATTTTGAAACTGTCATAAATCATATTCAATATAAAATTGCTTTTCTGACAGAAATTAAACAGAGAATGTTAAAGCAATATTTTTGATTAGCAGTACATAACCAGCTTGCTAGCTAATTTATTAAAATTAATACTAGCATTAATACATGCAAGATGCACGATTTCTGCAGAATGATTGCACTCCTCTCGTTGCTGCAATGCCTTGCACGACCACGTTGTTTAGCCTACAGTAGTCTACAGGTTACACTAGCCTGGTAACGGTGTGTGTCTCGTTATGGATTATTTTTTTCTTGATTGAGAACAAAGCTGATAATTACAGTATGTGTCTCTGGAGACAGGGGAAGTGGTGAGGGCAATGAATGAAAGATGTGGTAGCCTACCTTCCACAGTGAAAATTAAATTTTCTGTTTTTAAATTGTGTGTGAAGTAGGCCTATGTCGTGCATTTTCAAGACACATTGCTGTCAGTAAACTGCTGATCAATATGGTATTGGTTAAAAATGTAAGATTGCGTTCTACTGTACCTTTCAAATTTAGTAATGTGAAATAAATATTACTTCTATAGCTACAATGTTGCGAGAAAGCCATATGCATGCATGTACAGGTATAAACTCAATACACTCCATAAACTCAGAACATTACAATAAAAGTAGTGGCTTAGCTGGAAAACATGAACCAGTAGCATGCAGCCTCAACCAACTCAACCAGAGAATACAGTGGAGCCATTGTAAACAAAATAGATTAACTGAAAGAAAAGGAGATCTGAGTGCACCTATCATAATGTTGATGTTTTGTGCCCAACTCCTCAGATTTTACAGAAACTGTGAACATAAAGGAACTCTGAAAGAAATTACATTTAGCTGGTGCTTTATTCCAAACTGAGTTACTGTCAATTACACTGAGCAGCATGTATATAATTGATGAATATCTAGACTTTAACAAACACTTATACTTTAACAAACACAATACATCATATTGACCTATTTTTTAAGCCTATTTCTGTATTATTACTACATTTTCAACCACCTTTTTGTTTTTTTCTAGTCATAAGTTAATTATTGACATCCTTTTACAAGTAAAAACATGGTAAGTATTTGACTTTTTTTTTTCAGACACCAAATGCCATTGCCCAGTCATTTTAGCATGTGTATTGAATGTAATTTAATCTAATCCCCTAGGGAAGAGATAAGTGTCATCTGGTAAAGAGGCCATTATCATTTTCAAGAATGTGATCTGCGGGTTCACGGGGTTCTCTCTCTCTCTCTCTCTCTCTCTCTCTCTCTCTGAAAATATTGTAATGTACTGTATATTGCATTGAACAAACATAATAATGTTGGTGCATGGCATTACATGACAGTGCATTGCTATCACTTGCAGATACTTCTTATCCAGAGTGATTAAGAAAAGAACATACATTTTAGTCACAGGCCATGCCAGTAAGAATAATGTGTTTTATTCTGCTGTTATTTTGCTGCAGTATGTAATATATAAAATCAATTTATTCGCTAGATTTGTAACTAACGCATGTTTTCCAATTGCATTTTGCACTTTATCTCAGCCCAAAATGTATCTATTGTCCTTCTCTGTGCTGCAATTAAATTGCAAAGGCATACTTTTACTCAGTATGAAAACGTTTAGTTTCAGCCTTTTACTGAAAGAAAAAGCAACCCATTTTCCCATTAGCAGCAGTTACGTGTATGCATTTAAATTATGTACAACTGACATCCTGCTGGAATGGAATATTTTGAGGGGAGTGACTGAGATGGAGGCCAGCATGAGTTGATGTGGTTCATTTGCTCTCATTCATGCTACTGTTGTATGGAATTTTATTGTAGCTGAAATAGCTGAATAAATTAATTTCTTCTTCTTTTTAAAAGGAATATCCACAGGGGAAATGGTTTGTCGCTTTTCATATTTGAAGAGTGTTTGATATACTCTACAGAGGGAAGAACTTGGTTTATTTTCAGTCTTTGAGGTTTATCACTTCAGTTCTGTTTTGTTTTCTCAATTTTGTGGAGGATTTCCATTGGTTGCTGATGAGTTTAGCTTTTTTATGCCTTCTAATTTATTTAAGTCTTCCCTTTATACAAACAGTAGTAACCTAAAATAAACCTACACATGAAATGCAAATTGACAGGATATTACATGGTTTGTATGGTATCCCATACAATAGTTCTCAAATGCCCCCATTTGAATAGCTAGTCATTTATAAATATTCAGACAAAATAGCTTAAATATAAGATGTACTTATACATTTTAATGTCATCCTCTGACAGTTCAGTAAGCAATTCCAGTACAGCTGGGCATACAGACTGGGGCAAAGGACCATAATTTCCAAAATATGGTCATGAACTTCCTCTCCCTCCTCTCCTTGGCATCTCCAGCAATTTGGGGTTAGCCCAGATGACATCTGAGAGACTTACATTTGGGTTGATGGTGAAATATATTAATGGTAGACTGACTGCTCCATGGCATACTATAGAGGGGGCCTCTCAGATGCCCATTGCACCAACTGCCTGATGCCAAATGAATAATGATAACATATCAGTTTAAACAGACCCCTTTTTCATATTCTGTCATTTTCCAACACACATTAGAGGCATTTTTGGAGTAGACAGGTAATGGAATTGAGTGGAGGAGATAATTAATTTCTGGCTACAATTCATCTGATGCACATTGGCCTTGCCCCACAGTGACAGGATTATATGCATCTTTGGAAACATCATTTATAATCATGATTTTTTTTTCTGTTCTCTTTCTTTTCATACAATGAATACTGAATTTGAGCTGTACTCACAAAAGCATTCAAGCCACACCCACTCAACACTGACACTGCGGAGGGGAATATGATTATCAGTGTCATCCTGAAGCCATAAATTGGAGACAGTGTAGGGTTGTGGGTTCAAATATCAGGTAATACGGTAAAGCTGAAAATGCTGCTTTATAAATGTGCATTATGTGCAGAATAGGGTAAAATACATTTTGTGCAAAAACACACAAAGAATGAGTCAAAATCACAGCATGGTAAAAATATCAACAAAGAGATTGTCACAGGAGTTTGACTGTTGGATTTGGTAACCATGCAGTGCCTTAAATGTCACTTACTAATGTGCATGGGCTCAATGATATGACTAAAATAGTGCAGCGAAGTCCATGGTACTAAAAGTGTCTCCTTATCAAGGTCTACAAAGTAATCTGCCAGGTTTGAAAAGACTAAGAAATGTAAAGTCAAAACTGAAAGCTCAAGTCTGAATCAATATTATCCCTGTGTTTAAAGCCAACGCACCCTTTTTGATCCAATAATTAAAGCCTCAATCTGATTAAATTTGGAGGTAGACATTGAAATTTGTATTATGGGACGGTGCTGGGGATTTCCTCCTATTCACATGGTGAACAGACAAGATAAACAGGAAAGGAAAATAGCCAGCATGCTACAAGCCAGCAAAAAAAAAGGGGGATCAAATAGGTGCTCTACAACCGGAACAAATAGTCTATATGGGTGCAGTCCTTGTTTCTGTTTTTGACTCTGAAGAAGACATGGTTTGATGTCAGTCTCCCCTAACCATTAAACAGTGTGCATTGCTCTGAGCTCTGTGTGCTCCACTGTCTCTTATTTCAGGCTCTTCCCTGTCAAGTTGTCTGCGTAAGAAGTCTCGTATAATAATAATGTCTGTTCCCTGTACGACAGCAGAGAGACGGTAGTGTTTGAAGAGGCTGAAGTCAGAGAGATTTGTGAGAGGCTTTACAGGGCTATGTAAGGTCCGTGGATTAACCACTTACGCACGTTTATGAACACCTGGACAGGAGATGTTCTGGCTCTGGACACATTGGATTTTAATTGAAATGTGGGGTCTCATTACATTAACGTGCTGTTTTTCTGAGTGTATTAAGCTCATTATATATAAATAATGACTTTGTTATTGGTGACTGTAGCTTCATTAAGCTGAAAGGGAAATTAGCAAGAAAAATATCTTCTTGCTCAGGTTAGATTGAATAATATTTACCTCTACAAATAGGTATATATCATTTCAATTGTACAATAGTAAAGGCAAAGGACAATCCATTCTAAAAACTACTTTGGTCAAATTAATTGTATGCTTTCTTGATTAGTTTTGAAAAAAATCTTCCATTATTGTATCATAATAGATGTACTTCAAAAAGTACTCCAGATTATGTTATCATTTACTGCAGCAATTAATTCTGCTTGCATTCAAACATTAATTAAAACTCAAGGGGTTTTATCCTGAAAATAAATACATTAATTAATCAGGCTTTTATCTTGAAATTCCATCTCGATTGCATGAATACACGATACAATTATTTGTTAATTAATAATTAATTATTATTAATTTATTATTCTTGTAGTTTCACGTATTCAATGTGAAAAATAAAGTTTGATCACAGAACAGCCAACTACCCAATCAGATATGCAATCTGAGACTGATAAAGTACAAGATGGATCAATACTTGTCCTCTCATGACAGATGAATGCAGCATTCAAGATCTCCCATATCCAGAAATCCTGGCACATTAGCATTGAAAGACATTAGCATGGCTGACAAATATTTCAGTTAACCCCAATGTCACAATGTGATATACATACTTCCCCAAGTGTCTCACAGTCTTTGTCTGCACTGCCATCCTCCATCTGATGCCAATCTCTATTGAGCAAAGATGAAAACATGCATGTTATACAAGTACACCACACGTGTATTCATATGCCCCTTTAAATATCCAAGAGTCTTCATATATTGCATACTGTTGGGCATCTATGGCTGTTTTTAAACAAATTATCATTGAGGGAGTAGAACGGACTAAATAAACTAAAAAGGCACAGGCTTTTTACGTTGCCTGGATGGGAGGGAGGGTTTCAGCGTTCACTCGCTTTCCCATCAAACAAGATGGGCTCTTCTGATTGTTCCGGTGCAGCCTCTCTGCACGAGTGCCCGGCGTACAAAGCACATTCTTCCTGTTCAGCTGGTGGGAGTGCGGAGAAAATGCCACCTGACAGTGAAAGGAAACGCATGCTTGTCTGCACTCATTTTACGGAGGACAATGTCGTGATGAACCCAAAATAGTCCACCTAAAATGGAGGAATCCATGGGAGGTAACTGATTGCAAACACATCTGAGAATTGGGCCATCCAGAACTAAAACATTCTGCTGGAATTGAACTACAGCATTATCGCATTTCAGATCAAATCATGAAATGTTAACTGCAATAAGTGTTCTTCCACTGGAAGCCATATTATACACATATGAATTATATCATTTCTATGAATTGAAAGCCATAAAAAACATGCATAGCATTTGAAGAAAATAAGCATTGGCCAAAGTTTCCCCATTACTACATCTTAACAATAGGAAGTAGAAACACATATAGAATATGACACAAATCAACAGAAAAGAGAGGGCCAAAAAATTTTTTTTTTTTAAATAATGCTGCTGTGACTGGTCAGTTGATCATAGAACTATATTTCAGCCATGTTAGTGGCATCAATTAAAGCTGCAAAATGTACATAAATATTATATCATACAATACAATATATGTTATTGCCCTCTTTTATAAAATTTGCCTTGGAGTGTCACTGCGTCAAATGTAACTGATGTCCTACACTAGGGATGGATCAGACGTGTTGTCTATGTGCACACCAAGGTACTTGTACGAGCAGACCTGGCTGATGGGCTAATCATGGACCACTGGCCCATTATCATTCACCGCCCTGTCAAATGCCATTAACTGGGTTTTTGTTACACTTATGATAAGGCAGTCAGCATCACATCACTGCACAAATCTCTATTTCAGAGTGCTGTACTGATGTATCATTCTCTCTGTGCTATATGCTGAGTATGGCGGTGTCATCAGAGAACTTTGAGGGTGGCTGCTAGAGCACTCATTTGTATATAATGTAAAAAGCACTGGCGAGCTGACAGCCTTGTGGGGCACCTGTGCCGATTGGTTTAGGTTCAGAGAGAGGATTGTTAACCTTCACATGCTGGATTCGGTTGGTCAGAATGGAATAGCACTTTAAGAGTATTAACGTCTGAACTGAAATCGACAAACAGCAAGTGTGAAAAAGAGACAAACCTGTGTGTGTGTGTGTGTGTGTGTGTGTGTGCGTGTGGGGGTCTATCTTTATTTGAGTAACAACAGTAGAAGTGTATTGAGTAGAGCTGCGTTGACATTGGCAAAGGAATTGTGACATGTTCAGACATGTTGAGTTCAGATGTGCAGGCAAAAGAGGAAGTTGCCTTGTGTCACTTGGTCTGACAAGGTGATGGTGAAGAAGAACATGGCAACAGGAGCAGTGAAGGTGACTATGCCACCGTGAAACTCCAAAATGTCACTTTATATTGTTCACTTAAACACTGAGAAAATGTACATGGACAAAGTTGACAGTGTGCATTAAAGCAGGGATTCTCAAACTTGGTCCCGAGGAACCACTGTGCATGCAGGTTTTTCTTCCAAACACAACTGCCTTTAAACAAGCTGTTCATTTTTCTTAGTTACATTTTTTATCTAATTAAGGCTGTGTTTTCATCTTACTTGTTTAAGTAGGTAACTGACTGCTTTAAAAGTGAGGCAACAATTTCTAGAACATTGTTTTTGTTTTGGTTCCAGCTTCCAGATCTGCTAATATCTAATATAATGTAGCTCTTTATATTGCTATGATATTGGGAGGTTTCATATAACCTTTAAAAGCATTATACTGACCATTGTCCTCAAGTATGTCCTAGAATGGGACTTAGTAAATGAATATAAATAGTAAATTAGGGATTCATGCATTTTAAGGAATCTTTTTTTATTGAGCAAATAAAGACATAAATATACTTTTTTTTAAGAAAAAAAAATCAGACAGTGAGTAAGAAAAAACAAACGTGCAGTAAACAATTACACAAAGGAAGAATTATGCTTCCAGAAGCTGATCAACAAAACAGTGAAAACATATTTATCGCCAAATACAATTCACTAGATTTACTCCAACAGATGGTTGTGTGATGTGAATATGGCACAACATTTCCAGCATGTGCCTTTTATCCCAGTCCCATTCTGATGTCTCCTTTACCTTTTCTCTTCTTTTCCACTTTGTTTTTTCTCCTCCCCATCATGGTGTCCCTGGTAAGCTTAGCCCCTAAAAGCAGCAATTAACTTTCCAATTGAAGTATTTCAACACTCTCCACTTTGCCTGCAATGAAAAGATGTCTGAAAGAGTGCGTGCATACTTAACATCCTTCTCTGTTTTCCAAAAGTAAAATCACTGTACATCTAAGGAGCCATCTTGTGTTGCCAACTCCCCTTCACTTCAGTTCAGAAAAAAATGTTTTCAAATATTCATTGAAACTAGGATATATGTTTCTGAAGAAACATGGCTCACACCTGGATATCTGAGTAGTACTTGCTTTTGTGAGCATAATAATTCAAAGAAGGATGTTAATGAGAAGGCATTGAAGGAAACAGGAGTAATGTCATTCTCTTTGTGCGGCTATCTCACTAAGAAAGGGCTGGCCGGCTGGCATTATGACAATAGAACACCTTTGAAAGCACCCACCTTTCAGCTGAATTATTTATCCCAGATAAAGGCTTTTGTCAGCTCAGAGACGACACAGTCACCACCTCATGTCTGCAGCCAGAGGCAAGAGTAGGCAGACTTATTGCAACGTGCTCTATAAACCTTATAAAACATGAGCTTCTTCCAATTCCACTTAATACCCCAGTGATTTTATCATTTTATATCTCATGCCTCCCAATGATGTGCTAAATGAATTACTTGTCAGTTCACTATAAATGGACATATGCCTTCACCAGTAGCAAAAAATGGGTTCAATCTGTTAGATGCTATGAAATAATAAAGAAATTAGTATGAAAATATTCTCCAATTTGCATAGTAATTATTGGATACTATTTGCAACAGAACGGAAAAAATATTCAGGGGAAACTTTTTAAAATTATTATTGCAGTGTACCATTCAATAAAAGCTCTGAGTTTGTGTTTTGACCATGTATGAACTGTTTGATTACAAACAGAAAAAATAAAATAAAATATTAAATCAGAAAAAGCAGAAAGACGGTGACCCCAAACTTTTTGGTATATCAGTAAAACTCAATGTACATTAGGACTACAAGACTGTAGCTTACATTACTATCTGGTTCTCAGTCGCTGTCACCAAGATAGGCTGAAATATTTTTAGTTTATGTTAAATCGAGGTAAATACAGGCTACTTAGGAAGATCAGGTCTGAGTTGAAGAGATCCAATCAATTGGTTATTTCTTCTTCTTGTTCTTTTTTTCCTACATAGGCATATCAAAGATCTCTTTTGGTAGTTCCTTATTTCTCATTTCTGTGAGCAAAGAAAAATGACTGTTGATTTTATGAGCTATCTATTCTGCATTGTTATGTGTTCTTTTATATCTTTTCATTTTATGCTATTATAGCCTATGTTGATGCTTAATAAACAAAGTTTTTGGGTAAACCATTGAATGCTCATTTATTAGATTTAAACCACACAAGGTGAATAAATATAACTATATTAAAAAAGTATATATAATATACATATAATACGCATATAATACACATTATGAGCAGTTCTACATCATCTGATGCAGCCTCACGTTCAGTAATTGCTCCTACGGCAATGTATTGGCCTTGTAGAGATTAAGTCCAATAAATGTAGGTCCTACTTCTTCAATGGTTTTTCCTATACTTTATTGTATTGATTTACTGTTCATAAAATCTTGGCTTTACCTCACTTCCATATGTGTAGCCTTAAGAAATATCAAAATGTCTATTGCCTTCTAGCTTACACCTGCAACGCATTCCATTCATTTTCTATGGAGATCCTTGCGGTGTGTGAAGTTTGCAGTGCGCCGAGTGCCGTGTATATTCGACAGTTCTGTATTTTAATATAGTGATCTGCCTGTGCAGATCAACTGCGTCCAGGGAAATTTGCTATTTGGCATCAGTAGCTTACATAACTGCAATACCTCGAGTAAACACTGGAGCTTGTGAGATTCTCAGAGAATGGCAAACCCTGGGCCCCTGGATTGACTTCCCCGGTTTTGGACATGGCTTAAAACACAACTGTTCATATGGCATGGTCTCTTGTACCTTGTAAATAACTTGTACTATATTATCGTGCGAAGAAGCCCTTTTTGTTTTCAAAATCCTCAAGGTTGGCATGGATTTGTGCTCATAACTGGGAGGTTCTAATCCTGGGCATGCTACAAGTATAGTAGCCCCTTTAGGAACCTGAAGCATTTCAGGAAATAGTATAATGAATTGTTCCTATGTAAACACCATTCAAGAAGTAACCTTCTATGATATGTATCAACTAATCAATCCATGTAAAGTAATGCAAAACTTGACCTAAGGGCATTCATTTTCAATAGCACCACTGAGTTACCACTGAAAACCCCACTGCCTCGGGCTCTGTCTGCCT